>NC_085137.1:347935348-348271243 GCF_035046485.1 Aedes albopictus
TAGCTAATGATTTTCGGAAAATTACATTGGCTAGCGCGGCATATAAAGTCTACGCGAGCTGGCTGCTCGGGCACCTAATTCAGCAGACGACACCTATAGGGAACCACCAAGCCGGTTTTCTGAATGAGAGGTCAACGGTCGACCATATATTTACGGCACGGCGGATCATGGAGGAGAAATGGAACGCTGGAGATAATCTGGTTGTTATGTCTCTGGACATAGAAAAAGCGTTCGACAGTATCAGCTTAAAAGCACTCGCGTCGGTGTTAGAGTCAAAAGGAGCCTCGAGAAAATTAGCTAACAGAGTAATCAACTGCTTGATAGAGGAGAAACAACAAATTTTCTGGAAAGGACAGAAAACAGCTCCGAAAATGAGAAGGAAAGGCGTGAAACAAGGATGCCCTTTGTCTCCGTATATTTTCGACCTGATGATGGAGGAGGTTTTGCTTGAAGTGGAGAGCGAACTAGGAGGGTTCCTGAAACTTAACCAGGAAGGCAGAATTAAGTTCCCGATCATTCTGGTATATGCAGATGATATATTAATAATTGCAAGAACAGTAGAGGAGTTGGAGAAGATACTTCCTGTTCTAAAGAAGCACCTGGACAAAGTCAACTTGAACTTGAACGATGCAAAGTGTCAGGTGCTTGTGCGCTCCCCGGGAGGGGAATCGCCAGCTGAGGTGAAGATTGATGGGATCGTCTATAAAACCGTCAAAACGATCTACCACCTTGGAGTTTCGATTACAGAAAGGCTTCATAGGCCTCTGACAACCCGGAAGAGATCGAAAGACGCCGTATGTGCATCGAAAGCAATATTGGAGTTTGTCAAGGAACGTAAACCCTCATTGAAATTAGGGAAAGTAATATACGAGACGATTGTATCACCAACCATAGCTTATGGAACTCAAGCAATGGTTCTAACTAAAAGATCCAGAAACTCTTTGCGGCGATACGAGAAACAGATATTCGGTCAAATCAAAGGACTCTGCGATACGGACGGACAATCATCAAGCCCAAGCTCCCCAAGATCAATTACAAAATGGATCAGAATCTTGCAGCTGCGGTATTGGGGCCACATCATCAGAAGGCCGGAGAACCACCTTCTAAAACTAGCAGCGGAATACAGATTACCGTATCGTAAACGCGGAAGGCCTTCTTTCACATGGTGGGACACCATAGCACAGAGTCTTTGGAGATTCGATAATATATCGGTGGATGAATGGTATGAGTTAGCTGGAGATAAAGAAAAATTTAACAAAAAAATAGAAGACCTATATAACGTTCCTGAGTCTGCATCAGAGGATGAGGAAAACAACTCTTGAAAAAGGTAATTGCAGTCATTACCACACGTACACGAAATGGAACATGAACGCATACATAAATACGCACAAGCAAACACCTTCACAGACACGCTCTCACACACACACACACACACACACACACACACACACACACACACACACACACACACATACCCACAAACACACACATACACACAACACACACACACACACACACACATATACACTAGCGTGGTTCAAAAAATCGTTTTTGCTCCACACCGCTTATTCGATTCATAACCAGATTTTATGCCTTCTCCCAAAATTTGAGCTGATTTGGTTGAAAATTGAGACTGCACAAGCTCTTCAAAGTTTGTATGGGAATTACTATGGGAAAACGATGTTTTTCATTCAATCGACCATAGCATTTCCCCAAGTACCCAAGCGGGTTAGAGGACCCCGGATACTCCTAAGCTGCTCTATCAGCTACAACTTTGCCGAAGACCGCATTCAAATCGGACGGCTCATTAATTAATTACCGATTTTCAACCAGAATGAAAATCTTTGCCCATGATACACAAACTATTCGATGGGCAGCACTGCAATTAGCAGTGAAACATAGTATAGCCTTGATTTCTGTGTGCTATCTTTGCCGCCATGTGCAGCAATGTTGCCTGCTGGGAAGCTGAAGCATCAAGGCGATAATTTCTCCAGTTGGATAGAAATCGATAACTAATTAATGAGGCGTCCGATTTGAATGCGGTCTTCGGCAAAGTTGTAGCTGATAGAGCAGCCTAGGTGTATCCTGGGTCCTCTAACCCGCTCGGGTATTTGGGGAAATACTATGGTCGATTGAATGAAAAACATCGTTTTCCCATAGTAATTCCCATACAAACTTTGAAGGGCTTGTGCAGTCTCAATTTTCAACCAAATCAGCTCAAATTTTGGGAGAAGGCATAGAATCATGTTATGAATCGAATAAGCGGTGTGGAGTAAAAACGATTTTTTGAACCACGCTAATATACACACACACACACCACACTTTGGATTACTGTAATCATCTGTCAACTGTCAACTGTCAATTTGGTCGTCTTGTTCTTCGATAGCGAAACATCTTTCAACCAACGAGTTCACCATTCCATAAATGTACACTTACAAATTTACAGCAACACAATCCATACACATATTCACAATCATACTGTCACATACGCAAACAGCCTCAACACAACCATTTGTGAAAGCATACACACACGCACAACCACACATTAACGCGCACACACTTACACACACACACACACACACACACACACACACACACACACACACACACACACACACACACACACACACACACACACACACACACACACACACACACACACACACACACACACACACACACACACACACACACACACACACAAATGATAGAAGCAAACATATGATGCACATTTCAGCCAATAAAGTAACTTTTGCAAAATAAGTAATAAGTAGGTAATAACCCAAGGAAAATTTCAGATTTTTTTTTTTTTTTCTTTTTTTTTTTTTTTTTTTTTTTTTACTCAATGTGCATCTAGATGTGAGGGAGGATGGGTGGATGCTTCTATCATTTGAAACAAGAAAAAACACATGCAAGCACGTACTATACAAACATAATTCACATACACACCTTAGAATACTCTTTTCAAAACAACATTCAGTTCATACACACAAACTACGAACACAAACATATAAAATGATAGAAGCAAACATTTAATGCGCATTTCAGTCAAAACAAATAAAAGTAGTAAAATTCTTCTTAGCGCATTTAGATGTGAGGGAGGATGGGTGGATGCTTCTATCATTTCAATTGAATTTGATGAATTTAGTTAATACTTTATAATTTAATTTATAATTTAATAATTTAATTGTAAATCCGAAACGTTTCTAGATGTACTTTTTTTTTTTTTTTTTTTTTTTTTTTTTTTTTTTTTTTTTTTTTCATTGTACTGGTAATTAACATTTTATTTCAGCATGATTCAGGTAAATTCATCGAATAATTTAAAAAAATATTGAAAAATATGTAATTAGGGCGAGCGTAGCACTGATATGTATTTTATTCGACGTGCAATGTTAATATTATTTTATATTTCAGATTATCAACCGAACAATCTAGTAATTCAACCAAATACCATCAAGACGACAAGGAAACAAGGATGATTCGAGCAGACAACTGATTCGAAGAAGGCTAACAATGGTGTGCCTGAACGTTGACCAAGAGTATCCTTTGCAGTTTACCCTTCCACTAACAACACCCAAATTCCCGTGACACCTAGGCCTGAGAGATCGTAGAGTTGTCTACATTTTTCATAGGTGTCCAAAACTAATCATCCTTTCCCATTCCCCAGCAGTCGCAAGGACGTGGCCAGGACAGTGCTCGACCATTGGAGGATTGCGTCAGTCTTGTCTAAGAGTCAGAGATTAGTCCCAAATCTTTGTGCTTTGGTTCAGACGGGAAGGAGGCAACCCTCATAACAGCGGTCTAGGACTGCACCACCTACGAATTTGTGCGACTCGCTTAATGCTAATGCTAATGCTAATGCTAATGCTAACTATCCAGTTCATTCGAATCTCGCCGAGGACTGTGTCAAGGTGATGGACTCTCATGCCTACTCTTCGACATCGCTCTGGAAGGTGTGATGTGATGAGCCGAGTAGCCGGGAAACGATTTTCACAAAACCCGGTCAATTTGTGTGCTTTGCGGACGACATGGACATTCTAGTGGACATTATTGCCTACATTTGGAATGGTAGCAGAGCTGTACACCTGACTGAAACGCGATGCAGCAAAGGTCGAACTGGTGGTGAATGCCTCAAAAACAAAGTACATGCTGGTAGGCGGGACCGAACACGACCGGATTTGTCTGGGTAGTAATGTTACGATAGACGGGGATACCTTCGAGGTGATGGAGGAATTTGTCTACCTCGGATCCTTAAGGGGCCATAAGACTGTTTGTCATAATGACAAATATTTGTCATTGTAGTCCGACATTCATCCGAGGTTGCCATGATTTCCGTTGTGTTGGTCATGTGTTGGGCTTGTTTGGCCAAATATTTGTCATGTCTAATGGGACCTTTACTGAAGGCTGACAACAACATGGGTCGTGAAATTTGAAGGCGCATCATCAGCGAAAGTCGGGCCTTCTACGACCTCCAGAAGAAACTGCGGTCTCACGTACCTAATGCACCATGTACAAAACGCTAATAAGACCGGTGGTCCTCTATGGTCACGAGACATGGACCATGCTCGAGGAGGACCTGCAAGCACTCGAAGTTTTTGAGCGACGCGTGCTAAGGACGATCTTCGGCGTTGTGTGGCGAAGAAGGATGAACCACGACCTTGCTGCACTTTACGGCGAACCCAGCATCCAGAAAGGGGCCAATGCCATAATACACGGTTCGTGGCTGCCGTTCTCCATCCTCCTCGGTCACGCCCGATGCTCGCCAAGTCACGTTCCACCTGATGCGCCCATCGTGCTCTCTGCGCTACACGCCTTCTTGTGCCAACCGGATCCGTCGCGAACACCAAATTTGCAGGGTTGTTGTCCGGCATTCTTGCAACATGCCCTGCCCATCGTATCGTTCCGGCTTTAGCCACCTTCTGGATGCTGGGTTCGCCGTAAAGTGCAGCGAGCGCGTGGTTCGTCCTTAGCACGTGCACATTTTTTTTTTTCATAACTAGAAATATTCATAAGAACGTTTTGTTTACAAAGACTTATTAAACTCTATACACGCTCTTTTTAGAGCATTCACATAGCGATTGTAGATCTATCGATTTAGAGCATGTTTGCTGAAGACAGTTTTTATGTATCTTTGGTATTAACTGACCTAGAGACATTTTTCTGAATAAGCTAAGGGTGATTAAAAAACGGTTTTCTGACTGTAACTTTTTCAGTTTTAGTTTCTCATTAAAGCCAATTCTTTGGCGACTTATAGAGCATTTGAAGACGCGCCGTTTTGGGCGCAGAGACGATCATTATCTCTTTTGGTTCACAAGTTATGAGTGTTTTTCTTCAAAATTAGATATATTCAACAAAATTTATTCAAAAGGTGATATTACGGGTTGGGACAAAGATAAAAATTATCTTTTTCCAGCATTCAAAAGAAGAAATATTGTTATAAAACATATTGAAAAAATAAGAGAGGTGTTATTTCTGTAGCTCAAGGAAAAAATAGTTGAAAAGTTCCTATTTTTTTCTAGAAAATCGTCAATATCTTTTCAACGAATTGACGTAGCAACATTCTCCGCGCACGAAAACGATAACAAATATGAAACAAAAAATATAAAGCGATAAAACGATTTGTTCTAGTGCCTCCCTATGAGAACTATGGGAAAATTCTTCACATTTGGTGAAAATAGTTTTTTTCGCTTTATCTTTTTTATTTCAAATTTTTCATGGAAGTCGTCAAAGAACCACTTTTAGAGTTTCATTTTTCCGTCTGTGTAATGGTAACGAAATGGCTTACTTTACCACGCTAGTTTGTCGAAAAGTAAAGCCTGTATCCGCAATATTCGGGACACAGAAACACAGCTGTAATTCTGCAATGGATACATTGAAATTGCTCAATTTTTGTCTTATTACATCTTAAGTTGTGTTCATTTCACCTACAAAATTTCATATGAATCGATGCAGTACTTTTTGTTATAGCAACGAAAGAGTAAAATGTGCGCCATTGAATTTTGTACAGCCCCAAGTTTTGCTTGTCAGCGCTGTAATTTTTGAATTTGGCAAAAGAAATGGCTGAAATTTTAAACACAAACCTCTCAATCTACATTTGTTGCATGGGCAAAATTTCAAAAAAATCGATGCACTATCAACAATTTTATAGTCGAAACATGTTTTGGGACTGAACGTGATTTTAGCCTCTCAGACTGCAATTAGTCAGCACCCTTTATTGTTTCGATTGTACTATTGAAAGTACTATACCAAGAATCATCAAATGTCGCAGGCATAGTATACACATAATAAACTAGCTTATGTGAAAATTTCATGAAATTTGGCAGAGAAATTCAAAAGTTATGAATAGGCAAAAATCGCACATGGAAAACACGAAAAAAATTTCACTAACACTCACCCCTGTCAACACCAGTAGCTTTCAAACCAATTGGTCAAAGTTGATGACATTTTGCAAGAAAGTGTCTCTATAAGTATCATAACTGCTAACGAAATTTCATAATTATCATCACAGAACTTTGAACTGTAGCGTAAAAGAACCATCTACTATGCGAATGAAAATTGGTCATGATTGTACAAAATGCTGAAAACCACGTCTGTTTGTTTTTCATCCACAGTTAAAAGTAATGCATCGATTTTTATGAAATTTGGTACAAATAATAAACATACACCAAAGAGTTCTCAGTCAATTATTTGGTCAATTTTACCGATTCATTACAGAGCTACTGACGTACTTCTGTGTCCCGATTATTGCGGATACAGGCTTTACTACTCTCCAGCACTCTCAAGTGTACCGAAAACTATTACTTTTCGACACTGTTGTCTGAATGACCAAATTTACCCTAGTTTTGTACAGTTTTCCATCTTTAACAAAGTGAATCTGCCGGAAGTCTATCAATTCAGGTCCAGCGGCACCTGCGGAACACTTTCGGTATTATTTCTTCCAAAACATCTTCTTGAAGGAAAAGTGACAGACTGAACTGGACGCACACTTGAAAATGTGTCACAGTCAAACCGGCCTGCTGGCCTACTCAGCTGCCTACTTGATCGGAAAACTAGCTTGTGCACGTAGACGCCCTTAAAAAGATTGTACTCAATGGATGTTTTCGGTAATTACAAAAAAAAATATACGCCTCGTTGCAAAACTCTATTTTTCAGCACTCATCGTACAACTCATGCTGAAAAAATCGTCATCATCAATTGCATTTCTTTATAACACTTTCGTTTTCCAAAAATGAAAACAATGGACAATTTATTATTTAAAAAAAATCGTTGCGCCAAATTTACACATTTGTTTATTTCACGGTTATTTGTTTTTTTTTTTTACTGTGATAAAACCGAAAAACCACTGCACTTACAGATGAATTCGCCATAACTTCCTCGACAAATATTTCGAAAAACAGGTGCATTAATTTATTTTCTCCAGTCAAATGAAAACAAAACTTGGTTCATTATAAACATTTCCAATCAAAACTATATTTCCTCATCTCATCGCCAATGATTTTGGATATCCAAGTCTTCCAGAGAAAGAAAAAAAAACTGCAGATATCTAACATAACTCTCTCGTCAGCAAGTAACCCGTCTCGTAATGCTTTGGGTGCATCATCTTTCTCAATTTCAAAGTCAATTAAAAGTTATGTTTTCAAAATATAGTGCCCCACCCTTTTCAGCTTTGCTCCAAGCAGTATCTCCACCCACTCGACTCCAAGGATAAGGAGCAATGTATGTGGAGCAGTATGACGAACACTCTAATAATGGCACTGTTGTTGCGAGTTGCGAGCGAGGAGAAACTTTCAGTTTCCCCCCGGTTTAACTTCCCGGGGTACAGTAAACGGAACCAGTATCCAGTTCGGAGCCCGGGATAAATTGTTGTAATAGTTTCGGAGGTGAAATGGAAAAAGTTTACGGAGCCACTTTCACGGGTCGGATGGAAGCTAGGCTGAATGTTTCCTAACCAAGGGCCAGCAGCCAGCCATCCAGCCAGCGGGAGCAGCTTTTGTGCATTTTGCACCCCTGATGAACCATGTATTGTCTGCCAACAAAAACGGTGATGTTGTTGAATGGGATGAGTTGATAATATTTTGCACTAATTTGGGCCCTAATTTGAGTAAAAGCTTTCAACCAGAATCACGCCATGGTGTACCGCTAGCGTGTGTTTGCTTTTTCCGATGTTGGGATTGTTTTGTCAGGTGACCCAAGAATTAGATTGGTATTATTAAAGGGGGTGATTTTGAACAGGATTATTTAATTATGAAACATGAAAACTTTTCCTCACGTAGAAACGTTCCTAACTTAATAAACTTCTTCAAACTTCGCTTCAGTGTGGCTTTCCTAAAACTTACTTTACTTAGTACTTACTGAATTTGTAAAGATTGGAAAAATACAAATGTTACACCACACAACGGTACATAAACGAGGAAAACTGGTACCCGGAGAAACTTTTGATAACTTAATTTGGGCCAGTGTTTTTCGTTTGTTCGTGAGGAAACATGGCGTTGACAGTCACATGTCGGCAAATCGGTTGCATATGTCAGTAAAAGGGCTTTTACTTGCTACAATTCGCTTCGTCGAATGAGGAACCTCTCTCCACTGCAACCAGTAGTGGCCAATCGCTTCATGTAATGCTGAAACGTTAAGGGTCCTTAGGTTTTCTTTAACCCTTTGGAGCCTGAGGGGTCATGTATGACCTTAACATAGAAACGGCTGTATAAATTCACACATTCAATAAAAGAGAATACTGTATTCAGCAAACTTGTTGCAAATTGAGTGAAAGAATGGAAATATTTATATTTGAGACTTTGAGACTTTGAGACTTTGAGACTGATAACCTAGAACATCCTAAACACCATGAAAATTGGAGAAACGAAATAGTTGGCATACCAGTTGTTCTAAAAGCTGAATTTGGATATGGATTACGTTCTTATGCATTCATTTCACCTTCGTCAAAAATATCAAAAGGTGCCTTATATTCTGGGATGTTCTAGGTCAGTGATCCTCAGCCTAACTGGCTTTGCGGGCCAAAATTGAATTTTGAAAAGCGACTGCGGGCCGCAACTCATTCAAGAGAGATTTCAGAGTGATTTGTAGGGATTCTCGAAAGACATTCCGAAAAAAAAACTGCCTGGAGATACTGTTGTGGAAATTCTTGATGATTTTTTAAAGTTTTTCTTGCGTTACTTCTTAGGAAGCAGACTAAGAAAAAACCTGCAGACATGATTTGCTGAACAATGTAAGCAAGTAAGAGAAATTCTCTAATATATTGAAGAGTACCTTTCGCAGTTCCAGATTTTTTTAGCGAAATTCCGAAAGTTGTTGCCCTCTTTTTTTTAGAGAAATTGTGGGCAAAATTCTGTAAAATTGTTTGGTGTCGTTTCCTGGTATAAATGCTGAATATGTATAAAGTTTATCAAATACAAGGATTTTTTTCGCCGAACAAAATGGAAATTATTTCAATTTAATTTTCGCGAAATTGAACAAATTACTCGTGACAAGTTCTGCCACAAGTCCAAAATCTATGGCAGAGACCCTGTGAAATTTAGCCTAAACTCATTATTTGAGCGAAATACACCGTTTTTAACAACAGTTTCGAATGTTTTCGGAACAAAATACGAAAAAGTAGCCTTCTGCAGTTGGTTAAACTTTCAAAAATCTTTCTTCTTTTGATTTTTTTAATTAATTTTTTTAATTAATTCTCATGAATGTTTTAAAATATAATGAAATGTGTAAAATTTTCATTATGGAATCTATGTGTGGGCCACTTTAAAATTCACTTCAAAATCAGTTCGCGGGCCGCACAAAACCTAGTCGAGGGCCGCATGCGGCCCGCGGGCCGCAGTTTGGTGACCACTGTTCTAGGTGTTCCAAACTGTCCTGTAGTAAAGTCTTTCAAATCTACAAGAATAATCTTATGATTTTCGGCAACGCAGTCTTTATTGAATTAAACGAAATTTAAGTTATCTGCCCGACGTTTCGACACTGGATTGGTGTCTTCTTCAGTGTCGAAACGTCGGGCAGATAGCTTAAATTTCGTTTAATTCAATAAAGACTGCGTCTCCGAAAATCGTAAGATTAAACCTTACAGTCGGTCGATCACGAGTTTATACAAGAACAGTGTTATGTGTTTTCGCCATAAATAATAGCATTTCATAATCTACTGGGATCCGTGAAGCTCTTGAAATCTACAATGTCATTTGTAGACACTGTAGGGATATTTCAGGTCAGCAAAACTACCTTGGAGTTCAGAACTTAAAGTCTACACTCGTAACAGTAGCCATATCTGTTATACTGAGCAATGTTGCATAATTAATCGCGGTTACTGCACTAACCTGAAGTCAACCATAGATTATTATGAACCTTTGAGACATTAAGGGTCGTCCTGAAGTTTTGCTCTTGACAGTAACAGTATTTATTCTCACAATGATCTGTAACATTATACATCTAACTGTAATCTGTAATCCCCCTGACATTTCATGAGTCATTCCAAGAAAGGTTTGATATATTCCAGATCAACCTAACTCCTTTGAAACCCATAGATTCAGGTCCACACTTGTAATAATAGCTTTTACCACTACGTTAAGTAGTGTTACATAGCTCACTTCATTTACCAAAGTAGTTCGAGGAACAAAAAGCGTTAAAATGAAGATATGACGAAGTCACATCTCGAGCACAGATCTGAAGGCAAATGTGGAACGCGACCGAGGATAAGAACTGCAGCCACGAACCGAGTGTTTTGGTGAAGAATTGTTTTTTTAGTTTATTTATTATTGCAATCAACGCTGAATAAATGAAAAAGACATGATTTTGAATATCCCAAAGCTATTTCATAGTCTCTGATTGTATTCTGTGAACTCCGGTAGTTATAAAAGACTTATAGTCATAACTCTTAATAGCCATAACAGAAACTTCAATTGCAGCAGATACTAAATTTAAACATATTAGTTTGGATGACCCCAGTTAATCTGATGGCATCCATTGAACATTCAGAAGATTTACTGGACGGGATAGATTATAAGTTGGATGACCTAGGATATCCCAATAGATCTGATACTGTCTAATAAACTTTCAGAAGACTTACTGGACATGAGAGAATACAAATCGTAGCTTTGTACAATGAAAGAAGTTACTGTTACACCCGTAGACTTTAGGGTCTAAACTCAAGAACAATTTGGATGACCTAGGATATCCAGACTAATCTGATACTGTCTATTGAACTTTCAGAAGACGTACTGGACAAAATTGAATACAAATTGTAGCTTTGTAGAATAAACGAAATTACTGTTACACCCGTAGACCCGTATGATCTAAACTCAAGAACTGTTTGGGTGACCAAGGATAATCAGAATAAAATTTTGTATCATATTCTACCATTTTTATGCTGTTGAGCACCAAAACCATAGAAATACGAAAAAAAAACCTATAATAACGCTTGAAAAAATTCCGTCTTCAGAGGGTTAAGGAAGCGTCTGTAAATGACGTAGCATTTTGGTAGATTTTTTACTTCCTCTTCCACATCGTAGTATCCCAAGTAACAATTCCATTGCTGATTGGTTTTGTTTGATTTTTATTAAGGTTTTATTACAGCCATAATTAAAACTCGCAGTTTTATGACTGCTTTTATCAAAACCATTGATAAAATATTTTATAGTATACTTGAAGATAACCATAAAGACAGATTTCAAGAGTAAACAAAACTTTCCGATATGTAAACCTTCTGGCAATCATTATTACCGCAATAAAACTGTTAAAACTCTTAACAGATGGCGATCCGTTCGATTGATAACGACATCTGTTGGTGGAAAAGCAGAAACTACGACACTTCTAGGTTTATTGCGGTCATCATAAAAGTAAACTTGCTTTCGTTTTATTTTCGCTGATTAGGCCGGAACAAATCTCATTTTCTTCTTTTGTCGCCGTCTTCGTTGGCTAGTCAAGGGGGAGGATAATAAATAATAAACGTATTTGATGGAAAAATACCCAAACAATTAGGCAAAAACGCTAAACTCATCGGATTTATTAAGAAATTTTCTGAGCGACTCTGATTTCACTTTGAAATTTCAAAATTGTTTGAATAATTTATTTGTTTCCCCCCTCAAAATGTTGAGTTTTGACCAAAATTTTCCGAGGGGGTGGTGACATAAGAGAAAAACAAAATTTGTGTCAGCCTTATGGTCGCCGCCATATTGAAGAAATAGCTTGCGTGAATGAAAAATAGCAATGAATTGATAGTTTGCCACCATTTCCATAACATATACACATAAATAAACTCTCTCATCTGAGTTTTCTTGTGATTCGAGATAGTTGTACTAAATTCACAAATTGATTTATTTCATTCCAAGATGATAATATTCCTTGTAATATTCACTATTTTCGAAGCGCATTAATTTTATGATTCTGCAACCCCAATATTTACGGTAAATTTGAATGCGCATAAGCCTACCATCATAATAACTACTAAAATATTACTTTGAAATGATCGCTTTCTACTTACGAATGATGTATTCTCCTGAACTTTACGTGCCATTGAAGAAGCTTCTCTGCATCTTGAGCTGTCATAGTTTTTGTTGAAAAAAAAAACAACAACAATCGAGAATGGGAAATTTTTCAACTAGGTTTTAAAACGGGTTTATTTCTACTCTTAATGCGGTTTGCAAAACCTCTCCGAGAGTAGTCCACTTAGCCAGAAGATGCTCTTAAAGAGGTTATCAAGAGGTTTCGATGTATGATTCAGTTTTATTGCAAGTTTCTTATAATTGGTCATGAAACTCTCTTGTAGAGCCGAACAAAACTTAAAATGTTACTTGGGATATTTCCCCATACCTAATCCGTGGCTCGTGACACAATCCCAGATTTCCTCCACCACCCTAAAACGCTACCACATTTATGGACCCTCCCTGCGGGTGGACAGTCTACCACGAAGGGGTTTCAGAGGCGATTTAGGAAGTTCAGGGGCGTTTTCGAGGAGTTCTGAGGGTCTCAAATACCTTACAAGGAGTCCGAGGGGATTTCAGGGGGTTTCATGAAGTTTTCAGTTAGCTTAGTGGTTGAGGCTATGGATCGCCAAAACGGAGACGGCGGATTCGATTCCCGTTCCAGTCGGGAAAATTTTCTCGATTCCCTGGACATAGTGTATCATTGTCCTTGCCTCACAATACAGTAATACACAAATTCATACAAATGGCAGGCAAAGAAAGAGCCCTTCAATTACTAACTGTGGAAGTGCTCAAAGAACACTCAGTTGAAGAAACGCAGGCCAAGTACCAGTTGGAATGTAGAGCCATAAAATAGAAGAAGAAGAAGAAGAGGAAGAAGAAGAAGAAGAAGATGGGGTTTTGGTGGCATTTCAGAAAGTTTCTCAGGATTTTCAGCGGGTTTCAGCGGCGTTTTCGTAAATTTAGGTGCGTTACAAGGGATTCGACGGGGCTTCAAGGTATTCTTTACTGCTTTCAACTATGGAACAGTATATTTTAGGCTATTGGAGGCTCGACTGTAGAGTTTCAACTTTCTCTTAGAAACGACTACGCAGAAACCATGTTTATTAACTGCCCAACGTTTCGACACGGGATTAGTGTCTTGCTCAGGGGAAATTAACATGGTCGTTCTGGTATTGTGTTTTTTCTAACTATAACTGTCCTGTTAATGTTTGGTTGGTACATGACTCAATGAATTGTTTTAACCTTTAACGGATAATTGGCAATGGCGCAATTTCGCGTTTTCATACAGTTAGACAAAACACCAAGCAAAACACAAAACCAGAACGACCAAGTTAATTTCCCCTGAAGAAGACACTAATCCCGTGTCGAAACGTTGGGCAGTTAATAAACATCGTTTCACTTTTAAGAGACTGCTTAGCCGTTTCTAACAGAAAGTATATTTAGTAATTAACCCTCTAATACCCAACCCCGCCTTTAGACGGGGTATAGTTTGAGCATTTTTGTAATTTTTGTTTGGTGGAAAATCTAAATTTTTATATTTTTGGCTGATAATCAGGACTATTTTGTGTATCTCAAAATGGTTTTTAATGTATTTTAAAGCGTATTTACATTTTTTATAAATCATTGAAAAAGTGATGTGTTAGTCACCTTCTAGAAGTCATTGTTTATTTTGTATTTAATCGCTACAATTAACATATTTTAAATTTTTCCCAAGTCATTCTATCGTAGTTTTATAGTTTAAGAGAATTGAATACACTTTAAAATTATTTTCCTTAAAATTACACGGAAAATAAAATTTTCCATGAAAAAAAAATAAAAATAAAAATATTTTAACAATAATCAAAAAATCTCAAAATGTTTTCATCTAAAAAAATCCGTACCCCAAATAGGCTTCCAGGAAAACAATAAAACTGTGGGGATGTTCAAAAATAAAAATTAGAAAAATCAAAAACTGAAATTCACGAAATCGAGAATTAAAAACAATCACCTTCCAAAACATGTTTAAATCGATTTTAGATGACGAAAAATGATATTTAGATCAATATCAAAAATTTGGGTATTAGAGGGCTAAAGGAAAACATTTGATCCTTGTTACATTTTACACTCTGTAAAAAAAGAAAACGTCTCGGTTTGGTTCTGACCGAGAATAATCTTGAAGCAAGGAAAACTGGATAAGTATTCCCAATATTTTTCTCTATGTTCACTGGTTTGAAGCAGTAAGGACTAGGGTTCCGTTGCATGGTCGATATCAGTATCATTTCTTAACTTTTTCGTTAAACCGAATTCTTTATAACTTGTCAATAGTGAGTTGGGCTACAAAACGGTGAGTCGATAAGGAGAGTGTCCAGCATAGCTCTGTTCCTCACAAGTTCCTACCTCATGCTTCCTCGGGTCAAGCGATGACAAAGACCGCCAACTAAGAGTTGTGTGCTTACCTGGTAGTGCAGCCTGGGAACTGTTGTCCTTCTGACTTCAGCTAGATTGAGGAGGTACGTCTCGAGCGTCTGTTCACCAAGGAGGTGCGGCTCAAACAGCGTCTGTTCTGGCATCCAGCGGCTGAGTATGAAATGCTCCTCCACCGGAAGCTATACCTAGGATGGCAGCCACACCACAGTGGATAGGAGACCTTAGGCCATCAACCTGCTGTTCCCGAAACACAAAAAACTGTTACAGAAACCGAAAATGGAAGATTACGATCCGATTCTACGGCAACGACTTTTAGCGCGATACAACGGACATAATTGGAACTTCGAATATATGTATTAACCCTAGACCAGCAGGGAAAACTGACATAACAAGTCAATGAGGCATACCGCATGAAGTTTGAGATCCTACGACTGAGCGAAGTCCGTTAGCCGAACTTTGGAGAACACAGATTGACGTCGCGTCAAATTCTGGTATACTCTGGCCTATGAAGTGAACACGCTCCTCACCTTCGTTGAGTTAGTTTCCTACTCAGTATCACGCCCACGCTGCGCTCATGAAGTGAGAACCTATTAAGGAGAGGATAATTGGAACCAAATTCAGAACACGTCTTCAAAACCTTACCATGATCCAATGTTACGCACCAACCCATGCTGCCAGAATGCAAGACAAAGAGAACTTTTACAGCCAACTGATTGCTGTCGTGGACAAGATTCCGTAAGGTGATATCAAGATCCTCATGGGCGACTGCAACGTGAAGGTTGGTTCCGACAACTCGAACTAGGAGCACATCATGGGACGCCATGGGCGAGAACGGAGAGCTGTTTGCAGAGTTTTGTGGCAACAGAATGACTCCCATGGTGATTGGGAGATCGCTCTATTCTCATCGACCAGTGCGCAAAGTGACATGGATTTCGCGTGAAGGCGCGGCGTCACAGAAAATCAAATCGGCCATATTTGCATGAACCGAAAATGGTTACGGAGCCTTCTTGATGTGCGGAACAAACGTAGCGGCGACATTGCGTCCGACCATCATTTCCAAATCGGTGAGATCCGGCTGCGCATTGCTAGGACCATCTAGGGGAGTAGCAAATCGGGCGCCGGTTCAACACACGCTGACTGGAAGATGCTTTGGTGAAAAGGTCCTTCGTCGAGGAACTAGAGAACCGTGCTGCGGATATTCCGGATGATGAAAGATCAATGGAGCGCCGTCAAGAACTTGAGAATAATTTAGAGCAGCTGCGCACCCGGAGGAAGCAGTGGATCACAGACGACACCTGAAGGGATAGAGAAACAATGGAACGCCAAAACCGCTATTTAGCGGTCAAAAATACGAGGAGCCAAAGCCGTAGCCAGTCAGTGCTATTCGGCTCTTGAGACGGAAGTGTAACACTCATGTAGATGGAACAAAATAGTGTGATTGACAAACCCGGCTGACCAGTTGAAACGCTGGTTCGAGCACTTTGGAAACTTTTTAAGTTTCGGCCACGCATCACTGCATCAGCATGATCCGTCAACGGTTTGACGCATTATCCGTGTCAACACTGCAGAAGAAAGTAATAACCAACCATACTGCCAGGGCTTTACTGGTAACAGATATTCTACAGGGACGCATCGAATGTCCCGCTCTCCTAGGTCAAATAGACATCAATGTCCAACCCCGTGCTCTTCGCAACAACTACATGCTGCGGCTTCCTTTGAACCGGGCGAACTACAGCATGTTCGGGAGTGTCAATGGGCTGCAGCGTAATTTCAACAGAGTTTCTTCACTGTTTGATTTTAACGTGTCTCGTCAAATACTTCGTCGGAGATTCAGTCTGTTTTTTTCAAGGTCTACTTAGTGTTTATTCTGTATGCTGCTTTTTGTTTTTGTATGTGTTGTTTCGATTATAATTTGTATTGTATTAATTGACTATCCATTGTTAGTATGTAAGTTTTATATGTGACTGTAAGTTTTGTACTTTAAATCTTAGAATTAAGTAGCATCATTGGGGCTTACATATAGCCTGTTGATTAGACAAATAAATAAATAAATAAATAAATAAGAAGCATGAAATAAAACAGATCCCCGGGGTTCGATCGCATATCAGCTGAGCTGATACATCAATTATTCTACAAAATATGGGAAACCGCGACATTTCCGGCCGACTGGATGCAATGCGTCTAGTAAAGATGCCCAAAAAGGGTGGCTTGACTGTTTGCGATAATTGGCGGGGCATCATGTTACTGTGTATCGTTCTCAAAGTCCTCTGCAAAGTAATCCTTAATCGGATACAGGAAAAGTTTGACGTAACTCTCCGGCGGCAGTAAGCAGAATTCCGTGCAGGACGATCCTGTGTGGACCATATTGTAACGCTCCGTATCATCCTGGAGCAAATCATTGAATTACAAGTCTCTCTACCTGGTGTTCTTTGATTACGAAAAAGCTTTCAACCATCTCAATCACGAAAATATGTGGGAAGCCCTCAGGCTCAAGGGTGTCCCTGAGAAAATCATCGGCCTCATTGAAGCACAGTACAGGGCATTTTCGTGCGAAGTACTGCACAACGGTGTTTTGTCCAGTCCCATCCGGGTCGTTGCTGGAGTGAGGCAAGGATGTGTGTCATCGCTACAACTGTTCCTCATCGCAATCGCGAATGCTCGGCAACCAAATCGAGGGTTGCTGTGGTAGTCCATTACCATGGAGCACCTAAATGTCTTCAAATTGGCAGATGACGTTGTTCTCCTAGCTCAACTGTAACAGTAGGTCCGGTCCAACTCAACGGTGCTCTGATACTAGGCGGTAGGTCTTACCATCAACACCAACAACAATAAATCGTTAGATGTAAACACGGTCAACCCTTCCAGCTGGGCAAGCAGTGCAGAATGTTGAAAGCTTCCAACATCTTGGTAGCCAAAATGGCAGTCAAACGCACTTAAATCCGAATTTTCAACTCAAACACGTGAAATCTGTGTTGATGTACGCCAGTGAAACCTGGTGTGTTTCATTGGAGAACACTCAACGGCTGCAGGTCTTCGACAATAGATACCTGTGGTATATGATTCGTGCATGGTGGCCTGGCAATTGGATCTCCAATATGGAGCTCCATCGTCGATGTCATCAAAAGCCGATAGCGACAGAACTTCAATAGTGAAAGTTTAGGTGAGTCGGCCATACTCTACGCAGGGCGATAACGAAATCTGCAAACAAGCGTCAGATTGGAACCCAGCAGGACATGGCAGTAGAGGCAAATCTAGAAGCTCATAGCGGCGCAGCCGCAACAAGGAAATAAGGGAAGTCGCCAAAAATTTGACCTGACCACAGGTCAAGGCTGTGACTGGTAATCGCCCAGCATGAAGATCTTTCAATTCAGCCCTCTGCACCACCATGGGTGCTCCGGGCTGTAGGTAAGTAAGTAGCTGGGTATTGAACCCATAACCATCCGCATACAAAGCAAACGGATGATTTTCGCGACCAGGAAGCAGCACAATAAACATGTTATACAACGTTTCCATGCGTTCAATATACAGAACGGTATACCCAATCAGTTCGTTCATCTTCTGATTGAAATTCGTGCAATGAAATTTTCGACACTCGCCTGATCAACAATTGCATGCAGAATTGAATTACTCATCAACGCGAGGCAGCTTGTTCCGTTTTCCATCATACACGCTTGACAGTTGATAAATCAATTCCCCCTCACTTTTATCCTCTTACGTACGTAGCAATCACTTATCCTTCCACGCAAAAGTCAGACAGCCAAAACGCAACACGATTGATGAGCTCATTTGTTAGCAGGCAGGAGTTTTGTAATTTGCATACGTCGCTCACATGTTCGCAGAAGTAGGTACCTAGGTAGGTACTACCTTCTACACTTCTACTACACCATGATTGGCAGCTTTCGCATTGATAAATAGGCAACACGCGGTACAATGTAAAACCGACTGCGACTGGTTGGAGGTGGTGGTGTACATCCTAAACACTTCACCGAAATGGCAATGTAATTCAATTTTCATGGAATCTAACGCCGCTTTTCTGATCTGATCCAACCAACCCACCCATCGACGATATATACTCGCAACAACAGCTGCGAAGAAAACTTTCTCGGTAGACTCGATAAACGCTGAGTAACTCGCACAATGTTGGGTGAACCTGGTGCTATATAGGTGTGTACACGATAAAGACTGTACTGAGCAACTGCGTGAAAGGCAATCTGTCATGTAAAATTATGATAAATAATCTCGAGGTACAACATGCGAATGGGGAGGATAAGAACCGAGGTCGAAACCGATAATGTCTATCAAACTGTCTACTGGTATAAAATGTGCCACTTGAAGTATGTCGATTGTGAGGGGGGGGGGGGGGTGAGCTTCTTGCTAAATGTATGATGTTGGAAGCCGGCACAATTTGCTTTATTGCGCTTCATTTTGGAGGTTTCTCATTATTAGCCCGGTTTGGGAAGTTTTAAAGCTGATTGAGCAGTAAAAAGTTATCCTTATGGCTGCACCAGAGATTAAACAAGTCAGCTCATGGGTCAGCTTACCTTTATTATACGCAATATCTGATGGAAAAGTTCCATCAACCCAGTAGAGCAGCTAATTACAGAAGCCTATATCGCCATTAACTCTAAACCAACAATGATGGTAACTCATTAACGCCCATACGAAAGCATTAGTAAGATTAACTACAAACATCGTTCGCAGACAAACATAATAATAAAACCAATACCACCCAATGCAAAAACTGTAATGAACCAGGTGACGGTACATACAGAGGATAGACAAAATGATCAGAACAGGCAAAATTTTTCAAACAACGCTCAACTAGGCGTAGTTTTCCATTAAATGCATAAAAATTGTCAAATAGAATGAAATCGGGGTAATGAATCGCAATGGTAAGGGGCAAAGGGTAAGCGAATTCGGGGAAAGTCCATAGAGTCAGAGGTGTATCCCGGGATATATGGGGGTCGACCCACTAAAACAACATTCTCCTGCTTCCTTTTCTTTGCCGGATGTCCTACGGAAGGAGGCCAAAGACTAGGATCATGGCGCGGAAAAAGCCCTCGATGATCCCCGCCAACATCTCTGGAGATTGTTCTGTAGATGCCATTACACCTCTCGTTATGGCCATAACGATCCTGTAGGCGTCACCCCACAGATTCGCATTGGCACTTTGACAGAGACCCTCGAAGCAGGCCTTTTTGCTTGCCCTTATCTCGGTCTTCAGCGCGGCTTTTGCAGCGGCGAGCACCACCCGCTGTTCGTTTGGCTCTTCCTCAGATCGTGCTCGCTGCATCCGCAGCCTAGCCCGTAGGCAGGAGGGGCGCAGGTTTGCAATCGCTTGAGTTCACCAGTAATCCAGTCGTCTCCCATTTCTAGGGTGAACTTGTTCAGGTATGGTCGCACCATACGCACGCGAAAGCATCGCTACCAGCTCATCACCGTCTAAAAACCAAGCAAGTTTCACTCACGGCGGAGCAAATCCCTAAATACCACTTCGTCGACGTATGATGTCTTCCACTTTTGAGAGTATGGCCTTGGCCTGGCCACCGCTTCCTCTACCCGCTGCCTGCTGTTGTTGTAGTCGATACTGTAGCGAACCGCCAGGTGATCGCTGTGAGAGAAGCTAACTTCTACTCTCCAGTTTGAACTACTTGTAGGCCAGGACTACAAAAAATAACGTCAATAACCGATTCCGCGTCGTTACGACTAAATGTACTCTTGGTACCGACGATAGCAAAGTCGACATCTAGTATGGCCAGTGTATTTCACAGGATCTGACCCCGCTAGTTCGTGAATCGGCTTCCCCATTCCACGGCTCAGGCATTAAAGTCACCCGCAATTACCACCGGCCTTCGCCCTGCTAGCACGGTTGGCGACCACGAAACCTTCATAGGTAGTAGATACCAACTCCTGGACGGGGTATTTACCCGTCGTCCATATCGCCGCCATTTTACTGGACCCTTCTGCGACCGAAATGTCATTACCGGCGGGTACTCGGTATGGGTCCGCTATGATGGCGATATCCGTCCCGCACTCAGAAACCGCCTGATAAAACAGTTGCTGAACTACGTCCCAGTGGTTCAGGTACAGTTGCGTTACCTGCACTGTGATTTGTTGTTCACTGCGGCTTTCTTGAAGGCCGGGCACCTTGGACCACCCATCGGATGTCTGTTGTTCGAGGATTTCCCAGTGCAGATCATGTAGATGGGCGAACTCGTGCAGCTTTGGGCCTTATGACCTTCAGCGCCGCATCGCCTGCACAGTTTGCACCTGTCCGGGCCTTTGCAGTCCCACGACTTGTGTTCTGGTTCCAGACACCTGAAGCAAACCTCTGGTGGCTCGTGGAATGTCAGGTGACATACACACCAACCCACCTTTATGCTCCCTACTTTAACGGACTTTTTGGCGTCCGCCACAGGTAGCTAAACCAAAGCTATCTGTGTCCCCGCTGGCCCTTTCCATAGCTTAACGGCTGCGGCGGCCATCTGCACATCGCACTGTTGCCGCAGTGCCGTGACGAGCTCTTCCACTTCGGTGATCTCATCAATGTTCTTGACCTTCAGAGTCGCCTCATGTGTCAGAGCCCTCACCTGCACACCCTCACCAAGGACCTCTTCTGCCAGCCTCTTATAGTCGGCGCCCTTGTGCTCCTTCTGGCGCTTCAGCTCCAGGATCATCTCGCCCGTACGAGTACGTCTAATACTGCGTACGTCGGCTCCCAGATCCTCAAGCTTGGCGTCGCTTCGCATCATCTTCAAGACGTCCGAGTACTTGGATTGTTCCGACCAGCGCCAGCTGGTCTGCTATTGCCTATGCGCACTTGCGTCGGGAGATACCGGAGTACCTGTACAAGATTCTCGAAAGTTGCTTTCAGAATCGTGTACTAGTCTACGACACGGAGGTGGGTCGGAAGTGCTTTCACATAACCTCAGGGGGGCTGTCCATAAACCACGTGGTCATTTTTTTGGGACTTTTCAAGCCCCCCCCCCCTCCCGCGTGGTCATTGGTCCATACAAATTTTTTTATTTGTCCATACAAAATGGTCATTGGCCGAACCCCCCCTCATGACCACGTGGTTTATGGACAGCCCCAGGAGTCCCGCAAGGTTCCATCCTGGGTCCGGTGTTATGGAATGCCATGTACGACGAGGTGTTGAGGTTAGAGTACCCAATGAGAGTGGAGATTGACGAATTTGCCGACGACATTACGCTCGAAGTCTACGGTGAAACGATCGAGGAGGTGAAGTTGACTACCGACCACTCGATAAAGGTTGTGAAGGCGTGGATGTGGTCCAGGAAACTGGAGCTGGCTCACCACAAGACAGAGGTGACGGTTGTTAACAACCGGAAGTCGGAGCAGCAGACGGAGATCAGTGTAGGAGAGTGCACTATCCTGTCAAAGCGCTCCGTCAAACACTTGGGCGTGATGATCGACGATAAGCTTACCTTTGGTAGCCACGTCGACTATGCCTGTAAAAGAGCCTCCACAGCTATTGTGGCACTGTCCCGGATGATGTCCAATAGCTCTGCGGTGTACGCCAGTAAGCGCAAGCTTCTGGCTAGTGTTGCTACGTTCATACTTAGGTATGGCGGCCCGGCGTGGGGCACCGCGCTAAGTACTGAATGCTACCGATGGAAGCTGGAAAGTACTTACAGGCTTATGTGCCTGAGGGTTGCGAGCGCGTACCGTACCGTGTCACACGACGCTCTATGCGTCATTACTGGTATGGTGCCTGTCGGCATATTTATCAGTGAGGACATGGAGTGCTTCGAAATGCGCGGCACAAGAGGTATACGCAGGACTGCCAGGATGACCTCTACGGTCAAATGGTAGCGCGTGGGCTCTTCCACCAAAAGAAGGTGGATCCATAGGTTGATACCGAGGGTAGATAGTTGGATTAATAGGCGCCATGGGGAAGTTACATTCCACCTGACACAGGTCCTTACAGGTCATGGTTGCTTCCGACAATATCTACACCGTTTCGGGCATGCGGATTCTCCCGAATGCCCAGTGTGCAATGGTTTAGAGGAAACGACGTTTGTTCGTGTGCCCGCGTTTTCGTACAATGCGTGACCGCAAGCTTGCCACATGCGTGGAGGATACAACTCCGGACAATTTGGTCCAGAGGATGTGTAGGGATGAGGTTAGCTGGAACGCCGTTTCAACGGCTATCACCCATATCTTCTGGGAGCTACAGAGGAGGTGGCGCGTGGACTCGGAGAATGGCTAGTCCAGATGCAGTACAAGAGGTGGTCCAGGGGTTCGAAGTCGGCTTCGTAGGTCATACCGATGCCCTGCGGTCGAGATCGACCCTTACAACGAATAAGTGGCCGCGGAGAGGAAGTCCCGGTAGCGGTGTTGTCGTGGCATCGGTCTACCAGGTTGGATCCGAGCCCGCGGTTGGAAAGGGGTCCCCGGCTAGGGTCGGGCCAGGTGGAGACCCTGCTGTCAGCAACCTTCTGGTGCAGCTGATAGGGCCTGAAGGGTAGTGATAGCCTTGCCTTCAGCAGGTCAGATAGGGTTGCACGTGGGCATCAGTTCTTGATGTCTGCAAAGCAGTTGGGCGCGGGCGGGGTTGACCCTGCCCACCTTCCGAGGACAAAAGGAGTGGTGACGGCCACTTGGGAAACTGGCTAAGCGTCAGCATGTTACCGTGATGGACTCTCCAGAGCGAGTCATCGATGTTCGTTGCTGATAGGCTCCGCAGCTAACCTTGAGGTTGCGATGTGCACTAGCCCCTCTCTGAAGCAATACCTTCTTAGTGGTTCCGGAGAGACGAAGGGTTTGGCGACCATAGGAATGTGTTTTAGTAGGTCGAGGAGAGAGTAGTCCTGGTTTTTACTAGTGTTGTAGAAGACGGCCTTAACCCCACACTACCCTAACCTTCCTGTTAGGGTGTCTGTTGAGCAGATTTTTTCCCCTATGGTTTAGAAGGAAAAAAAGGGGAGGTCGACCGTAGACGCTATCCTGTCGGTCGGTTACAAAGACCACCGAGATAGAGCTCCAGTGTAAGAGGGGGAGATTCGCTAATGTGCAGTTGTGGCTCTGGATGTAAGACGCTACAAGATTCTCGGTAGTTACTTTCGGAATTGAGTACATTTTTACGACACAGAGGTGGAAGTGCTTTTACACAACCTCAGAAGTCCCGCATGGTTACGACAAGGTGCGATGTCGGCTTTGCTGACGACATTGCACTAAAAGTGTACGGTGAATCGGTCGGAGAAGTGGAATTGACTGCTCCAGAAGATCCAGGAAACAGAAATTGGCTCACCACAAAACCGAGCTGGTGACTGTGAACAATAGGGTGGGTCAAGGGTTATATGGAAAAACGTGAATTCGATCGTATCTAGCCAGATCAAGGTTTTTTCGATTCCATTTGGGGTCCTAACAACTGGTCAAAATTTGAGAGGGATCGGTTACGCCTACGTTTTGCGCATCGCGATTGAAATTTGCAGCGGTCGGAATTTTCGCTCATTCTCACGAAAATAGAATTCTCCCTCACGCCAATTTTCAGCGAAAATCTGGCTTGAGAAATCTCCCGCACAAAGAGCAGAGCGAAAACATTTTTTCACTCACTCCCAAAGGTAAGAGAATTTCGTTTGCCCTTTGTCGGCCGATTATGTTGTCTTTCCTTGACTCATATGACGCCGACGATGATTGGTTTTATGCATTATATTTTCTTCACCCTCTGTGTGGTTGGCGTGGTGGTGTGGATAGAGTGCACGTGTCGCGTATGTTTTTAGTAATGTTCCAGGTTCGAATCCCGTCGCGGGCACAATTTTTGTTAATCTGATTTGAAAAGATTTTCGTGAAAATTGGGTGAGAGAAAATTTAACTGAACGAAAAGAAATTATCTGCAGGTTGAAGCGATTTTCAGTTATCATGAATAGCTACTCTCGAAAGAAGTGCTAGAGGAGAAAAGTGTTCCTCAAGCAAAATAGTGAAAATAAGCTCTCCCGCCGCCGTGAGAATAGCCATATTTCGTATCGCTGAAACGAAAATTACAAACCCTGGAAATTTGTATGGAAATTCGTATGGGAAAACGTGCTTTTTTGTATTTTTCCTATTTCATCTACTAATTTAACTAAAGTCATAATACTAAACCCGTTAAAGTATAGTTCATGATATACCTTACAACTTTGCCGAAGACAGCAGGGTGCTAAAGTGCTCACAAAAAAAGTTATTATGCTCCAAAGTGAGGTATATCGAAATATATGCTGAAAATGACTTTTTCTGCCATCACTGCCCGCTGGGTCAATTTTAAACTGCTATAGCACTTTGTGGATGCATTCTATCAATTTGGTGTCTTCAGCAAAGTTGTTTGGATTTACATGCTCTTTGAATTGCATTTGGACATTAGTTCGAAATTTCACCGCATAGGTGGCGCTGCGATACAAACTTTTTTATTTCGCATCCTAGAGCTTTGGCGTTTTCGGCAATGTTGTAGAACATGAAAAGTTATGAAAATTTGTCGAAGACACCAAAGCTCTAGCACTCAACCCAGCGAAGTTATAGCGAAAATAGTAAATCGTATCTCAAAGTTTACGTTTTTGCACTTTTTTATATACTTCTTATAGTGCCATGAATCGTTTATCTTCTACTAGCTGTCCCGGTAAACGTCGTACTGCCTGCCTACTGTGTTTTTTTGACATACAGCTCCATAGGGACGTTTCCCGCAAAGTTATCTGTGCGGGAGCCCCCAAATCAAAGGGGCTACATCCTCAATAGCGTTGGTAGATCGCTTACGCTGAGAGTTTACTACTTGAACATACATATACCTCGCACTATAATGATTAAAAGTAATATCATTCGTAATATATTAGTTATATTGGCAGATAAGGAAGGAGTATTCTCAAATATATATATTTTAATATGTACAATTACCTACTTTCAAGGTAGCTGCAATGTAGTACATATGTCACACGTAGTACAAAAACGTAAACTTTGAGATAGGATTTACTATTTTCGCTATAACTTCGCTGGGTTGAGTGCTAGAGCTTTGGTGTCTTCGACAAATTTCCATAACTTTTCATGTTCTACAACATTGCCGAAAACGCCAAAGCTCTAGGATGCGAAATAAAAAAGTTTGTATCGCAGCGCCACCTATGCGGTGAAATTTCGAACTAATGTCCAAATGCAATTCAAAGAGCATGTAAATCCAAACAACTTTGCTGAAGACACCAAATTGATAGAATGCATCCACAAAGTGCTATAGCAGTTTATAATTGACCCAGCGGGCAGTGATGGCAGAAAAAGTCATTTTCAGCATATATTTCGATATACCTCACTTTGGAGCATAATAACTTTTTTTGTGAGCATTTTAGCACCCTGCTGTCTTCGGCAAAGTTGTAAGGTATATCATGAACTATACTTTAACGGGTTTAGTATTATGACTTTAGTTAAATTAGTAGATGAAATAGGAAAAATACAAAAAAGCACGTTTTCCCATACGAATTTCCATACAAATTTCAATCGCGATGCGCAAAACGTAGGCGTAACCGATCCCTCTCAAATTTTGGCCAGTTGTTAAGGACCCCAAATGGAGTCGAAAAAACCTTGATCTGACAAAAATGTTCCGATGACCCACCCTAGTGAACAACCGAAAGTCGGAGCAGCAACCGGTGATCAGTGTAGGCGAATGCACTTTCACTTCGAAGAGCTCCGTCAAATACTTGGGGAGTGATGATCAACGATAAGCTTACCTTCGGTAGCTATGTTGATTACAGGATAATCATTTTATAGCTTTATCGGTCATTTTCAACTCAGAAGTGTATGATGAAATATAATGATATATAATAATATATTTGATAGTATTCGCTAGGTTGCGAACAAGTGTGACAATTTGTAGAAGGTGAAATTAGGCATGAAGGCCATGTATTGAACGAATACATCGAATGCGTTTAACTTCTACCATACGACCTGAACTGTGAAACTAAACCCAACCTACTCTGAAATATCAAAATTCTGAGAATCAATCACTCTCCGGCACGTATAGCTCACCAATATCAGTTTCATCTTTTTCCATGACAGCAAACATATGTAAGTCCCTCAAAACAAAGTCAGTTTGATGTTTGTTTCTCTTGAACTGCATTGTTTATTTTTTTCGAGTGAGCGCCCGCCCACTCCCCAACAATGGATGGCTTGATGGCAATTGAGCTCCAGAAGTGGATCCATTTCAGCATCCATTGTTGCATACATGAATTTCACCCATCCGTGTACCTTCTCCATGCAGATGTAAGTGGATAGTTAGTCTACTCACTGCTCTACTGGGGGGAAAACAATACCTGCCTGAGTGGCAGTAAATTCATGCGAATGCACACATTTATTGGTTTCTTGATGTTTAATCTGTTCCACATCTGGGTGGATGTTTATTTGTGCTTCCTGGCATTGAGTCTGATTTGACTTGAATGCGTTGGAGGGCGATGCAAATATAGCACAGGCAGCATACGAACCAGCTGGAACTAAGGTAAACAAGATGTGTAGGGGAACGTTCAATGTTGACGAAGGGTGAGAAGAAATAATTCATATTTTCAGATCTTCTTAGGTTTGTTTCGATTCAGTTCAATCCCTACTTGGAAACTGTAATCTATGAGAAAGCATTTCCAAAACTATCCTATAGTTTTTTACGTAATTTGTAGGCACACCCTGAGAGGATATGTAGTACGACTAGAGAACCTGACTATATTTCGTGAAATTTCAAATTCATTCGAAACATTACACACTAGCCAACCATCCCACATGACTTGAGGAGGGAACTGAAATGTAGGAGCAGACAGTATGTTGTAAGGAGAGCATGCAAGTGTACCTGTGCAGTGCACTGCCTGACCAGGAAAATGGTAATTTAGAATGTGGGCTGCAACTGATGAGAACTGGTTCCGATGTATGCATTTGTGTGCTGCTTTCCCGTTTGTTCGAGATATCTAAGAAAAACTTCTGTTCGAAACATGTCTTTTCTGCGAATGTTGTTTTTATAACACAATTACAGTTACAGGAGATTTCTTCTTTTTATTTCTTTGCTTCCATGCTTGCTCAAATATTTCAAGCTTATGTAGTGTCCGACAATATGAAAGATCCACAAGTATTTCCAGCTAACTTATGGAATGGGCGTAGCCTTTGATGGCTCTTTAAGTATTTTTTGTGGAATTGAAATTTTTATTTACCATCGTTTACCAAAACAAACAGTAGGAAGCTATTTTTGATATTTTCTACGAAAGTTTGTTTATTCTGAAGGAGTGGAGATTATTTAGGGATTTTTTTTAATTCTTTCACTTCTTCTTGATTGTTTATGAGAACTGTTTCTCTACACTCCTTCGAAGATAAACAGCAACTTTCACTAACAACATATACACTCCCGATCAAAAGTTGGGGGTCACCCCTTCAAAAACATGTCATTTTTTTAGGCCCATATATCCGCGAATTTGCGTCCGATTTCAAAACCCTAGGTTTCATTCAATAGATAATAAGTCAAAGAAACTTTGATCATGATTTAAAAGAAACTTTTTCAAAAAATTTTGTATATAAACTTAACCCAAAATTGCCAAATTTTCTACAAAATGAATATAAACTTACGGCAGTGTCGCTAAAAGTTGGGTCGACCAAATTTTAAGATGAGAGCGGCAATATGACCCATTTTCTATTAGCTTTCAACTGCTTTTTACAGAACTTAGCTAAAAAATCTAGAAAAAAAAAGTTATTAAGTAAATTAACTATTCATGTCATCGACCAAAAGTTTGGGGTCACCCCTCAATATGATGTATCGGCCAAAAGTTTGGGGTCACTTTCGTAAATCAAGGAAAAGTGATTTAGTGATATCATCGTCAACTATAGTTTAATTTTAATTATTTTTGGCTCATATTAAAGATAATTAACTAAATTTACGTTTGATGTCTTTAACTTAACGTATTTAACGATTTTTGTATATAAAAATGTTATGTCAAGTTAACACATTTCACCACACTTCAAAAAATGAGGCAACTTTATGTTAAGTTTTAGTATGTAAATTTCAACAAATATGTGTGGTTCAATATCTATGCAGTAAGTATCATTCATTTTGTTTCAAATAAACCAAGAAGAATTAAAATTGAATTAAAGATGACAAAGATATCAACAAATCACTTTTCCATGTTTTACGATAGTGATCCCCAACTTTTGTTCGATGACATCAAGGACTAATTTACTTAATAACTTTGTTTCTAGATTTTTTAGCTAAGTTCTGTAAAAAGCAGTTGAAAGCTAATAGAAAATGGGTCATATTACCGCTCTCATCTTGAAATTTGGCCGACCCAACTTCCAGCGACACTGCCGTAAGTTTATATTTATTTTTTTAGAAAATTTGGCAACTTTGAGGTTAAGTTTACAAACAACATTTTTTGAAAAAGTTTCTTATAAATCTTTTTCAAAGTTTCTTTGACTTATCATCTTTTGAATGAGACCTAGGGTTTTGAAATCGGTCGCAAATTAGCGAAGATATGGGCCTAAAAAAATGACATGTTTTTGAGCGGGTGACCCCCAACTTTTGATCGGGAGTGTATTTCTACGCTAATTGAAAATAGCCCCCGAACACGTGCATGCTGATTTACACCTATCTATTGCGTATGGATGACCACGCATTACGAGAAAAACCATCAAGCACGCTCGGTCCCCCATTGGTCCATTACATATCCAACGGTGAAATATTGCTCACCTGACGGTCATTATCACCTCTAGCCTTGACAAGTGAGAAACTAACACGGTTGGCCTGATGGGCGGCAGTCAACAACGACCGCACGGTGGGACGAATGGCCAAAAACATGAACTTTTTTCAGTAGCGTCTTTAAACGTGATTTTATCGGCATGGTGTCTTCGGATGAAAATTTTATAAAAATAGGGCGCGTCCAATGGCGTTTAGTTTCAGTTCGCAACTTTGCCACAGGCGGCGCTGTAAAATCCAACTTTTTTGTTTTACGTTTTTTTAATATGGTGTCTTCGGCAAAGTTGTAGATAAGCTCAATACAAATATCTTTGCCGAAGACACTAACCCTCTATCTCAACATTGCTTCAAGATACAGACGTATTTTATGAATGACCCCCCAAAAATCGTTTTATTCATATATTTCGAAAACGCGCAGTTTTAGAAAGTTGCAATGTTCTACAAAGTTGTGTAAAATATCAAAAGAAACAACTTTGTAGAAGCGAATAGGGTTCTAAAATGGCAATAGGGTTAGTTATGGCTATTGTTTAGTTAAAAATAGCCGTTTTTCAAGGCTCAATAACTATCTTGGATGCAAATGGATGCAAATCAAACCCCACTAGGTTCAATATGTATTACTATTAGTTGAATATCCTGATGTTTTCGGTTGTATCCTCGAGTATCCTTAGCAGGGGTTCTTAATCTTACTAGAGCCTATTTTTGACGCTAAAACAATAATATCAGTTTTTGTATGTCATTTAGAACCCCATTATCTTCTGTGAAGTGATAAATATTAACTATTCTCATAATTGTATGCTTTATTGCGCCTATAAAAATCAATTATTATCGAATTATTATCTTATTATTTAAAAACCACCGCATAGAAGTGAGCTAAACCAGTCGGTCATATGCATCCAAGTAATCTTACCAGCAAGCAAATACACATATTATTTTCAGCACGTATAGTAACCGAACAAGCAGAAAGTCAACTCATATAAAATCACGTCGTTTCTTATGTCGAATATCCAATTACTAATTTTCTAATTCACTTACAGGCGTCAACAGGCATGAAATTTTTCGATCGCTGTGAGAATGATCTAAATAAATCCTGCATTAATGCAAATAAGCTTTTGTATACAAAATGTTTTAATGATTTCTAGTTATCAAAAAAGTTGTGAATATGCACAATATCTTTGATGAAAAGTAAAGGTTCCTCTAATCAAAAATCATAAAAGTTGTTTTGGGTATGTGTTGGAATATTAGAACTAATTTAGAGAAGCTATTTCACCCTTTTACTGGCTTAATCGACAGTTACTTGTGCCATGTGTTCATTGACCTTCCCGTATAAATACACACACTCTCCCGCTTGTTCGGCACCTGTCAAATGCAAGTTGTTTCTGATAGCTGAAAATGCTCCTTCTCATTTCCACAAATCAATTTGTAGTTATGCTTGAAAGTTGGGAAAATGGATACGCAAATGATTTCAGGTTTTATGGACTTGCTGTTTGTTCGGTTACTATGCGTGCTGAAAAAGAATATGTATATTTCTGGCGTTCGTTTTGAATAGGTCGTATGTAGACTGTGGTTCCTACCCTGATTCGACCTATTCAAATCGAAAGCCAGATTTACATTTATGTTTTGAACACACGAATAAAATTTGCTTGCTGGTGAGATCACTTAGATACATATGACCATCTGGTTTAGCTCACTTCTATTCAGTGTTTTTTTTTTTTTTTGAATAATATGATAATAACTCGATAATAAATGATTATTGTAGGCGCAATAAAGCATACAATTATGCGAATAGTTAATATTTATCACTTCACAGAAGATAATGGGGTTCTAAATGACATACAAAAACTGATATTATTGTTTTAGCGTCAAAAATAGGCTCTAGTAAGATTAAGACCCCCTGCTAAGGATACTCGAGGATACAACCGAAAACATCATAATATTCAACTAATAGTAATACATATTGAACCTAGTGGGGTTTGCTTTGCATCCATTTGCATCCAAGATAATTATTGAGCCTTGAAAAACGGCTATTTTTAACTAAAAAATAGCCATAACTAACCCTATTGCCATTTTAGAACCCTATTCGCTTCTACAAAGTTGTTTTTTTGACATTTTACACAACTTTGTAGAACATTGCACCTTTCTAAAACTGCGCGTTTTCGAAATATATGAATAAAACGATTTTTGGGGGGTCATTCATAAAATACGTCTGTATCTTGAAGCAATGTAGAGATAGAGGGTTGGTGTCTTCGGCAAAGATATTTGTATTGAGCATATCTACAACTTTGCCGAAGACACCATATTAAAAAAACGTAAAACAAAAAAGTTGGATTTTACAGCGCCGCCTGTGGCAAAGTTGCGAACTAAAACTAAACGCCATTGGACGCGCCCTATTTTTATAAAATTTTCATCCGAAGACACCATGCCAATAAAATCACGTTTAAAGACGCTATTGAAAAAAGTTCACGTTTTTGGCCATTCGTCCCACTGTGGACCGGCTCGGCGGCCGGTCGGTTCTACGTTGTCGTTTTTACAGCGCATTCGTATAAGGAGCGGAGCGGAAAGAAAAATTGTGGGATAAAACCATTATTTATGCATGAAATTGATCCGTTTCCGCAGTCCTGCCGTCGTGGTACGCCATTCTACTGATACTGAGCTATCCCGAGTCAGATGTAATGCTTGTAAAATGTTATGCTCTGGAGTTTCCTGTTCGAATTAAGTATGGTAGGCAGTCAATACTCCATGTCCAATAACACCTCAATCGCTCAATGTTTCAATGCTTCTCCTACAATATGATCCTAGACTGTCATGGTAAAATCAGAGCTCGTTACTCATGGCTACAGAACTTCAGCAGGGCTACTGGTACTTCCGCTTCAATATTACGCCTTATTCAATTTTTTTCGGTGAAACTCCTCAACAAGCTATTACAGTAATGTCTCAATTTTATCACCCATTCATTAATTCTTCTAAGGACTCTTCCAGTAGTTTATTATAGAATCCTTTAGAGAAATTTATCAGAAGTTTCATTGACAATTTCGTTTGGAATTCTACCACTATTTTCTTTAAAAAAAATCGCCATTTGTTTCAAAGTGTCATCTGCAATTCTTCTAGCCTAGAAGTTCTAGGGATATCTTCGTCAATTTCCATAGAAATTGTTTAAAATGCTTTAGAGATTCTTCTAGCATTGTTATCAGGTATTGTTTAAAAAAAAAATTCAACAATTTAATCAGGAATTCCTCCAATGATTCCTCGACTTATTCCTCCAGGGCTTCCCCGAGGAAATCTCCCAGAAAGATTTTCTAAGAATTTCTCCAAGTATTCCAGGAAATCATTAAAAAATTTCTCTAGCAATTCCTTAAGAAAATCCTTCCGATTTTACTTCATGTTTCCTCACGAAAATCCTCCAGAAATTCCTCCGAAGATTCCCCAACAATTTCACCCGAGACAACTTTGCGCTTCTCTCCCTGGGTGCCAGAATAACTAAGCTAATTTCTCAAGGGGTTCCTCCAGATATTCCACTAGGGACTAAAGTATTTCCTCCAGGTATTCTTTCAGGAATTACTTAAGAAGTCTTCATGAAAATTTTCCAGGATTTTTTCCAGATAACCATTCAAAAATTCCTCCTATAATTTCTCTAAAAATTACTCAAGGGGTTCATCCAGAAATTTCTACAGAATTTTCTTCAGAAACTGCTCTACGAATTTCTCCCGGAGTATCTCAAGGCATTCCTCCAAGAATTTGCCAAACAATTCATCCAGGAATTACACCAAGAATTCCTCAAGATAGAAATTTCTACAGCAACTCCTCCAGAAATTCCTTTTGAGCTTTTTCTACATTTCTTCGAAAATTTCTCCAAAAATTTTTCCAATAAATTCCTTCAGGTTTCCTGCAATGAATTCCTCCAGGAATACCTCCAAGAATCCCTCCAGGAATTCCCCCATTAATTTCTTTGGGATTTCCTTTACGAATTCCTCTAACAACTTCTGCAGGAGTTCCTCCAAGAATTCCTTCAGAAGCTCCTCCAAGATTTTTTCCAACAATTTCTACAGGAACTTCTACAACGAATCCTCCTAAAATTATTTCAGGATTTCATTCAGTAACTCCTCTATTAATTACTTAAAAAATCATTCAGGAAATCCTTCAAGTATTCCTTCAGGAATTCTTTAAAGAATTCATCCTGGAATTCCTCCAAGAAATCTAAAAAATCCTCCAGGCATTGCAATAGGAGTTTCTCTAAAAAAAATCTCCAGGGATTCCTGTGAAAATCCCTCCAGGAATTTCCCAGATAAGCTTTCAGAAATTCCTCAAGAAATTCCCCCAGGAATTCCTCCTGAAATTACTCAAGACTTTTTTCCAGGAATCCCTCCAGGAATTCATCCACGAATTTCTACAGGAATCCCTCAAAGAAAATTTTCCTGGATTTCATCAAGGAGTTCCATCTGAAGTTCTTCTATGAATTCTTCCAGGAACATCCCCAGAGATTTCTCCATTATTTTTTTTTTCATGGAGTTCATCCAAAAATTCGTTCGGCATTCCTCTAAAAATTCTTCAAAGATTTCCCCAGAAATTTCTTTAAAAACTTTTTAGATATTCTTCCACAAATTCCACCAAGAGTTCCTTCAAGCATTTCACCATGAACTCCTTTAGGAATTCTTCCAGGATTTCCTCCGAGATTTCCTTAGAGAATTCCTCCAGCAAGTCCTCCAAGAATTCCCATGTTAATTATTCCACGAATTTCTCGAAGAATTTCTTCACTCAATCTTTCAGAGATATTTCTAGGAGTTTCTCCAGATTTTTTCTTAGAATTCCACTAAGGATTTCTTCACGAATTCCTCCTAGACATTTTTCCAAGAATTTCTTCCGGAACTTCTCCAAGAAAGCATTCAGAAATTCCTCCAGAACTTTTTCCAGGTTTTCTTTGAAAATTCTTTCAGGGATTTTTTCCAGCAATTCTTCCATGAATTTCTCAAATAATTTCTGTAGAATTTTTGCTCGAATTTCTTCAGGAATTCTTCCGAAATTCGCTACATAGATTTCTCCAAGAATTTCTTCAGCGAATTCTTCATGAATACCTCTAGTAACTTTTCCAGAAAGTCCTCCACAAGACATGCCTTCAACTTTTTTCCAGATATTTTTCTACAAAATCGTCTAGGTTCTAGGAATTCTTTCGAGAATTCCTTTAATAATTGCTTTAAGAATTACCCTACAAATGACTGCAGGTATTCCTTCAGAATCCCAGGAGGTATCACTGGAGTAACTCCTGCAGAAATCCCAAGAGTAACACTTTAAGGAGTTCCTGGAAGATTTCCCGGAGGCACCTCTGAAGAAATTCCTGAAGGGATCTGTGGAGGAGTTTCTGAACGAATCCCTGGAAAAAACCCTGCACGAATTCCAGGAGAAATTTCTACAGGAACTCCTGGAGAATCCTCTGGAGAAATCTTTAAAAAACTTCCTGGAGAAATCTCAAAACGAATATCTGAAGGATTTTTTGCAGGAATCCTAAATTAATTGTTTTGAGAAATCTCTGAAAGAATTTCTGGAGGAATCCCTGGAGAATTCCATGGAAGAATTCGTGGGCGAAATTCTGTAGAAAAACTTGGAGCAATCACTAAAAAATCCTTGGATTATTCCCTGGAGGAATTCGTGGAGGAAACTCTGAAGCAAGTTGTGGTGGAATCCCCGGAAATATTCCTGGGCAATATCTGGAGGAATTCTTCAACAAAATTCCGGAAAAATTCCTGGAAGAATTCACGGAGGAATTCCTGGATGGTTTTAGGAGATGAATTCTCGGAGAAGTTCCTAGATGAATTGCCCGACGTATTTGGATGAATTTTCGAAAGAATTCCTGCAGAATTCCCTGGAGAAGTTCCTTAACGAATCTCTGGAGGAGTTCCTTGACAAATCTCGGGAGAAAGTCCTAGAGAAATCTCTTCAGTAATTCATGGAGAAAATCATGAAGGAATTTGAAAAGAAATTTCTGGATGAATTTCTCGAAAACTCCTGGAGAAATTCCCTGAAGGAATTCCTGGAAGTAATCCTGATGGTATTACTGAAAAAAAATCCTAAAACAATTCCTGGAGAATTCCCTGAAGGAATTTCTCGATAAATCTCTGGAGGAACCCGGAGGTATCTCTGGAGTAATGTCTGGAGAAATCCTTGGAGACGTTTCTAGAGGACATTTTTTTTTTTTTGAACAATTTGAAAGAAGATTTTTTGAGCAATTTCTAGCAAAATTCCTAAGGGAATCTTGGAGAACTTGGAGAATTTCTCCAGGAATTCCTTTAGAGATTCATTCAGGAATTCTTCTAGAGATGCATCCAGACTGCTCCAGGGATTTGTTTAGCTACTTCTCCAGGAATTTCGCTGGAATTTCTATAAGATTTCCACGGATTCCTCCTGGGATTTCTGCAGAAATTTATCGAGTGGATTTCTCCAGGAATTCCTTAATTTGTAACCTAGGAACTCTTTCAACAAATCTTCCAGAAATTCAGGAATTTCTCCAGGAATTATTCCAGGAATTTCTCCAAGAATTTCATTTGGAATTGCTCCGAGGAATCCTCCAGGAATTTCCTCAGAATTTTCCCAAGAAATTTCTCAAGGTAATTCACCAGAAATTTCTACAGAAATCTCTCCAGAAATTACACCAGGAACTCCTTCAGGAATTCTTCTAGGAATTTCTTCAAAAATCTCTCCAGCAAATTCTTCAAGAATTCCTCCAAAATTTTCTTCCAAAAATGTCTCCAGGAATTCCTCTTAAACTACCGCTAAGAATCTCTCAAGGAATACTTCCAAGAATTTCTACAGGAATTCCTCCAAGACTTCTGCCGAGAATTCTTCTAAGAGGCCTCCAGAAATTCCTCTAAAATTCTTCCAGAAATTTCTCCAGGGATACCGCCAAGATTTTCTAGAAGAGCTTCTCATGGAATTTCTTCAAGAATTCCTTCAAAAAATCCTCCACGATTCTTTTACAGAACTTCCTTAAATAATTTTGCCTAGAATTCCTCCAAAAACGCTTCTAGAATTTCTGCAGGAATTCCTCCAACAAATCCTACAGGAATTCGCTTCTAGGAATTTCTCCAGGAACCTCTCCAGGACTTTTTCCAAGATTTCCTTCAGGAATTTCGCCATGAATTCTTCGAAGAAATCTTACAGGTACTCTTTCGAAAAATTATTCCAAGAGTTCTTCCAAGATTCCTCCAGGACTTTCCAAGACTTTCGCAAACAACTCCTCCAACAATCCCTCCAGGATTTTTTCCAAAAATTACTCAAAGGATTCTTCCAGGAATTCCTTCAGGAGTTCCTGCATGAATTTCTTCAGAAACCTTCAGAAACTCATACAAGAATTCTTCCAGGCATTTCTATTCAAATTTCTCCAAGAACTTCTACAGGAATTCCTCCAGAAATTTTTCAAGGGATTCCCACAAAAATTACTTCTTCAGGAATTCCTTGAAGAATACTTTCAGGAATTAATGTAGGGATTTTTCAAGAAATTCCCCAAGAACTCCTTCAGACATTCTTTCATATATACCTTCTTCAGAAAACATCTAGAAAAACCTCAAAAAAATTCCGAAGGGATTCCTCCGAGAATCGCTCCTGGGGTTTCTCCTGGAATTCCTCTGAATATTCTTCCAGAAATTTATCCCGGAATATCGCCAAAAACCCTTCAGAAATAAATCCAGGAATCACTTTGTACACTCCTTCAAGAATTCCTCCAGAAATTCCCTAATAAATTCCTCTAGGTATTCCTTCAGAAATTACTCAAGAAATTCCTACAGGAAGCCCTCAAGGAATGTCTTTCATAATATATTCCGGAATTCCCCGAAGAATTCCTCCAGGTATTTAATCAAGAAATCCTCCTGGAATTTCTTCAGGAATTCCCCCAATAACTTGTACAGGAATTCTCACAAGTATTTTTCCAGGAACCCCTCCAAGACTTTTGTCTATAATTCCTCCAAGAATTCATCCAGGAATTTCATCAAGATTTCCTCGAAGAGTACTTAGAATGCAAAAAAATCAAGAATTCTTCCAATAATTCCTGCATGCATTTCTCCAAGAGGTCTTCCAAGAATTTCTACAGGAATTTCTCCAGATATTCATCAAAGTATTCTTCCCGGAAATCTTCCAGAGATTTTTCAAGATTTTTTTTTTCAGGAATTTCTTAAAGAATTCCTATTAGAGCTTCCTCCGGGAACTCTTTCTAGAATTTTTTTTAAGAATTCGTCCAAGAATTCCTAAATAAACCACTTTAGGAATGCTCCCAGGAAAACCTCCACAAATTACTACAGAATTTTTTATAGAAAGCCCTCCAGGAATTGTTTCAGGAATTCCTCTGAAAGCTCCACTAAGAATCTCTTCAGGATTATCTCCTAGAATTCCCACAAGAATTCCCTCAATAATAACTCCACAGCTCCACGACATCTTCCAAAAATTCCTCATAGTATTCCCTCCAGGAATATCGCCAGGAATTTCTCGTGGTACTTTTCCAAGAATTCATCCAACGTTTTTTTCAATTGAATCTTTCAGTAAATCTTTCTTGAAATCCTGCAGAAGTTCCTCAAGAAATGCCTACAGGAATACCTCCAGGAATTCCTTTGAAACTTTCACCGAGAATTCCTCCAAGAGTTTCACCAGGAATTCCTTCAAGAATTCTTCTGAATGTTTTTCTCTAGGAATGCCTCCAGGAATTTCTCCGAGACCTTCGCCAAGAATTCTTCCAAGAATCTCTGCAGTCCAGTAGTTGGACTTATACGGCGTAGAAGTGCGTGGAATGTGTCCTTTCATAAAGAATTGTGGAAGTGGAGTTATTTTGAAAGGATTTTTTGGAGGATTTTCAAAAGATTCCATGAAGTAATTTCGGAAGGAATTTAAGGAAAGTTTTATAAAGATGTTTCACAACAAATTTCGATAGACAACTTAGAAGAAGTTTCTAGGAAAAACTATGAATTTTCCAAAGGAATTTCTGGCAGAACTCCAGAAGCATTTCAAAAAGAAATGTTCGAGGACATTCCTGGCAGAATTTCTTAAAAATTCCCTAAATGATTTTCTGAAGTGATTCTTGAAGGAATTTCCGAGGGAATACCTGGAAGACTTTTTTATAGGAATCCATGGAATCATCCATCAATTTTATGGTTTTTAATCAATCCTTCGATTAACTCTTGGAGGAATCTCTCAAAGAATTTCTGTAATCACTTAGAAGTAATTACATAAGAATTTCTTCAGATATTCATGGGAATTTTTTTCCCAAGATTTTGTAGAACAATCTCCTTATGAAATTTCTTAGGAATAGCTAGTGAAATATCTGAATGGAGAATATTTTCGAATGAACCTGATATAGATTTTTTCAAGAGCCGGTAGAGAAATTTCTGGTTCAATCCTCGAATGAATTTGTGAATGATATTCCAGAATATTTCAAATAAGTAAAATATCCTCCACCGATTGAAAGAAAGTTAAGCAATCGCTAGATAAATCATATAAAAGTAAAATATAGACATGGATTCGTATACTGGTCTTCTGATTGAGAGGCATAGCTTCTACCTACTGAGTTTCAAGATGAGAAAGGTATAATCTCTATGGATTTAACTACAATTTTATCCACTAGAAGTTCCTTAAGAAATTTAACCACGAATTCATAAAAGAGGTCTACTTATAACATCCTACACGGATTCCACTAGAACTTCCTTCAGTTATTTCTTAAGGCTTTCACATAAAATTTCTCCAATTCCACCCGAAATTCTTCCAGGGATTCAACTAGAAATTCCTCTAGATATTTCACCAAATATTACTGCAAGGATACCACCTAGAATACCTCCATGGATTCCACTACAAATTTCGCCAAGGATTCGCCTAGGAATTCCTCAAAAAATGAGTTTTTCCAGGGATTCCACTTGGAATTCCTCCATAGATTCAACCAAACATTCTTCCAAAGATTTCACTGAAAATTCCCGCGAGGAACTCTATTATGCTTGTACCTGGAATGCCTCCAAGGATTCAACTAAAATCTACCCCAGGGATTCCATTAGGAATTCATCCAAGGATGTTTGCAGGGTCCTTCAGTAATTTCCATGAGGAAGTTGTCTAGGGACTATTTCAAGGACATTCTCCAGAGATTCCACCAAAAATTTCTCCAATGATTGCCCTAGCTAGTTATTTCTCCCAACTCGGGATGGGATGCGATGGTGGATGGTGTCTCGCAGAAAGGTACACGACTCAGAGACAAACGCCAAGACTGCCTCTTTCATTCATTGCGTTGCTACCCTTGATGACCCGTTTTCCATTTATAAACCCGGGCACCGGCACTAGGTAGGTTGGTAGGTAGGTAATGATATCCTGCAGGCGACGACGACATTGGCGGCGGTGGTGGAAGGTTTCCTACTTACCTTTACCGGTCCGGGTCAGGGGAACTAACGCAGAGAAGCACGGACGCATCACGGACCGACTAAGACCGGAGGACGATCTTCGGTTGGCGACCGGAGCGGAGGTGGAATGAAATACGTGGAATTGAGATTAATGGCACCGCCAGAACCAATTAGTAAGATGAAACGAAATGCTACTGCCTGGACGACTTTTGAGTTCCGCTCGGATTCTTCTCGTTTTATTGGATTGTTTTCTGCGGGGGGTCACTCTGAGATGGGAAAATGGCTCCCGGTAGTAAGTATCAAACGAAGACGTCATACCGAGCTGCTCAACAGGTTGCAAATTTATGCGGAAGTTTTGTCTTCCGCCCTCTGTGTCCGGGTCTCGAAGCTCTAGTGTCGCATCCGTTGTAGGTTATTTTTACCTTTCCGGTGAGGGAGGTGAAGACTAACAAATGAGATGAATGAATGAACTTTTTTATTTACACTTTCAACTTGAACTGCTGTTGAGTGGAAGCACCTAGCTGTGATCAAAATTATTTATAAACGGCTTCAGGAATAAAAATAGATAATACATTCTATCATACTTCAGTAGAACAGGGGTTTCTCAGACCTCGCATCGTTATAGAGATTTGTGCATTAAAACGCATTGATTTCATTTTTGGTACGTATGGGACATTTATTTTTATTTTTCCAACAAAAAATCCTCACACTAGCAGGTGTTAAAATGAGTCACACTTACAGATAATCTTACACAAGTAATCACATGAGAACAGCAGCGACAATTGATCCTTAAGTTACTGAATCTACTAAGGGAAAACGAATTTCGGATTGTTTGTCGCAACACATTGGGCAATGGCGTACGATGCATCGCAGTTATTTTTGATTCCGTCGGAAGCAGTGCGACAAGCATTCAGGGCTACTCGCATCGGTTCGGCCAGCTCATCCGGCATGATGGTGTCGATTTGTTTCATTGCAGCGTCGTAGTTCAGTTTTCCCTTTTTGACCTGGAAGAAAATAATTGGCTTGTTGAAAATCAAACATTTCGAACACTAAGTGTACTGGAAAGGCTTATATGTTTACTCAAAAAATGATTTTTCGAAAAAAGGCTCGGATGATCAAGCCGCACATACCAATCAACTCAGTTAGACGAATTGAGATGATGTCTGTATGTGTGTATGTATGTATGTCTGTGCGCAAAATAAGTTCTCTCACTTTTATGGCACTTCCCATTGGCTAATTTTTCGGATCATAGTTTGAATCGAAATGGATTTTTACCGCATTTTTTGCTATTAAAATGGTCCGGATCGGTCAAGGCGTTCCGGAGTTATGGTCATTTCAGTGATCCGTACCAGCATCGGTAGAACTGGTCGTATATAAAACTGAACCTAGCCCCATCATGCGATTCGTCAAACGGTGGCGATTTTTGTAAACTTTAGCATGGTTGACGAATTATGTGCGGAAATCAACACAAAAGACCAGAAGTTCCACGATGTCGGCCTAAAATTCAAGATGGCAGCCGAAAGTTCAAGATGGCGTCTCCAAATTCATGATGGCGACTGTTTAATAGAGTTTTAGGCTCCTAATGCATGCAATATGGGTATATTTTATATGGAGAAGATATCCTGAGTCCAAAAATGGCGACCAGAATATCCAAGATGGCGGTCAAAAATCCAGGATGGTGGCTTTAAATTCAAGATGGCGGCTGTTTAATGGAGTTTTAAGCTCTAAAACCATGCAATATGGGTATATTTGGTATGGGGAAGATGCCCGGAGTCTGAAAATGGCGACCAGAATATTCAAGATGGCGGTCCAAAATCCAATACGGTGGTTTTAAATTCAAGATGGCGGCTGTTCAATGTAGTTTGAAGCCTTAAACCCATACCATATGGGTATATTTGGCATGGGGAAGATGTCGGAGTCAAAAAATGGCGAAAAGAATGTCCAAAATGGCGATCTAAAATCCAAGATGGCGGCTTCAAATTCAAGATGACGACTGTTTAATGGAGTTTTGGGCTCCAGAATCGTGCAATATTGGTAAATTCGGTATCGGGATGATGTCCAAAGCCCAAAAATGGCGACCAGAATATCCAAGATGGCGGCTCCAAATTTAAGCTGGTGGCTGTTTAATGAAGTTTTAGGATCTAAAACTATGCAATATGGGTATATTTGATATGAGGAAGATGTCCAGAGTCCAAAATGGCGATCAGCATATCCAATATGGCAATGCTAGCTTCAACTTCAAGATGGTTGTTGTTTAATGAAGTTTTAGGCTCTAAAACCATTCAAAATGGGTATATTTTTCGTAGGAAAGGACTCCAAAAATGGCGACCAGAACATCGAAGATGGCTATCTTAAATCCAAATTAACGGATCCAAATTCAAGATAGCGGCGAGTTTGTGGCTCAAATATTTTAAGCCAGATAAACGATATGATTTCTGGTATCATGAAATGGATTTCTGTTAATTGTATGAAAGTGTGATATACATCAACATGTCACTTCAGTTTTATTGAAATTTCGAAGGCACGAGAAAGGCGCCATCACCGCTAGGTGGATTAATTAGTTTTTTTTTATTAAAATCTTACACATGTCGGCACCGCAAATGACGAACCGTTCAAATTATTTCCCAGATCTTGACTACTAACTGGTGCAGACAGGTGGCCAACTTTTCCGGGCCCATCTTGGTGAGTTCTGCTGCGATACCGTCCTTACCAGCCGCTTTGTTGTTTTTGAGCTGGTAGATGGCATCCTTAACTTTCCTTAGCGTGGGAGTTGGCTCGTTCCCGTCCTCTGATGCACCAACATAGCCATTTCCTCCGCTGCCTTGATCTCCCGTACCTACATTCTCTTCGCTATTCAGGTGCTCGTCGAAGTGCTGCTTCCACCTTTCGATCACTTCACGTTTGTCCGTCAGGAGGCTCCCGTCCTTATCCTTGCAGATTTCGGCTTGCGGCACGTAGCCTTTGCGGGATGCTTTGAGATTCTGGTAGAACTTACGTGTTTCTTGTGAACGGCACAGCAGTTCCATTTCCTCGCACTCCGCTTCTTCCTGGCGGCGCTTTTTCCGTTCTGCGTCCTTCTCTTCCAGAACCGCTCTGCACTCCTCGTTGATCCAATCGTTTCGTCGACTCCTTTCCACGTACCCGATGGTGCTCTCGGCTGCGTTGTTGATGGCTGCTTTGACTGTACTCCAACAGTCCTCTAGAGGGGCCACATCGAGCACACCCTCGTCCGGCAACGCTGCCTCGAGATTCTGCGCGTATGCGGTGGCGACATCCGGTTGCTTCAGTCGCTCTAGATCGTACCGGGGCGGCGGCAGGTACTGTACATTGTTAATAACGAATAGTTTTGGGCGCAGTTTGACCATCACCAGGTAGTGATGTCGATAATGTCGGAGAAGTGCCGCCCATCAATCAGAACGTGGTCGATTTGCGATTCCGTTTGTTATGGTGATCTCCAGGTGTAACGATACGGCAGGCTGTGCTGGAATAAGGTGCTACGAATGGCCATGTTCTTGGAGACGGTGAAGTCGATGAGGCGTAGGCCATTTTCGTTCGTCAGCTGGTGGGCGCTGAACTTTCCAATCGTCGGTCTGAATTCCTCCTCCTGGCCTACCTGAGCGTTTAGATCCCCTATGATGATCTTGACGTCGTGGTTTGGGCAGCGGCCGTACTCGCGTTTGAGCTGCGCGTAAAATGCGTCTTTGTCATCATCAGTGCTTCCGGAGCGAGGGCTGTGCACGTTTATTATGCTAATGTTGAAGAATCGGCCCTTGATCCTCAACCTGCACATTTTTTCGTCGATCGGCCACCAACCGATTACGCGCCTCTGCATGTCGCCCATCACTATAAAAGCTGCTCCTAGCTCACGGTAGATGGTATGATTACCTCTAAACGCTCGCACCATGGATCCTGTTCAACACACCTCCTGCAGCGCTACGATTCCGAACCCGCGATCCTTCAGTATATCGGCGAGTATGCGGGTGCTCCCGATGAAGTTGAGAGATCTGCAGTTCCCCGTACCGAGCTTCCAATCGCAAGTCCCTTTTCGTCGCTGTGGTCGTCGCCATTGGTATCGGTTCGCATTCTTCTCTTGTTGATTTTCCGGTGCTAGTCTTTTTTACGGCTGGCTCGCAGGGCCTGACATCAACCCATTAACCCAGGGAGCTGGGCTTACCTTCCCGGAAGCTACGGGATCTGCATTGGTATTTCCTCCAACAACAGTGCTCAATAGCTATGCTCAAGCGCCAGTCTTGAGTGTTATGTTTATATAAACTTTTTACTTAAACAGACATCAACTCAATTTTGCACAAAATACAGATGGGACTGACTTGCGTTGCAAGACACGGCAGTGTATCAATAAATGAAATCTAAGAAAATCTTATCATTTCGCACGTGGGCTCATGGATATATGAACAGAAAAAAATTGGAAAAAAATTCAGAGTTGCCTATTTTCCCGGAAAACTCATGTGGATTTTTATTGTTTTCCATTGACACTACTCACTTTGAATAATCATAACTCAAGAACGAAGCATCATAGAAACAAAATAGAAATTTTCTCAGAAATATAAAAAAAATATGAGCTGGAAAAAGTTTTCCATAAAATTTTCCACAGTTGAGAAAATTCGTACCTAAAGAAAAGCCGGAAAAACTATGCCCGTACTCGTGGAAAATTTTCAAAAACATATTTTTGAGAAAGCTATTTCATAAGCTGATTTTTTTGGATTGCACTTTTTTTCGTTTTTGAGCTATGGCTAATTTTGTTGAAAAATGTCTAAATGTGGCATATAAGCCTTTTATTGAGAAATCATAACTCAAGAACAAAGCATCGTAGAAACAAAGTTTTATAATGAAAATGAAATTTTCTCAGAAATCCAAAAAAAAAAAAGAAATGGAAAAAGTTTCACACAAACACTTAACAAATTCATAACACCATAAAGAACATAAAGAAAATTCATAAAGAACAGCCAAAAAACTATGCCCGAACTCGCCGGATATTTTCAAAGAAAAATATTTTTGAAATGGTAGTTTTATAAGCTCTGATCGCTGAAATTTTTGGAATGCATTTTTTTTTCGTTCCTGTGTGATAACCATTTTTTTGAAAAATAACCACACAATATGGGCTTACATGGTCATTTTTCTCAACGGTGGAAAATTTTGATGAAAACTTTTTCCACTTCATATTTGTTTTCGGATTTTTGAGAAAATATACTTTCATTTTCAAAAAAAAAACAAATTTGGACATTTTTCAATCAAATTGGCCATAACTCAAAAACGTAAAAAAGTGCTTTCCAAAAATTTCAGCGATTAAAGCTTATAATAACCTTCTAAAAAATATTTTTTTGAAAATTTTCTACGATTTCGGGCATAGTTTTTTCCGGTTTTCCTTACGATTTTTTTCAACTGTGGAAAGTTTTGTAGAAAACTTTTTCCAGTTCATTTTTTTTTATTTCTGAAAAAATTTGCTCCCATTTCCTAAAAAAAAACTTTGTTTCTAAGATGCTTCGTTCTTGAGTTATGATTTTTCAAAGTCAGTAGTGTCAGGGGAAAACAAAAAAAATCCACTTGAGTATTCCGGGAAAATAGGCGACCCTGAATTTTTCTAAATTTTTTTGTTCATGTATCCATGAGCCCTGCCTGTGGAAAAAGTTTCATGGCAATCTGAAACACATCGGCCCAATTTTATTTTATAATAAAAATAATCCCCAAATGTCAGTGGCCTGGAATGATGTTATAGAACATCTAACAAAACAGAAGCCATTAAAACGATATGTTTGTTTCTGCCATGCAAGGGATTTTTATGCAATTCAGTACCATAATTTCTATTTTTTTCGATATTATAATGGCCATTTTTTCCGAACTGGTGCATTATGCAACTAAAATGAGTTGCATAATGAAAAATAGTTGCATAATGTTTGTTGCTGCCAACACTGCCCGAAATAAACAATGATCGTGCGCTATAGACAAATGTCATACAAAACGATTACAGATTAGAGTCATAATTGTGATACATAGAGTGAAGAGTCATGCCAATGTAATTGAGAGTTTTTTGACAAATTATGGTGTTTAATTCTAATATTCCCAAATCTACTTACAGCTAACAGTTGATTTATTCACTTGCCAAATAGATAAATATGAAGTAAACTAAAATCACAGAATTGTATCACAGTAAGTTTCAACAAGTTCATACATTTGTTATTCTAACCTTAAACCTATTATCACAGATAGATCACAGAAGATTATATATGTTACGGGGTAATTAAAAACTATTGTAAATGGAGCTGGAGACCGAATTATGTAAGTAATACCAACTGAATTATTTGTGAACTAATGGTTATCTAATGAAGCAATAAAATTTCAGCTTAAAGCTGTTTTCGCACCCGTTATACGGAGTTTGCGGTCTGCTACAAAGAATTCATCAACTATCCCCATAAATCCTCATTACCACCGTAACAATGTTCATTATGCAATCCATTTGAGTTGCATGATGAACATTATGCAACTCAAATGAGTTGTATAATGAAAAAATAATTGCATAAAATGTTGTATGTTACTCGTTGCAAAACTCGATTATTTTCAATTTTCTTCGTATTTATGCAACTCGACAAGCCTTGTTTCATAAATGTACGACTCGTGCTGAAATAGTCAACTTTTTGCAACTCATCACATAAATAGCTATTATTGAATGGATTTTTCATCAGCATATCCTTCGAGTTTGATTGAAATGATTTATTTGAACCACGAGAAAGGCACTATCACCGCTAGAAGGATTAATATGGGTCTTCAGTTAGCCTAGTGGTTAAGACTATGAATCGCCAATCCGGAGACGACGGGTTCGGTTCTCGTTTCAGTCGTGAAATTTTCTTGACTACCGTGACCGGCCCTAATTCTGCGCAGTCCCTAATTCGGCGCACTTTCTCGAATATACCGTAAAATCACGGACGCTAGTTCAATATTAGCTTCAAATATATTTTTTGAATATTTCTTCAATAGTAATGAAAAAGTTTGTGAAGAAAAAAAATTCAAATCAACGATCATTATTTGGTAAAAAAATAAAATGATGTTGCAAGTACTATAAATTGCCTGAAACTGCTAGAAAGTTGCTTCATGAGCTGAAGCATTTTGCGACATAAATAATGAAGAGAATGTCTGCTTTTCCATGCACATCCTGTACTGCTGTCTTCGAGGAATCAGAATCGGCAAAAAACAATTGAGTTTTCTTCTTCTTTTTTTAATCTTCGTGCGCAGAATTAGGAACCGGTATTAAATGGTGGTCCTAATTCTGCGCTGACATTTCAACGCTTAGTTTTGAACATATAATTAACAAACAAACATCATATAAATGCCACCATAGTTATAACTAGAATATTCTATGTATCTAGCAATCCGGTGAATGTAATTACGGCTCAACAAGTTAGTTTATGAACTTTGAAGGCTAATTTACAATTTTTGAATTTTTGATCTGATAGTTCGACCGGACTAATCATTTGTTTTAAACATTTGCTATCAACCTCGGTGGAAATTTTATGGATTCATACAAGCATTCGTCAAATGTGATATATGATGTGAGTTTACGTGGATTTTTTTCAAACAGTGGAAACCCTGGAGTTGGACAAGAAAGAAGTCTCAGTTTGCAAACAAAGATTGTGCCACCTTTTCATGGCGAAAAAGTTTATATTGCCTTTAGAAAAGAAAGTAAATTTTACTAAAATGTGCGTATGCGAATAACTAAAAAGCTTTACGTGCTGAAAAAAATCCTTTTGTGTATTATGAATAAAATTCCCTTAGCCTAGTAATCAAAGTAGGTAGTATCAATGTTGAGGGCATGCAATGTTCCGATATGGTCGTAATGTCGTATAAAAGTTGAAAATGAAGAATTCAATTGGATTTCATCTATGAATCATGTTCTCATTACAATATGTTATCTTTTTAGAGTTTTTCCGATGTGCGCAGAAGTAGGAACATTAGTGCGCAGAATAAGGAACATTCCAAAAAAGGGTGCGCAGAATTAGGAACAGAGACACACTTTAGAATTTTCATGATTTTACATATAAATTAAGTGTTTTGTATAAGAATTATATTTTTCTCTCATTTACAAAGCTAATAACTATGTGCAGTCAAAAATTCAGCCAAATTGGTTCGATTTGGAATTTGTTACAGGTGATTGAAATTGAAAAAGTCTTAGATGCGCAGTATTTGGGCCCTCCACGGTACCTGTGTATAGTTTATCATTGTACTTGCCGCACAATGTACAAATTCATGCAATGGCAAGCAAAGGAAACCCTCAAAGAACACTAAGTTGAAGCAGGCAGGACAAGTCCTAGTGGGGACGTAGAGCCATAAAGAAGAAGAAGAAGGATTGACCCGGGAGCGGTCGCGTCGTGTACTGAGTACACGCACCATGAAAAAAGCTCGTTTGTGGTACACAACGTGCGCGCGATGCCGTTGAGGGTTGCCGAAGAAGCGACTGTTCGCGGATTAATGACGGTTTTTATTCGTAAATCTTGCGGCAGACTTGAAAATTTGGAGACTATTGTATGCCCAAGAAGATGAGAATATTTTCATAACCAATTTGGCTCAATAACGCAATGTCTTATTGCATAGTACCCAACCCACCCTTAAATAACGTGAATCCCACACCAAAAACTCACCACTTGCATCATTTCGAAAATGCAATTCACATAGCACTTGAGCTCCTTATTGTCCGGAAACTGTTTATTGCCCAGCATGTTCACCAAGTCCTCACCGACTTTGAGCTTCCCAATGCAAACGTTTCGAATCATTTCACCGGTTTTCTGCATCTGTTCCACCGTGGCTTTCTATGGACGGACATAAAAAACAAACACAGAATTCACCATTTAGTATGCGGCTTCACGCCAGGTTAAGCACCAGTCAACGGGCAAAAAAATTATTACTCCCTCGACTCCGATGCCACCGGGGCCCGTCTGGAGAAGCGTGACCACCGCGCACAACCCGAAGAGCACAAGATCCACTCGTTTGGTCATTATGTCGGGTGAGCTAGCGACCTCTCGCGAATTACATCCACTGCCGTTGGCAAACGGAAACGGATACTCGAAAATTCACTGGTTGCTTCACGAGACTTCCCTTCCTCTGCGGAGAGGCTTCCCAATCGGTACTAATGCGGTCATGAATTATTCATTTTGGCTTTTATATAGTTTTGTAGGTACTGACTGACTGACTGACTGAGTGCGGATGCGACTTTGTGGCTGCTACACTTTTGCTGACGACGACGACGACCGGAAAATCTCTCGGTGAGCGGTATTGCCACACACAGCAGTGAAAGATGACTCGAAGGAAAATGTTGAAAATTCATAAAGTGTTTCGGTTGAATATGCAAAATAGCTAAATTATACGGTACTGTTATTGTGAGGGGCGGAGCGAGATTTTACGATCAAGTTCTGAGGTTTTTCGTTCGCGAATGAAGCACGCGTTCTGCAATCAGTGACATTGATGAGATGGCATTAAAGTGCGTGGAAATTTACGCTAGGTGATTTGATTGAGGTGTTTGTTGTTGGAGTTGAATTATTTTTTTAATTGCTTTCATTTCGATGCTGAATTTTGGTCGTGTAGCTAGTCTACTAGTCCAACTAGTCCCAAGAATCAAGTTTTGTCTAAACTCAATTCACATCCTCATCAGGTTAGACTCAATTCTTTTCCATCTTCTTGGCTTATCTCCTTCTAAGCTTCAATGTTCAATAAGCGCATCCACAGCTGTTAGCTGCTAACTTTCTCTAATTATCATCAGTTTTATTTTCTGGGAATCTTCCAGAAGCTCCTCCTGAGAAATCTTCATGAATTCGTTTCGAAAATCCTCCAAAAGTATCTACGTGAATTTCTTCAAGATCTCCGCCAGGGGTGTGATTCCTGGGGTTTTCTATAAAAGTTCCTACTGGAGTTCTCCCGAGAAGTTTTAGAATTCCACCAGGAGTTATTTCTGAAATTATTTAAAGTGATTCTTTGAATATTTTCTCAGGAGGTTCCTTTGAGATACGTCCAATAATTTCTTTAAGAATTACTTTATTGTTCTGCAATTCCTTAAGGAGTTTTTATTGTGGGATTCTCAGAAATCCTGTAGTAGTTCATAAAACCACGTATTACTGGCACATTCACCAAAAAGAGCCCATGTCAATTCATCACCTTCCAAATAATAATACTTCTTGGTTTTGTTTACGTTAGCAAACCATGGTGTGTTGCGGTTCCCACCAGAAGTATAAATTGAAAAATGTAATCCAACCAGAAACAACAATCGGAGCTTACCCACCTAAGAGCACTGAGCCAACTTCCCATTTTTTCCCCCACATCGTACCCATCATGGTTAGCAGTTGCCCGTCCATTCTGATCAAATTTGTACACAGGCGAAATTGAATTTTATTTCTATTTTATTGCTGAAATATTTGCTATTCCCCAGCTTCGCGCCCGCGCCGCTACCATCATTGCTCCTTGCAAACACCACCCGAACCCTTTGCTGATGGTCGAGACGCTCGCGAACCCCAAAATAACATGCCTTCCCGCCTCTCGGCAAATATTCAACGCGAACGACAAAACATCCAACTCGTGGATGGACCTATTCGTTATGCTACCAGAGCTTGTACGGCAGTGGTGTTCAATCAGGGGTGAATCGACACCCATGATCAACACTTTCGCAGTGCCTTATACTCATCCATCGAAAATAAAAATGGCAGCCTATTTATTGCACCCATAAACAACTAGAAACGCTCCAAAGAAAATCAAAAAGCGCTCCATAAAGGATGAACATATGTTCCATGAAAATGTGCAATAGGGTAATTGTTCCCATCGTTGTGGTAGTACCTAATGTTGCGGTAGTGGCAATTGAGCACTTTTTCGACTGAAATGTTACCGAAAGGCATTTTTAATAGATGTATTATGCTTAAATTATGAGATTGCACCATTTGTGTGCTTAAGATTTGCCCAAAAACCTATTTTTAAAAAATATTTTCCTTAAATTTTATGCTGCTGTGTTCCTATTGTTGCGGTAGTGTTCCTAATGTTGCGGTATCCCATATGATTTCAATGGGATACTGCAACAACAGGAACCAAAATTATTTTTTTCCTCCATAATAGGAACAGTGTGCCTAATGTTGTGGTAAGCGATTTATGATCGAAAACAGAGAGAAACGATAGTTTTTATATTTCTCCAAGCAAATTTGGATAGGAAACTACCAACTAACGTTTTGCAACCCTTCATTAGATGGTACGATCATTGTTTTTAAAATGAATTTACCTTAATACCACAACGATGGGCACACTTACCCTATTACACATAAATAACTAAAATGTACCGGTAAAATTTTGTCATGAAAAGTGCAGTTTTGTACCAATAAATAATACTAAAACGCTCCATACTTACTTAATGGACTACAACTCGAGCGGTGAGTCTACGCCGAATGAAGTATCCGCCTCCACTGGCCTCGGTCCTGGGTCAATCGCTTCCCAGTCACCCTGAACGTTTAGAGTCCTTAGCAGAGGCGTACAATTTCGTTTTAATGATACACTTTCATGCAACATTTGAATGAGTCACTTCAAGTGTTTCATACATTTTGCTAATGACTCGGTCGTTAAAAAAAACTTTTCCACTCATCGTAGCACTCGGTAGTCTCCCACCCGGTCGCATTGCTTGTGCTTCACCTGTCAGAGCATTAGTGTCTCACTGGTGCGCGCTAGTCTCTCAATGGTTACAGGCGCCGGTTAATTGGATTTAAGTGGTCGAATTTGTTATCCTCTTTCATGAAACATAATTATCAGGGTTCGTAATTTTCGTTTCAGCGATACGAAATATGGTTATTCTCACGGCGGCGGGAGAGCTTATTTTCACTATTTTGCTTGAGGAACACTTTTCCCCTCCAGAACTTCTTTCGAGAGTAGCGATTCATGATAACTGAAAATCGCTTCAACCTGCAGATAATTTCTTTTCGTTCTGTTAAATTTTCTCTCACCCAATTTTCACGAAAATCTTTTCAAAGCAGATTAACAAAAATTGTGCCCGCGACGGGATTCGAACCTGGAACATTACTAAAAACATACGCGACACGCGCACTCTATCCACACCACCACGCCAACCACACAGAGGGTGTAGAAAATATAATGCATAAAACCAATCATCGTCGGCGTCATATGAGTCAAGGAAAGACAACATAATCGGCCGATAAAGGGCAAACGAAATTCTCGCACCTTTGGGAGTGAGTGAAAAAATGTTTTCGCTCTGCTCTTTGTGTGGGAGATTTGTCAAGCCAGATTTTCGCTGAAAATTGGCGTGAGAGAGAATTCTATTTTCGTGAGAATGAGCGAAAATTCCGACCGCTGATAATTATCATTCTATTGGCGTGCACCACTATTTAAAAATGTGGTTTAAATAGTGTTTTTAGCATGTTGAAGTATTTCAATGACTCATAAATGAAACGAAAATCCAAGTGTATCATCCCATGTTTCATACACACTTGTTTCTGTAGCAGCAACGAACGAGTGTGGTGCTGGGTGAGAGATGAAGCATCACAGCAGTCCGTTCGCATGGGAAACGATTTGCTACAGTCGTCGTACGTCATGTTTTCCTTTCGAAATTGCACGACCCTGGTCCTTAGGTCCTCCTCAACTGCAAAAAGCCAACGTGTGCGCGGTCTCCCACGAAGCCGACGACCCCTTCCTGGTTCTCTGCTGAATATAATTTTAGCTTGTCGTTCCTCCGGCATACGAGCTACGTGTCCAACCCACCGCAGCCTGCCGTGTTGTATTCGCTTCACTATATCCATCTCTTTATATACCTGGTACAATTCGTAGTTCATGCGACGATGCCAGATGCCGTCCTCCAGTTTACTGCCGAGTATTGTTCGCAGCACTTTACGTTCGAAGACTCCAAAAGCTCCCCGATCAACTTCTTTCAACGTCCACGTTTCATGACCGTATAAAGCGACTGGGAGAATCAGAGACTTGTACAACGCGAGTTTTGTCTTCGTTTGCAGCCTGCGGGACCTCAGCTGGTTTCGCAGACCGAAAAAGGCCTGATTTGCAACCGCAATCCGTTTTTTCACCTCGCGACTAACATCATTATCGCACGTCACTAGAGTACCAAGATAAACAAATTCATCCTCAACTTCAAACTTTTCCCCACCTGCACCACTTCGTCACCACTACCACGGCCGGACCGACGTTGAACGCCAGCTATCATGTACTTAGTCTTTGTGGTGTTAATCGTAAGACAGCTTCTACAAGTAAAATATAAAAAAGTGATTATCGTTGATAATTTTTGAAACTGTTGTTCTCTCATGCATTTAAGATTGCGCTTGTCACAAATGGACACATATTAAAGATTAAGGGCGAAACTGGAAGCATTTCCTCACTATTTAGTTTTTGATTTTTTATTAAATAACGAAGCAATATTTTCAAAATCGGTTTTCGTACACATGTAGAGTATGGATCAAGGTATCTTCTGAATTTTTTTGTGGTGGAAAATATTTCTCGTTTTTGCAGAAACCATTTTTGAACAAAATTTCACAAAAAATGCTTCTAGTTTCGCTTTACTGCTAGGTAAGGTTTCATGTGTCGAAAGATTCGATTGTCCAAATAAACCGAAGAACGGTGAATTTTTATAACTGAATATACGATAACTTCCTTGAAATTTATAATGGGAACGTGCAAATGGCTTCGGGAATCCGCAACCCCCGAGTGGAATAAAAAATAGGTGACATTCAATTAATAAAAGCGTCAGCTAATTTACTGACTGCATGGCTCCGATCAACACTCGTCCGCAAAAAAGTGCTGCAGCAATTCCTTCAGGGATCTCTCCAGGCATTTCTTGGCGAATTTCTCCAGGTGTTCCTTGAGGTTCCTTGAGATTCTTCCACCAATTTCTTCAGGGTATCTTTTAGGAGTTCATTCTTGGATTATAATGGGAGTGCATTCCGAGAATTCTCCAGGAGTTCCCTCAGAAATTTCCTAGTCATTTCACCAGCAAAGCTTCATCCGTCCGTTTAGATCCGTCCGTCAGAAGTTTTGTCTGGGGTTCCTGATGATTTTTCAAGGATTTTTCTAGACATTTCGACAGAAAATCCTTCGGAGCATCCTCTAGAATATTTTTTTCGGAAAATCCTCAAGGAATTCCTTGGGAGAATTCTCCAGGAATTCCCTCAGGGATTCTTCTAGGAATCTAGAAGAACTCCTGGATTTCCCCCAGGGATTCCTCCGAGAATGTCCTCGGAGATTCATCTAGAAATTTCTTCCAGGATTCCCCTTAGAATTTCTACCGGGATTCTTCCGGGAATTTCTACCGGGATTCCCCCGGTAATTCTTTCCAGGATTACTCCGGGAATGCCTTCCGGGATACCCGGGAATCCCTTCCGAGATTCCCCGGGAATTCCTTCCGAGATTCCCCGGGAATTCCTTCCGAGATTTCCCCGGCATGTCTTTTGGGATTTCGCCGGAAATTCCTTTCGGTATTTTTTCCGGAATTTTCCCGGCATTTTTGCGGGATTGCCCCGTGAATTTCTTCCCGGATTGCGCCGGCAATTCCTTCCAGAATTCCCCCGTTATTTCCTCCTGGGAATTCCTTCTGGGATTTCCCGGATTTTTTTCCGGGATTGCCATGGGAATTCTTTCTGGAACTCCCCCGGCAGTTTTTTCAGAGATATCTTCAGAAATACATTCAGGTATTTCTCCAGAAATTCTTTCAGGGATTCATCAATGAGTTCATTCAAGGATTTCTGTAGGAGTTCCTTCAAGGAGTTCTATCATGGATTCTTCCAGGCGTTTCTTCAGGGATTCCTTCAAAGATCCCTCTAAGAATTTCATCAGAGATTCCTCAAAAATTTCTCTAGAAATTTCTCCAATAATTCAAAAATTTGAACGAAACACTTGAGGAATTAATTATCCACATTCTATAACTTTCGTACAATCGAATATGATAATATGAGGAACAAAAATGATGTTGTCATTTATTTGCTTCTCTGTAATTTGTTTACGATATGAAGTGCTACTACCAACTACCGGTGGGGAGATGAGCTAGTATTTTACCAACGATGATGTGAACGCACGGTGCGAAAACGGGTGGGTATCAGAAATAGAACCGATTTGCACACCTCTACTACTCACCGACTTACTACGCACTGGTGGGGATAGTCTAAATGGTACGAACGCCTCTTTCACGGCCCGACGGTCGATTCCGATGATGTTGATATCGTCCGTGAAGCCCTGGAGCATGTGCGACTACGTGACAATGGTTCCGCTCCTGTGCACACCAGCTCTCCTTATTGCTCCTTCCAGTGCTATGTTGAATAGTAAGTTCGAAAAAGCATCGCCCTGCTTCAGTCCGTCAAAGGTTACGAACGATGACGAAATTTCATCCGAAACCCGTACACTTCATTTCGATCCGTCATGCGTCACACGAATCAGTCTTATCAGCTTCGTCGGAAATCCATGTTCGATCATAATCTGCCATAACTCGTTTCTCTTCACTGAAGAGTGTTAAGTCAAACTTGTATTGCGGAGTTTTAGTGTCATGGAAAGCACTTATTATCACCATCACGGTGTTGTTATTATAGCAAGAAAATAAAAATTGAATCGCCAGTTGTAGATGTAAAATTAAATTTAAACGCTGAGTTGAAGTACAGTCGAGTCTCTTACTAAACGAATTCCTATTAAACGGACTCCTATTAAACGAACTCCTACTAGACAGGGGTGAGCGTTATAGGAGACTACCCAAGTAACATTTTAGGTTTTGTTCGGATCTATAAGAGATCTTCATAACCAATTTTTTAAAACTTGCAATAAAACTGATTTATACATCAAAACCTCTTGATAACCTCTTTAAGAGCATCTTCCGGCTAAGTGGACCACTCTCGGAGAGGTTTTGCAAACCACATTAAGAGTAGCAATAAACTCGTTTTGAAACCTAGCTGAAAAATGTTCCATTCTCGTTTGTTGTTGTTTTTTTTTTTTCAACAAAAACTATGACAGCTCAAGATGCAGAGAAGCTTCTGTGATGGCACGTAAAGTTCAGGAGAATACATCATTCGTAAGCAGAAAGCTATCATTTCAAAGTTATTGTGCTGGTAGGCTTATGCGCATTCGAATTTATCGTGAATATTGGGGGTGCAGAATCATAAAATTAATGCGCTTCGAAAATAGTGAATATTATCATCTTGGAATGAAATAAATCAATTTTTGAATTTAGTAAAACTATCTCGAATCACAAGAAAACTCAGCAGAGAGAGTTTATTTCTGTGAGCATGTTATGAAAATGGTGACAAACTATCAATTTATTGCTTATTTAAGCAAAATTAACTATTTTCCATTCACGTAAGCTAATTATTCAATATGGCGACGACCATAATCAGCGAAAATAAAACGAAAGCAAGTTAACTTTTATGATGACCGCAATAAACCTAGCAGTGTCGTAGTTTCTGCTTTTCCACCAACAGATGTCGTTACTAATCGAACGGATCGCCATCTGTTGAGAGTTTTATTGTGGTAATAATGATTGCCAAAAGGTTTACATATCGGAAAGTTTTGTTTACTCTTAAAATATGTCTGTATGAATATCTTCAAGTATACTATAAATCATTTTATCAATGGTTTTCATAAAAGCAGTCATAAAACTGTGAGTTTTAATTATTGCTGTAATAAAACCTTATTAAAAATCAAACAAAACAAATCTGCAATGGAATTGTTACTTGGGTAAGAGCTTATGGGATTTCGGCATTTTGGGGGTGTGGCCTATTATCTCGGGTGTGTTAAGAGTTAACGTAATACTTTCTTTGGCAAAGTTTTAGGGCTTGATAAGATCTACTATTTAGAACTTTGGATCATATGATTAGTTGGCAATTTGGCCGCTAGAGGGACCATCAACAATTTGATGCTAAATTGCACTACAGGAACCATATCAGGTTGTCAAGCAAACGTTACGATATGCGACAGCTCAAGACCCTGATAATTTGGAAGGATAGTGTCTTCGGGAAAGTTGTTGGGTACGCCAATAACTTACTGAAGATGAGTTGCGAAGTTCGAAATTCCTCCACTGGGCGGCGCTAGTGAGCAAGTAAATTTTCAAAACGTCATATCTCAGAATCGAAGGTGGAAGATGGTGTCTTCGGCAAAGTTGATCAGTATGACATAAACTTACATAAAAATAAACACTTGTTTCGTAATTCTGCCACTAGGCGGCGTTTACCGGGTTTTTTCGTCTTTTTTCGATTTTTTTGGCGGTTTTTCGGCTTGGCAAAACTAGTGTCGCTCCCCCCGATATCTAAGAAAGTTGGTGTCTTCGGAAAAGTTGGTCAGAGTGACATAAACTTACATAAAAATAAACACTTGTTTCGCAATTCTGCCACTAGGCGGCGCTAGTGAACATGCAAATTTTAGAAATCTCATAGCTCAGAATCCTGATAACTTAGAAAGTTGGCGTCTTCGGCAAAGTTGACCAGTATGACATAAACTTACATAAAAAACACTTGTTTCGCAATTCTGCCACTAGGAGGCGCTAGTGAACCTGCAAATTTTAGAAATCTCATAACTCAGAATTCTGATAACTTAGGGAGTTGGTGTTTTCGGAAAAGTTGATCGGTATGACATAAACTTACATAAAAGTAAACACTTGTATTAAAAATTCTGCCACTAGGCGTCGTTTACTGCTTCTTTTCGTATTTTTTCGACTTTTTTGGGGGGTTTTCGGCTCAGCAAAACTAGTGTCGCTCCCTCCGATAACTTAGAAAGATGATATTTTTGGCAAAGTTTATCAGAATGACATAAACTTTCATAAAAATAAACAAATGTTTCGCAATTCTTTAATTTTTTAATACTTTTAATTCGTCTAGTAGTTTCAGCTGGCATACTCTTAAAAATTCCACGGAAGATTCCTTTCGAGTCCGACTGTCATCAAGGTATACAACTAATAAAATATGCATGCTGCCCAGGGGCAGAATTCCAAACCAAGTATCTCATCAATGAAGAATACAGTCTCTCCAGGATTGCAGAATTCTGAGCTATGAGATTTTCAAACTTTGCGTGATTTCTGGTGCCACCTAGAGGCAGAATTCTGACACAAGTGTCCCATTTTGTGCAAGTCTATGTCATACTGATCAACTTAGCCGAAGACACCAACTTTCTAAGTTATCGGGATTCTGAGCTATGAGAATTCTAAAATTTGTATGTTCGCTAGCGCCGCTTAGTGGCAGAATTGCGAAACAAGTGTTTATTTTTATGTAAGTTTATGTCATACTGATCAACTTTGGCGAAGACTCCAACTTTCTAAGTTATCAGGATTCTGAGCTATGAGAATTTTAAAATTTGTATGTTCACTAGCGCCGCCTAGTGGCAGAATTGCGAAACAAGTGTTTATTTTTAAGTAAGTTTATGTCACTCTGATCAACTTTTCCAAAGACACCAACTTTCTAAGTTATCGGGGGAGCGACACTAGTTTTGACAAGCCAAAAAACCGCCAAAAAAATCGAAAAAATACGAAAAAACCCGGTAAACGCCGCCTAGTGGCAGAATTGCAAAATAAATGTTTATTTTTATGTAAGTTTATGTCATACTGATCAACTTTACCGAAAACACCAACTGCCTAAGTTATCAGAATTCTGAGCTATGAGATTTCTAAAATTTGCATGTTCACTAGCACCGCCTAGTGGCAGAATTTTGAAACAAGTGTTTATTTTTATGTAATTTTATGTCATACTGATCAACATTGCCGAAGACACCAACTTTCTAAGTTATCAGGATTCTGAGTATGAGATTTCTAAAATTTGCATGTTCACTAGCGCCGCCTAGTGGCAGAATTACGAAACAAGTGTTTATTTTTATGTAAGTTTATGTCATACTGATCAACTTTGCCGAAGACACCATCTTCCTAAGTTATCGCGATTCTGAGATATGACGTTTTGAAAATTTACTTGCTCACTAGCGCCGCCCAGTGGAGGAATTTCGAACTTCGCAACTCATTTTCAGTAAGTTATTGGCGTACCCAACAACTTTCCCGAAGACACTAACCTTCCAAATTATCAGGGTCTTGAGCTGTCGCATATCGTAACGTTTGCTTGACAACCTGATATGGTTCCTGTAGAGCAATTTAGCATCAAATTGTTGAGGGTCCCTCTAGCGGCCAAATTGCCAACTAATCATATGAACCAAAGTTCTAAATGGTAGATCTTATCAAGCCCTAAAACTTTGCCGAAGAAAGTATTGCGTTAACTCTTAACACACCCGAGATAATAGGCCACACCCCCAAAATGCCGAAATCCCATAAGCTCTTAGTCTCCTATTAAGCGGATTCCTATTGCGCCCCCCGACCAGTGATCTTATAAGAGTCTCGACTGTAAATGTTTTAACATTTTATACGTCTTAATGGGCTAAATGCAGATCAGAAAGTATTTCTTGGCATATATTGATGCGCGTGAAATTTCAAGAAGTAAATTTTTCTTTGATCGCAGTACGCAGATGTTAAGAAATGACAATTCAAATGGCAGTCACTGTAGAAAGTTTCTGCCAGAAATCGGTCAAGAACTTTCTTGAGCGATTCTTTTTGGAATTTTTAACGAATCGTGCATCACAATACTCATTGGTAAGGCTTAATAAATCATAATGATTTTGTAATGGGCTAGTGAGTTAAGTAGAGGTCACATTTGTCGTAGAAAGGAAGTGATGAGCACTCAAGTATGAACGTTGTAGACATATTAGAAAAATGTTGCAAAAGTTGTAAAGTGCAGACAGTATAACAATGAATTATATATTACTATGTTTGAACGAACTAAGTTTGTTGTGCTGTGTTCCTGGTTGGAACTAGGATAACAGCAGCTGCTGATGGAATATCTGTCGGAAGGTTGATAGGTAATAAAAAATAATAAGAGGCCAAGTGTATACTAAATACAAGACTTATGAATATCTAGTACTAGCTGTCCCGGCAAACGTTGTCTTGCCAAGCTGTGGTGGTTTGACAACTGTTGAGCTCATAACGTCACCGCACTCTAGATTGGTTTTATTTCGATCGTGTTGATTTCCTTCCCAGCTCACGAAAATCAGTATTTTAGCAATTTTCTTATTTTTCTAGTTTATTTTCATAACTTTTTATACATATAAACACAGCCACCATGAATACGAATCGAATCGTGCAAGAGCCATGCTTATCGGTTCACCCGTTTGTGAGTTTTGTTGCCTCAAAGGTACATCAAACTCATTTTTATATATATAGATGTTGCTTAACTTTGACCATTCTCGAAATTCGTTTAAAGCTGAAGCAGAAATTGATATCTAAAATGTTTTCAAAAATTTCAAATACAATCAGTTGAAAAGCGCTCATGTTTAAGAATACCACACAGGTTTGCGGGGATTAATTTTTTTAGAGAATGAGTGGGATGTGGGATACCCTATTATCAGAAAGAGCATACCATAACACACACCCCTTGGTTTACTGTCAATTGACGTTAATCCAGTCACACATACTACCAGAATGAGCTCCGCCAACGTGTGCGCGCCGAGCATCAGCTCGGCCTCTTTCTTCAGTGGACCATCGACCCGGCTAGACGTGTTTTGCAGCATAATGGAGTTTAGTAGGTATTTCAATGTTGGGCAATCCTTCACGGAAATATTAGCAAATTCCACAACATAGATAACAGATGCCCTCACACAGACATTCTCCCACAAAACAGAGAGATATATTACAAAAATCTCCCAAAATCCTCCATTACCACTCCCACAAACACCAGTATTCAGTGTCTAGACGCCATGTTGGTATTGACCATCAAACGCAAAGCTAAATTGCGCAGGTGGCGCTTTTCTAAAACAGTAAATTACGAACCCTAGACTGAATTACTAATGCTACAAATGGAAGAAAAGCGAAATTATTGCAGAATCTCCTAACTTTCATGCAATGTATTGGCCAGAAATATGTTATTTTTGCTTCCAAAGTTGAAAATTTTGCGTTACTTAACCTCACATTTGATCGCCAATTCGGCGCAGTGGTAAACCCGAATTTAGAAAACTACACTAACGACTAACAAGAAGTGTTTATTTATTTATTTATTTATTCATTTATTTATTTATTTATTTATTTATTTATTTATTTATGTATTTATTTATTTATTTATTTATTTATTTATTTATTTATTTATTTATTTATTTATTTATTTATTTATTTATTTATTTATGTAGATAAACATCAACAGGCATTTATTGCCCCAATGATGTGACTTAAAAGTAATTTACATCTGCATATTTAATCATCATAGAGTAATAAGCCTGCTAGGCATATAATAATGCAACAAATAATAACACATTACATTTAATAAAAATCAACTAGCAATATATATAGATCAACTCAAACGAACAAACAAATTCAATGAAAGATAATTTCCGGATGTTTTTCCTCTTAAAGCCGCAACGGTGTCCAAGTTGTGTTACCAAAATCAATAAACTCTCTACATCGCACTTCCTTCGGCCAATTTGATCTTTTTAGAGCGACCCTACGGTAGTTTTCGTCTATTTTAACTTTGAATGAGATGAAATCAAGCGTAGATCTATCCTTCCATTTCGGTACTAAACATTCAATACTGAGCACTTCCTCCACTCCGATAGCATCAGTAACCATCTGCAATACTTCTTCTTCGGTGACGTCATTGGATATATTTGAAACATGTAGCTGCAACGGCGAATCGGAGATATAACGAGGTCCTGTTTCCTGGTTTTTGGACAGCCTGGTAGATGACAACGGTGATATGCTTCTGCTGAACGAGCTCTTCGGTTCTTCTACAATTTCGACTGGAATTATCTCCTTGGTATTATTTCGGCATTTCGTAGTTTCTAACAATTCATCCATGCGAGTCCCAATTTTTTCAACTTCTGCCTTCAGTTGTTCGACTCTGGTTTCAAGCGGTTGTTGAATCGATCGCACTTTGTTGACAGTAGCTCGGAATTTCAAATTCTCGATCAGATCTTTACAGTCGTCACACATCCAGACAATATTTCGCTTAGAGAGAGAGAGAGCAAGCCTTCCCCTCATCGTCGGACAGACCGACACACTTCACATGGAAACAACTCATTCCCACACAAAAGGCTTCGCATATAACAACGGTTTACTCTGCTTTGCATTAAATTTTGCACTTCTGACAAGTTTTATCCATATTGCTGTTTCGTGAATCGATGGCTGATTTTCGTTTATATTTTACTGCAAGCGAGTATTCGAGTCAACTTAAATTGTGTAGCAGCAGTGATTCCTAGGCACAATAATAACGGCTGGACAACTTTCAGGTCATAAAATGACTAAATACAGCGAAAAAAACATAAATTTGCTCCGGGCACTACAAACATACGTCCGATCGGGAATAACACAACAACACAGTGTTACCCCTATAGTGAGATTTTTTCTAAAATTTGTGAGCCCAAAGCAAAATGTGAATTTAAGTAATAAAACACCCCTATTTTAGACCTCCCTGAAGAAGGCTCAAACCAAGGGCCGAAACGGCGGATGTAATAGAATCACCCCGCTCATAATTTTCCGGACCGAAAATCCAATTGTAAAGAGAAGAAATCATTAGAAGAAATGGGAGGAATCCTTGAAAGCATCCTTTGAAGAATTCCTGGAGAATTATTTGGCAGAATTTCTGTAGGAATTCCTCAGCAGGAAGAATACAGAAAACACAAAAGAATTTCGGGAAAAAAATCTGGAAAAAATCTGAAAAAGATCTTTGCAGAATTTATGGAGGTTTTCCTGGAAGATTTGTGGGAGGAATACCTAGCGAAATTGTACCCTAATTTTCAGAAAAATCTCAAGGCAAACCCTGGCAGCAAACCCTGGAAGAATTCTGGAAAAAAAATCTCTGGAGTAATATCGAATACGGTTTCTGGAGCAATCTTTAAAAAAAATCTTTGATGGGATTCCAGGTTGAATCTGTGGCGTAGACTACCCAACAAACAGAGCTAACTGAATAACAGTTTCTCAGGCAAAAGTTTGCTTAAGAGGAATTCGTTCCACTTTTGTACAGAAAAAAGTTTGTTGGGTAAAAAGCTAAATAAACAAATAGCAAAAATAGTTATACATATAGAAAATTGTCAGGTAAAATTTATGAAGATAAATCATAAGCAAAATTAAGGAATGTTCTGGTATGTATTCCTTATCAAAATCCTTAGGTCTCATCAAAAACCTCGGAAGCAGTTTTTTGGTACGATATTTGTTAGGTACGATATTTCCCATACAAGCCAACCTCCAAAAGTTACATGCAAGTTTACTCACTAACATAAAATGCTTAAATCTATCAAATTTGATTTGGTTAAACAAAATATTTTGCATGAGTCGTTAATTAAGATGTTAATTGACCAGTTTACCTTCTGATTGTTTAAAAAAAATATTTCCATGCTTAATTGCTGTCAGTCAAAAACCCAAAATCACATATTTTGCCCTATAAATTGCATTTGAACTGAACGCGAGCCAAAAATGAACTAAACGCGTTCAGTTTTTTGAACGTGAACGCAGTAAACATTGAACTTGCGTGTCAGAGCTTTTCACTGCTCAAGAACGTCCGTTCAGATCCCCATTCGGCTCAATGTTCTAATGCACTATTCTATCAATATATAAAACTAATGAATCGGTCCAGTCGTCCAGAGTTCCACAGAAATCAGACTTCTTGAAACATGGCCCTTTACTGTACCACATAATACCATATTAGCAATAGGGTAAAAGGGTATAATGCGCCCCACCGGGGCAAAGCGCCCCTCTTCATTTTCTAGCGAATCATGCGCTTTTCGCATGCGTGATCGATTAGAAATCTCAAATATTGAAGAAATATTGCCATCAAGCTGGTCCGTTACTGGATTGGTGCAGAAAAGCAATAAAAAAATCAAAAAGTCTGAAATTGAGGCTTTTGGCGTAATATTTTACCTTTTGTGAGCTGACTTCATTGTAAACGAAGCTAGTTCTGTTCGCTTGTGTTACTTTGTAACTTTTTTGCAGTTAAACACTCGATGAAAGACCCTCCTAGGATAAGCATGTGGTGGAATTATCCCCTGGGACAGTTTTATAACGGGGCTGGAAGTTTTTCTTTTGATGGGGCGTATTGCCCCGTTTGTTTTAAAAAGGCAAATTTTGGAACGTTTTCGAAAAATGTTTCAAAGCTTCCATAGCCACCTCTCCAAAGGCAAAGTTCGCATGCAACACTTCACTAACTTTAGTAACAACGATTTGCAGTGAACAATAGATGCAATATGGCGCCAGTTTCAGATATATTGCCATTTCTGCTTAGGGGGGGCATATTATACCTGTTTACCCTACGTACATTGCATTGTGGGGTTGGGAAGGGAGCGGATCGAAACGTCCGGGGTGACAACGCCTCGGTCCTTATGACGCGCTTTTATGTAAAAGCTTGGATGCGTCACTTTATGCATCACCAAATCCTGTAAGCCTTCTCTCCTAGGACATGGTGACGCATTTGCATACACTCGTTGTTGCACGGAAAAATGCGCCATACGACCTAGGACATTGTGGCATCGGGCATTAAGATTCTGCACCGAAATACGGATTATCCGCAATCCACACGGTGACCGGACCGGTTCCCCCTCACAATAGAAGGTCAGATTCTGACTACAATGAGCCCAAGATTGCTACACAGATAAAAATAATGAGGGTTACACGTCATGTAAACTTCATTTTAGTCAAGTAAACTTACACTTATGATGGTTTATATGATATATCATGTAAATTTGTGTTATATGTCATGTAAAAACTCTGAGTCATGCTGAATTACATGACATATAATGGAAGTTTACATGATATTTCATGAGATTTACATGACATATCATGTAAACTTCTGGTAAATCCCACACTCCAATCATGTGCATTATATGTCACAGAAATTTACACTATCTTTTCGATCTGTGTAGAATTGGCGAAAAAAATGCCAGAAATATGACCATTTTAGTTTAGCGGGTACCAGGATACCATGTTAGCATGTTGGCATTATACCTACTGGTGCAGTACTTGCTCATTGTTCAAGGTGCGTTCAATTTCGAGCTCGCTCACGTTCCAAATTTTGAACTGAACAATGTTCAAATCATTTTGATCGCAACGTGCCGAATTTGAACATGAACGCAAGTTGATCGCGTTCAAATGCAACAAAATTGTGACGTGCTGGAGCAAATCTGAGCCCGGATTCGGATTCAGCGGCCCAAAATCTGTCAGAGACATATAAGTTTGCTCTTGAGACAGACCAAAAGATAATTTTTATTACGCTGTGTAATAAGTATTATTTCAGAAATCATTCCAAAATTTCCTATAAGGAAATGGAGGTGGAAACAATACTAATCGACACAGGAATCATAAACAAATAAAAGAGTGCACAAATGAATAAAATGAAGAAAATGTTGCCTTTCCCTGAAGCCCCATCGTTTTTTAATATTTTGTTGTTTTGTTGTTGTTTTCATTACAGAAAAATTTCAATATTCTTGGAAACATAACCTGATTCAGTGGGAAATATTTTTTACTGCAATTTATTTGCTGTAACTACTTTTCTTTCAAATATTTTTTTTTTAATTTCTTATTTTATGAAACTTTTGTTGTTTTATATTGCTTCCACACGAATTGTTTGTTTTTCAATTTTTGTTTTTTTTTTCAAAAATTATTTTTTTATATGTTTTTTATACTATAGTCGTTGAACACCCCTGCCCTAAAGTTTCGGCTTTCTCGCGGCTCCCAGCGACTGCGGTCGACTGACGGTTCGGCTCGAATAGCGCGGTCTGTGGTCCACAGCACAGCTAGCTCGTTATAACATTATCCTTGGTTGGAAAGTCAACGTCTTTCCGTCATCGTCATGTATACCTAGTCTGTTCGTTCAGTTGTCGCTCGTGCGAAAGGAATGCACCTCAGCTTTCCAACAACAACCCAAATCATGAAAAGCGGGCTGCCCCGGCTGACAGTGATGGTGCTAGTATTTCATATTTCTGGGACTTGGCGTTGGCACTGCTCCTCGAAGAATGATGATTGTATGCTGTGTGCGAGGGTGGAGACTCTGAGCTACAATTTGTCTCAACCGTTTCCAGCTCACCTTTCACAGCGGTGAAGGTTCTGTGATACAAAGTATGTAATGCCAAAACAAACATTTAACATCGTTCGCTGGACACTGTTTTTCGTTCGTTTTTTATCGCTGGGAAGACAGGCGATCTTCTGAAAAATCAAAAAGTCGACACTAAGCAGTTGCTTTGCGACATTATTTCTTGGAAATGTAAAGGACCTGGATTCAACTCATTTTTGACGGAGGTAACCAAAGAAGCTCTGCTAAAAATACTTTGTTGAAACAAATATTTTTTTTTCTCTGGCATTTCCGATGAACCTGGGAAGGGCAAGAAAAACAAAACTAACATCAATCCACTTTGAGACGTGTTGAAACGTGACTGCTTATGTAATTTGATGGTCCATGACAACGATTGAAGTTACTGAAGCCAGTGCAGCCTAATTCTCATTCAATTAACTCATGGGCAGAAAACTACCAAGCATTTATCTTGATAGATTATCAAGAAGTAAATTTTAGTTTTGTCGGAGTTATTTTATGTAGACTTATTATTCGATTTCTCTAGCAACAAACTTCATCGTGCTCACAATGCTTACTACAAACCTATTGTATTGAACTGTAGCTTCTACAAATCAGTGCTGACTCAGAACCAAAAAATAACTCCAAGAAACACGCACAACACACGAAAAAATTGGCATTGTTTCTGAGTAACATGGCACCAGCGAAACATCGAAGCGGATCGATGAAGCTGTTTTTCTTTGAATGGCTTGTGATTCTGGAACAATATTGACAGTCGCGCATCGAAGTGGCTAAAACAAGTGACTCTGCGTCTCGTCTGTTGGTATTTCCGCTCTGCTGCGTAATGTACACGCCTTACATGATGCACCGACCCCCAGCTGTGATCCATGACAGCGGAGCATTGAGTAAAGTATAGACAGACAACCGTCCGTGGTGGAATACCTACGGATCAATTCAAGGAAAATCCTAACAGCGCGGGAAAATGTGTTGAACGTGACAGGAAACGAGAATTTATACAGCTTTTCGGTTCGTTGAGGGGCGTAGGGTTTTTTGTTTAAAGTGGAAAATTGAGTTTTGCCTGAAGTGCGTTTAAATTTTGAGAAAGAGAAAAGAGAAAAAGCTGCTACTTGTTTGCGTTCAGTTCGACCTCTTTCGCTGTGCTCTTCCACGTTGTCTACCGATGAGGTTCATGTTACATGCGAAGCAATTAACAGTAACCTGTTGCAAACTCGAAAAACTGGCCATGTTTGAAACAACAAATATATTTGTTGAATTTCAAACTACCTTCTCAAAACTATTTTTTTGAAAATTACCCGCTGGTTCCGGCTTTTCTTTATGAATTTCCTCAACGGTGGAAAATTTTGTGAAAAACCTTTTCCCTTTCATATTTTTTTTTGGATTTTGAGAAAATTTCTAAAAAAAAATTGTTTCTACGATGCATCGTTATGACACATTTGGACATTTTTCAACAAAATTGGCCATAACTCAAAAACGAAAAAAAAGTGCATTCCAAAAATTTCAGCGATTAAAGCTTATGGAATAATCTTCTCAAAAATATTTTTTCATACTTTTTCACGAGTTTGGGCATTGTTTTTTCGGCTTTTCTTTACGAATTTTCTCAACGGTGGAAAATTTGGTGGAAAACTTTTTTCTTTTCATATTTTTTTGGATTTCTGATAAAATTTGCTTTCAATTTCTAAAAAAAAAAACTTAAATTCTATGGTGCTTCGTTCATGTGTTATGATTTTTCAAAGTAAGTAGTGTCAGGGGAAAACAAATAATTTCCACCTGAGTTTTCCGGGAAAATAGGCGACCCTGAATTTTTCTCAATTTATTTTTGTTCATATATCCATGAGCCCTGCCCTTCGGCCCAATCCCGTACGGTAATGAAAAAATGCCCTAATGCGAAATCATGCACCATAGTTAAATTTCATGCACTACCAAAACTTGTTAAGCGCAATCGTGGCGTTCACTATATAATCTTTGAATCTATTGCACCATTATTAAGCCATTCCATAGAAAATTTCCAAGGTGGGCCAAAATACGTCCACGCCCATATTAGGAGGAATTTCTGGAAGAGTTCCTGGAGCAGTTCATTGATGAATTCCAGGAGGAGTTCCTGGAGAAAACTCTAGAGGAAGCCCTGGGGTAAAACTTTGAAAATTCCAAGCGAAATTGATGCAGTAATTCCTGAAAGAATCCCTGGCGAAATCCCTGGAAAAATTTCTTGAGGAATCCCAGGAGGTATTCTTAAGTTATCCTTGGATAAAGCCAGGAGGCTTTCATAGAAGAATGCCTGAAAACATTTCTAGAGGAATCCGTGGAAGCAATCCAGAAAGATTTCCCACAGGATTTTCAGGAACCATTTTTTCCCCCGGACCCGGATTAGTACGAACAATATCGCAATCAGTCGGACATTGTCCCGGCTGCATCGAGCCCGAAACCGGTCCGCATTAAGGGATTTTTTTAATTATTTTGACGATTGTAAGAACCATAAGTGTCGTGTCTTGTCTCGCGTCGCGTTTCGTGAATGTCGATTTTCAGGAAGAATCCCTGGAAGAATTTCAGGAGGAATCCCTGGAGGCATTCCTAAGGAATTCCTTAAAAGAACTCCTGGAGAAAACTCTGGAAATTTCCTGAAGAAATTCCTGGTGAAATCCTTTGAAGCATTCCTAATAGAATCCGTGAAGGAACTCTGGGATGAAACCCTGGAGGAACTTCTAGGGGAATCCCTGAAGGAATTTCTAGAGGAATCGCTGTAATAATTCCTGGATGCATTGCTGGAGGAATATCTGAAAGAATTCCTGCAGGAGTTTTTTGAAGAATTTCCGGAAAAAAAATTTGAGGCTTCCTGGAGGAATGTCTGGAGAAACTCCTCAATAAATTTCTGAAGGATTTCTTGGAGTATTTTTTTGAGGAATTTTTGAGATGGGAAAAATAACTGAAGAAATTCATTGAGAAATTCCTGGAAGAGTTCCGGGAGAAATTCCTTTAGGATTTTCTGTAGGTATCCGTGGAGGAATTCCTGGAGAAATCCTTGGACGAAATCTTGGTGGAGTTCTTGCAGAAAATCCTAGAGGATTTTCTAGAGGATTCTCTGCAGAAATTCCTGGAGCAACCCCTGGTGGAATTCCAGGAGGTTATTTTGGAGAAATTCCTTAAGGAAATTCCTGTAGGAATTTCCGGAGGAATTACTAGAGGAATTCTTTGTGGAATTTCTGGAGAAATTTTTGAGGCTTGCAGGAAGAATGTCTGGGTGAGTTCCTCGAGGAATTTCTGAAGGATTCCTGGAGGAATTCCTGGAGGAACTTTTGAAAAAAAATCTCAAGAAATTCCTGTAGAATTTTTGAAAAACAAACCTGCGAAATTCCTCGAGAAATTACTAAAGAAATTTCTGGATAAATTTCAGGATGAATCCATGGAGGCATCCCTGGAAGAGTCCTGGGAGAAATTGCTTTAATATTTTCTGAAGGAATCAGTAGAAAAGTTCCTGGAGAAATCGCTGAAGGAAAGCTTGAATTCCTAGAGGGTTTTCTTCAGGAACTTCTGGAGGAATTCCTGGAGCAAACCCTGGAGGAATACCTGCACAGAAAGAAATTCTGAAAACTACACGTGTGTAAATATTAGAACGTTTAAATTTCCATTTCATTTCAATCGATTTAACATAAAACAAACCCTTGCACGCAAAGTTGTAAGCAAGCTTCATACTGCAGACTACCTGTAATTTTACAATCCGATGGAGAATTGTGTTAAAGCGATGGAGGTCATTTTGTTACAGCGAACTCGATGTAACAATTTTGAACTGTGTGATGCTATTTTTGATGGAATTTCTGAAGGAATGTTTGGAGGAATTTATAAAGGAATTCCTGGCGGAAATTCTGGAAAAGCTCCTGGAAAAGTTTCTGGGGATATTTTTAAGGCTTCCTGGAGGAATTTAGAAGAAGAACTTCTGAAGGTGTTTTAGGGAATTTCTAGAGGATTTTTTAAAGAAATTCCTGTAAAAGTTCCGGGAGAAATTGCTTTGGGATTTTCGGGAAACATCCGTAAAGAAAATCTTGGAAGAATTCCAGCAGAAATTCCAAGAGAATTTTCTGGAGGGAAACCTGAAATGAATCCTAAAGGAATCTCTGAGGATATTCCTGGAGGTATTTCTGGAAGAATTTCTGAAGAAATATTTGGAGGAATTTCTTGAGAAACTTATTAAGGAACTCCTTGAGGAATTCCTGGAGGAATTACTGATGGAATTCCAGGAACCATTCTTTGAGGAATTTCTGGAGAAATATTTGAGGCAACTTAGAGGAGTTTCTGGAGGATTTTTTGAGGAATTCCAGAAGACATTCATGGATGGATGCCTGGAGGAATTTCTGGAAGAATTCTTGATAAATTCCTCGAAGAATTTTTGGAGGAATTCCTGGAAGAGTTTTGGGAGAAATTTCTTCAGGATTTTTTGAAGGAATCTGTGGCGGACTTCCTGAAGGAATCACTGTGGGAAGGCTTGGAGGAATTCTTACTGAAATTCCTAGAGGAAATTTCTGGAGGAACTCCTGGAAGAATTTGTTGAGCAATCCCTGGAGAAATACCTTGTGGTATTTTAAAAAGAATTTCTGAAGGAATTCATATTGGAATTCCTGAATAAATTTCTGGATGAACTCCTGCAGGAACTTCTAGAGATTTTTTAAGGCTTCCTGGAGAAATGTTTGTAGGAACTCCACGAGAGATTTCTGAAGGAATTTTTGTAGGAATTTTTGAGGAATTTCTAAAGAAATTCATGGATGAATCCCTGGAGGAATTCCTGAAGCAGTTCCTCGAGAAATTCCTGAATAACTTTCTGGAGGAATCCATGGAAGAATTCCTGGAGAAATTTCTCGAAAAACTCCTGGAGCAATCCCTGAAGGAATTCCTGGAAGTATTTCTGGAGGGCATTTTTTGAGGAATTCATGGAAAAAATTCCTTGAGGTATTCTATGAGGTATTTGTGGAGAATTTTTGAGGCTTACTGGAGGAATGTTTAGAGGAACGAACTCCTTGAATAATTTCTTAAGGAACTTCTGAAGGAATTTCAAAAGAAGTTTATGGATGAACCCCTGGAGGAATTCCTGAAGAATTTCCTGGAAGAATTCCTGGAGAAATAACTATATCCTTCAGGGGGAATCCTACTAGAAATTCCTGGAGGATTTTGTGAACGCATACCTGGAGGTATTTGTTGAGGAATTCCTGAAGGAATTTCTAGAGGATTTTTTTTGTAGAATTTATGAAATAAAAATCATAGAAGAATCCCTGGAAGAATATCTGTAAAAATTCTTGCAGGGATCCTTGAGAGAGTTCTTTTAAGAATTCCTCAAGTAATTCCTGGAAGAATTCCGGGAGAAATTTCTTTTTGAAAAAATTCCTCTGGAGGAATCCGTGGAGGACATCTTGGTGGAATTCTAGCTGAAATGCCAAAAGTATGTTCTGGAGAGGAATTCCTGATGGAATTTTGAAGGAAGAAATCTATGGAGGAACTATTAAAGGAATTCCTGAAGCGCATCTTTGAGGAATTTCTGGAGAATTATTTGAGGCTTCCTGCAGGAACTCCTGGATGAATGAGTGGAGGAATTCTCCGAGAAATTTCTGAAGGAATTCCCGGAGGAATTTCTGTATGATTTTTTTTGAATCCTTGGAGGAAACCATGGAGGAATCCCTGGAGGAATTAATTCAGGAATTTCTCGAGAAATTCTTGGAGAAATTTCTGGAAGACTCACGGGAGAAATTTCCTTAGGATTTTTAAAGGAATTCTAAGATGAATGTGTGGAGGAGTTCTTCGAGAAATTGCTGAAGGAATTTCTGGAGGAATTTTTTGAGGAATTTTTGAAAAAAGTCATGGTTAAACCCATTAAGGAATTCCTGAAACAGATCCGGGAGAAATTCCTTCAGGATTTTCTGGTGGAATCTGCGTAGGAATTCTAGGAGGAATCCCAGGAGGAAACCTTCGAGAAATTCTGGCAGAAATAGCTAGAGGATTTTCTGGAGCAATCCCTGAAGGAATTCCAGAATATCTGGAGGAATCATGTAGATTGCAACACGGATTCCAAAATAAATTTTTCTTCTCTAATTCTGACATCGCTAATTATCATAGAATATAATTCTTTAACAACGACATTTATATATTTTCTCCTAATCGATAGTTCTTTCTATTTTTTTTTTTTTTTCATTTTATGTGATACAGGTCGGACTCGATTATCCGGGTAACTCCGAAAAAAATTCTCCCCGAATAATCGAATTTCCGGATAATCGAACCAAACTTTTTTTTATTTTATTTTTCAGATTTTTCAATCAAAAACAGTTCGATAAACATAGAAGCAAGGTTGTATGATGTTATAGTTCTCAAACTCAACGGCTAACATGATTATAACCATATTTGTTGAGTATGGAATTTTAGCCAAAAAATCTGCATTATTAAAATAATTCTCAAATAGGCCGAATCTGATTTATGGGTATTGTATTTGTCATTTGCAACATCTTTTGACATATTGCCATCTAAAATTGTGCAAACAAAACGAAAAATTATTTGATCCCCGGATAATCGAGCCATTTTTTCCGGATAATCGAGCCCCGGATAATCGGGCCCTCGGTTAATCGAACCCCCGGATAATCGAGTCCGACCTGTATGACCATAACATCATAAGGGTCGAGATATTGATTTTATATTAGAGTTTCACATTGCCTTGAAATCATCTCCATCCGAAGCCTTCTCCAGAGTCTAAATATGAAGTGCATGGCGATGTTAGAACTACAGCATATAGGCCTTGACGGCGCCGCAGTGCTGCCGCCTGGCGGGAGTCGTATGGCAAACGTGAGAAAAAACGAGACAAAACACGTTTTTTGCCTTTCTCGTACACCAAGGTGTACCGAAAGGCTATATGTTCACTCCAAAAATGAAATTTTGATAGAGCCCCCGGGGGGGCAAGTTTCATATACCAATCGACTCAGCTCGACGAGTTGAGATGATGTCTGTGTGTGTGTATGTGTGTGTGTGTATGTATGTGTGTGTGTATGTGTACAAAAAAGGTCACCTCACTTTTAGATAGTAAATATCAACCGATTTTAACGATCAACGGCTCATTCGACGCAGAATCTGGTCCCATTGTTTCCTATTGAAAATGGTTCGGATCGGTCCAGCCGTTCCGGAGTTATGGCCATTTTGGTGTTCCGGATCGGTACCCCTGGAAGGGGCCAGACATGAACATGCACCAAACCCATGCATGCGACCCATCAAACCACGGCATTTACGATTATCTGATGGACGGTGAGCAGGAATATAGTCTCAGACCATATCTGAACCGGTAGTGTTCCGGAACCGGTCCTGGGTGTCCCGCCGGAAGTGGCCAAATATCAAATTGAACATAACTCATACATGCGACACATCAAACAGCGGCTTTTTCGATAATCTGATGAACGGTTAGCAGGAATACAGTATCAGACCACATCTGAACCGGTAGTGTTCCGGAACCGCTTCCGGATGTCCCACCGGAAGTGGCCAAATATAAAAGAGTACCAAACCTATGCATGCGACGCATCAAACAGCGGCATTTTCGATAACCTGATGAACGATTAGCAGGAAAACAATATTGGACCATATCTGAACCAGTAGTGTTCCGGAACCGGTTCCGGGGGTCCCGACGGATGTGGCCAAATAAAAAAGAGTACCTAACCCATGCATGCGATACAACAAAAAACGGCTGTTCTGATAACCTGATGACTGGTTATCAAAGAAATAGTTTAGGACCACATTAGAGACAGCCGGTTGTATTCCTGAATCAGTTCCGGGTGTCGCACCAGAAATGGCCAAATATGAAGGGGAGCCAAACCCATGCATGCGACACATCAAACAGCGGTATTTTCGATAGCCTAAGAAACGGTAAGCAGGAAACCAGTTGTTGTATATTTATACGAAAAATGATTAGAGGCCTGCTCTGGACCAACAATTGATGTGGCGAACTGTGGAAGACTTTGCAGCGTGATGGGAATTTCGGAGGCATTCACGAATGACCGAACACGGTGATAACTGAACTAGTTGGCTTTAATTTCGTTTTATCTTTCAAAGCTTCAGTGTATGTGTGAGGTTGAACAAAGTAAGTAATTTTAAGGGGAGCCTAAAGTAATTGTGTTTATGTACATGTAATAAATAATTCTATAATTCATTGCTTTAAATATTTAGTTTTCAGGATACGCAACAACAGTATCAGACCACATCTGAACCGATAGTGTTCCGGAACCGCTTCCGGATGTTTCACCGGAAGTGGCCAAATATAAACGAGTACCAAACCGATGCATGCGATACATCAAACAGCGGCATTTTCGATAACCTGATGAACGGTTAGCAGGAAAACAATATTGGACCATATCTGAACCAGTAGTGTTCCGGAACCGGTTCCGGGAGTCCCGGCGGATGTGGCCAAATAAAAAAGAGTTCCAAACCCATGCATGCGATACAATAAATAACGGCTTTTCTGATATCCTGATGACTGGTTATCAAAGAAATAGGTTAGGACAACATTAGGGACAGCCGGTAGTGCCGTAACCAGTTACGGGTGTCCCTCCGAAAGCGGCTAAATATAAAATTGAACTGAACCTATGTATGCGACACAGCAAAGCTAGGATTTTTTGATAACCTCATGAACGTTACACGCTATGTCCAAAGGGAAGTATTATGAAAAGTGAATGTACCTCAAAATTTATTCGCTAGAACCATATTTTTGGAAACCTAGATTCAGAAAATTTGTGGTTTAAAATAATTCATCTTGGGTTTTTTCCGTTCATTTTTATATGGGACGAAATTGATCTTAAAATGACTTTTTTCGATATTTGTATGGGAAAACAGGAAAAAAATCAAAACTATCAAAAAACCCAAGATGGAATATTTTAAACCGCACAGATTCTGAAACTAAAGGTCCAAGGCTACGAACCTAGGGTATAACATTTGAGGTACATTCGATTTCCCTTTGGACATAGCGTGCGTTAGCAACCAAACAGGTTCAGACCGGTGAAAAAAAAATGTTTTACGCATATGGTCAAAGCTAAACCGTTACGTAGAAATTGAACTTTACATGTTTTTGACTTTGCTTGTCTCAAACTGGCTATAACTTGAAAATGGTCAAACTTATCGCATTTGAAAGATTATTAAATTTGCTACCAAAAAAGATCTTGGAATCTATTGGTTTAGTTAGATAACTAAAGCTAAAAAGCTCGAAAGAAGTGGTTTGACTTTCTCGTACACTTAGTGTACTAAAAAACTATATGTTCACTCAAAAAACGATTTTTCGAAAAAAAAACTCGGAGGATCAAGTCGCATATACCAATCAAATCGGTTCAACGAATTAAGATTATGTCTGTATGTGTGTATGTATGTATGTATGTATGTGCGCAAAATAAGTTCACTCACTTTTAAGGCACTTCCCATTGGCCGATTTTTCGTGTTATAGCTTGAATCTAACCGGAATTGTTTGCTATCAAAAATGGTCCAGATCGGCCAAGGCGTTCCGGAGTTATGGCCATTTCAGTGATCCGGACCAGCACCGGTAGAACTGGCTGTATATAAAACTGAACTAGCCTCATCATGCGATACATTAAACTACGGCGATTTTTGTAACCTTTAGCATGGTTGGCGAGTTTTGTGCGGAAATCAACACTGGAGATTCAAGATGACAGCCAAATGTTCAAGGTGGCTGCTCAAAATTTAATATAGAGGCTGTTTAATAGAGATTTAGGCTCTTAAAGCATGCTTTATGGAAATATTTGATATGTGGAAGATGTCTGGACTCCCAAAATGGCGATTAGAAAATCCAAGATGGCGGTCTGAAATCCAAGATGGTGGCTTCTAATTCAAGATAGCGTCTTTTTCTTAAGAGTTTGATGCTCAAACATTATAAGCCAGATAAACGATATGATTTCTGGTATCATGAAATGGATTTCTGTTAATTGTATGAAAGTGCGATTACATCAACATTTCACTTGAGTTTTATTGAAATGGGGTTTCGAAGGCACGAGAAAGGCGCCATCACCACTAGGTGGATTAATTAGGGTTTTTATACTTCTTCACGCACACGATGACAGATACAAATGGGATTTCCCATTGGAGTGAGTGCATTTTTGCTGCCGTCAGAGCCAGTTGAAACCTCTTCTTGGAAATTCATATTACACGTAACACCATGATTCTATTTTCCCGGGGGTGGTACATCCTACCCTCTACGCCCACCCAAACATGCCCACCTGCGCGCCATCTGCTGTTGGTTCTAATTTGTAAACATCTTTTGTTTAGTTGTTTATAAACATTAACAATAGAAAAAACATTAGCGTAATTACCTAAAAAACTGAGCATCAGCACCGAAAGGAAGAGAAAAACGCTAATGTTTTTTCTATTGTTAATGTTTATAAACAACTAAACAAGAGATGTTTACAAATTAGAACCAACAGCAGCATTTCATGAGTTGTAGTGTTAAATTATCCTCATATTAAAGCATCAGAACCGCTCTGGGAGTTTTCAATTTTCAACCGATTTCCGCACTCCAAACAAAACGAAAACAAAAACAAGTGAAAGTAAAGGCAAATTACGTGGGTTTCGGCTTCTCAGTCATGAATTTTGCGTCGACTACTTGGTTATCTTCGCCTACGTTTCGACTCGGGATGGGGCCTTCTTCAGGGCCTAAAATTTATTTCAATTTTTGTAATTAATTGAAATAAATTTTAGGCCCACACAGCAACATCTACAGTCCCTGCAGTTTACCCAGTATACGACATTGTTTTTATCCATTAGGGAGATCGGATCCTTCGCATTTTTATAGAGACAGCTGACTGCGCGCTCGGTTTTACACGAAATGCCTACGGATGGCAGGCTATTCCGAAGTATTCGTTTATCTGTGGATCATTGTATATCCCACCAACACTGGTTCGATATCAACAACCCGATGATCGTCCACATCACCTACAAAAACCAATCTCTTCCCACACTGGAGATGTGCCATATACGTGGAACGGCGCATACTGTAAACCAGCGCACCGACACCGATGGATTGAGTACGGCATACAGTTACCTTCTCTCTTCTATCAAACAACTGCAAACAGAGAAATTCTCACGGTTTGCAAGTCACTCACAGAGTACTTCAACTGATGAGAATACAATAATGAACACCTCAGATTCTCTCTCTAACACCCATACTAACCAATAGTTTTATTAGTGAGTCATACCCAAACCCGGTGTAACCAAGTAGTGCCAAATCCCTAGAACCCCTTTTTTCGAAAAACAGCTGATTAAAAATCAAATGAAACCGTTGAGACATTCCGGTAAAGACAGACGTAAGTCCAGAAAGCTATGAAACGCACAAAAATGAATGTGATGTGACTAATGTATTTCCCATTTAGCGATGCCCGTTGTGGAGAGAAATCAACCCTTTAGCTACCGAATTTTTATATTTTGTAAAAAATATTTTATCTTGTCGTCTTAATATCGAGTAAGTTTGTAATTGTCCAGAAAACAAAACTTTGTAAGTAATTGAAATAAATTTTAGGCCCTGAAGAAGGCCCCATTCCGGGTCGAAACGTAGGCGAAGATAACCAAGTCGTCGGCGCAAAATTCATGACTGAGAAGCCGAAACCCACGTAATACCAAATTCCAGTCGAACTCCCCTTCGTTACAAGTAAAGGCAAATATTTCATAATGGCGAAAACAAAACACTGATTTTTTCGGAATAAAATTTTTCAATATAATCCAAATAAAATGTTTGGGATTATGCTTGAATCACATGCTGACTTGCTTTTAGCATGATAAAACGGTGTTTAAATCAATTTTGCGAATGAAAATAGATATTTTCTTGGTTGGCCGTTACGTCCTTTTAATGGTACTAAAATTCAATAGAGGGTAGGCGCAATTTGCTCCCAGTTGACAGCCAGCTTACTCCCCTGTATTTTCCACCATGATCATATAGGGTGAACAGGTATAATATGCCGCCCTTAAGCAGAAATGGCAATGTATCTAAAATTGGCGCCTTATTCCATCTATTGTCCACTGCAAATCGTTGTTCCGAAAGTCAGTGAAGTGTTGCATAAGAACTTTGCCTTTGGAGAGACGGCTATGGAAGCTTTGAAACGTTTTTCGAAATCGTTCCAAAATTGACCTTATCAAAACAAACGGGGCAATACGCCCCATCAAAAGAAAAACGTCCAGCCCCGTGATAAAACTGTATCAAGGATCAATTCCACCACATGCTTTTCCTAGGAGGGTCTTTTAACAAGTGTTCAACTGCATAAAAGTTGCAAAATAACACAAGCGAACAGAACTAGCTTCGTTTACAATGGTCAGTTTACAAGAGGTAAAATATTACGCCAAAAGCCTCGATTTCAGACTTTTTGATATTTTTATTGCTTTTCTGTACCAATCAACTAACGGACCAGCTTGATGGCAATTATTCTTCAATATTTAAGATCACTAATCGATCACGCCTGCGAAAAGCGCTTGAACCGCTAGAAAGTGAAGGGGCGTTTTGCCCCGGTGGGGCGTATTATACCCTTTTACCCTACTGCACCATTATTGTAGTCAAAGTTTAAAATTTTCATTTTCAATGAATGAAATTCAACGTGAATTTTGAAAATTATCAACTAAGGGATCAAAATAAAATTCATTTTGGTGAATGAATTTTTTCACCTATTCATTCATTTTTCTGTCACTGACAATTTTCACTGAGGAATATAACTGGATCGTAACTCCCGATTATACTTCCAATCACCTCAAAACTTGTGAATAGTAGTTAATTAGAATACTTATTATATTTTCTATTTGTCCATTAAGTCGGATTGTGCGTCCGTTGACAGAAATTGGACATTTTACGACGTGTGAAAAAATATTCGTGACAGAGAATTGAATGAAAAAAGAAGGGCATTCAGCTGACAATGAATGTGGCCAAACACGAATGAAAAAAATAGAATGTCAATCTTCACTTTCAATTTTCGATTGTTTTAATCTCTGATAGTAATCCCCCTAAGTTAGATCCCTGCGCACGCTTGTGATGTAATGATGTAATATTATTCATTAGATTGACGAAAAATACCCGTCAACCCTAATTGTTCGTAACACTTACTAATCGTCTACCTGTCTATTTGCCAATATTATTCTGGGGTAATACGCACCACTTAAGGAAGATGCGTCCAAATGCATATAAAAAGGCAATAATTTATTGGTTTAATGAATGCATTGATAGCATATACTTTCATTCTAAGAGAAACCAAACAAAATTTCAGCCTTAATACAGTTCAGCTCTTGAAAATAACATTTTTTGTAAAGATTAACATTACGGCTTCGTATGTTTATGCGGGGCAGTATGCACCCTTGCTCGGGGTAAAATGCACTACAACAATGGGGCAGGATGCACTCAAACAAAGAGGCAAGACGCACCACAACATTGAGGCAAGATGCACCGTCGAGTTTAGAAATCTTTTTACTTCTTAGACAAAATGCAGGTTTTAAGACAAACAATAGCTCAATTTAGTTTGCGATTACTTACAGAGCACTCATAGATATTATTACAGCTTGTTTTCTATAGGTGCGTTTTGCCCCAACCAATGGAGTGCATATTGCCCCAATCAATAGCAAAAAATAAAATAGTTTAAAACATATAATTTACGTATATTACTGTTTAAGTTATTTTTCCTCTGCTTAGCATTGCCCTCAATGAACTGAATAAACACAACAGCATTAGATGTTTGGTCGGTTTTCACCATCAAATCATTCGACAAACGATCGGAAAAATTACATCAGAATCGTGCTTTTCAATTTTATTCATTTTTCTCATTAATTACGTAACGCAGATATGTAAAATTTTCCAGATGCTCATTTATTAAGACGTTCTATTAGACTGATAAGGTTTCAAAGCTCTAAAACCGATAATCCCTGAAAAACAAAGGGGGTGCGTTTTGCCTCGACAGTGCGTATTACCCCAGATGCCCCTACGACCCAGCCCAGGTGCAATTTCCATATCACCAATGGGAATCTCTCATCGCAATCGGAACCTGCGGTGTCATCATCACGTAGTAAAGCGTCGCATCATGATGGATGCATGAAGCTGCACCGCCTATCGTAATAACCGTACCGCACTGCATATTGATTTTTTCACTTCAGTTGCTTCCGTACCGGAAAAAACCTAACTTACCTATTTGTTTTTCACAGCACTCATCGCTCGATGTGAAACCTACTGCAGCGGGGGTTGGTGGGCCGTGTGGCCACTTGTAGCTTTTGAATAGTGCATTTTTCAATCGCTAGTTTGTTGATTTGAAGAGGTGCCTGCCACCCGGTCGTTGGTTGTTGCTAAACGCTTGCGTAGGCAACCATTTGGCTACGATTGCACAGCACTTTCATGCAACAGATTGACGACCGCGTCACCTTGTCATGTTTTCAACTTCTAGACAGCGGAAAACTGTCGGAAGGTGTTTAGCGTTTAGCGCGGCGTCAGGGCGATGACGATGCCGCTTTAACAGCACAGAAAAAAATAATGAGATTTACACGTCATGTAAACTTCATTTTAGTCATGTAAACTTAATGTTATGATGGTTTACATGATATATCATGTAAATTTGTATTATATGTCATGTAAACTCTCAGAGTCATGCTGAATTACATGACATATAATGGAAGTTTACATGATATTTCATGAACTTTACATGATATGTCATGTAAACTTCTGTGATATCCCACGCTCCAATTATGTGCATCATATGTCACAGAATTTTACACTCTTTTTTCGATCTGTGAGGTTGTTGTTTCATGGAAAATTAAGTTGGATTTAAGTACTAAGGTATTCTTATGTGATGAATAGTAAGCACATTATATTGTACATATAATTCAACTTTGGAATTATATATATCAACTCAAAGTATATATTTAGATATAAACAATCTGATAATGATGTTTTTGGAATAATTACTGTTGTTACTGTGAACAAATACGTATTTGATCATAGTATTATTATTGTCTCTTGGACTCAAATGTCATATCCAATTTTTCACTATCCTTTTAGCTAAAATGTAACAGTTTACGATGAAGCAAACGTTGTCTTACTATTATTAATGATAATTACTATATAATCGGTTGATGCAAAATGTTCAGAACTGGTGACTGATAGAAAACACGTGTTTTATATCCAAGAAATAATTACTTCCACCATCAGTTGCAAAATTAAACTTTAATCACTTCCAGTAGTATATTACACATCCCTTAAAATGTTTTTCCGTTCTCCTTTTCTCAATTCCAGGAATGTTCAATTTTCGTGTTCGAGAAACGCACAGCCGAAAAGCTGCACAAACCCAAGCGGAAAGACTTGGTCACGGAAATCCTGCGAGCCTCAGTCAAACAGCTTGAGCGGTTTCGGCATCCCAAAGTAAGTAAAATTCGGTGAACTTACACGTTTAATTTGTCGGACACGAGACGGTTGCGCTATGATTGCGCTATGAAACCACCACAATTCGTGGCTTCAATTTGAACTTTCTCTCGTCTAAGATCTACATTCCACTTACTACAGAGAAATTCAATAAACACCTCTTTCACGCAAAGCTTATTACTAAACAAAATTTGAAATACCAAACTGCACAGCACATACCTAATTGATGCATGCTACACTACAGCATGCAGCACTTTCCAGCGTTCTGGCGGAATCCTCTCATGGGAAACCCATTCTTCCAGATGCCCGTCCTCGGTTTCCTCATCATCCTTTCCGCGAATCCATTGTTTCAATGGTGGTACGTTTGTAGCCCAACATTGCGATGTTTCGATGAAAATATTACAGCAAAACAGAAGCTTTATATACGTGTAGATGTGCTTAGAAATATTCCTTGAGGAATTAATTCAAAATATGTTGTACGTACTCCTTTATCTTACAAAGGACAACACACAGAACACCCAGTGGCCCAGTGATGAATTTTTCGAAAAGTTTTCACTGCCTTGAGCGGGAATAGAACCCACACTCCAAGGCTTACGATACGTCCAAACGACTGACGTCTCTAACCTCATGACCACGAAGCCCACACTTAGTGCACTTAAATTTTAAAAAAAATGCCTTCACGCTTTTTTCTCATGTGAACTATTTTATAAGACAACTGAAATCAAAATATGTAGTTATTTATGCAACGATTTGCAAAATGATGATTTTTACATAATGCAACTCATTTCTGGAATTTTTCATGAAAGTCCTTTTATGGCTCCCCATGGATTTCTATACTTAACTTTTCTTATATTTCCTCACATTTAAACCACTATTGACACATTCTACCGTGACGTTACAACGTTTTGACGCATTCGTTGTCAGATTTTCTTCTATAACTCATGAAAACGAGCGTAAACCGCAAAATATTTTTTCATATTCGGATTCCTTGTAAAATTTCTGATATATTTGACCTATTGAACATTTAGTTTTCATTAGAAAAACGTGTTCAAAATGCGTATTTGTAGCGTGACGTTACAACGCGCTGGAATCTGACCCTCTCTAACGCGCTACCCACATCTTAAAAAATCTGCTCGGATTTTTATGATATTCTGAATTTTTTTTCCACCATTGAAATTTATTGGTTTGTCTTCAATTCAATGGAATAAAACATTTAAATTTCGGATTTGTTTTTGAATAATCGACTTTTACATTTCGTGACGTTACAACGCCCGTTCAGTTTCAAACAGGGTTCTGCTCGCGTTGTAACGTCACGAAAATGCACATCATGTTAAAATCAGCATAATCAGCCAAATTTACCCGAATTTGTGAATATATCATTGCATTATCTTCACTGCTGCAAGGGGAACTTTATTCTATTGAAAAACCGTTTTGGCTCGGAGGGCCAAGTTATTGCTATCAATAGTATGAATACTCCTTCATGATGGTTAATGACACCGGCACCCATCTTTGGTTTAGTATCACCCATATTCTTCTAGTTTTGTTCCAAAGACTAACGCGCTTTCGCACCGCCAGATATTCAAATTTTTCAGCATATAACTCATCACGCCGTTGAGATAAGGCACATTCTACCGTGACGTTACAACGTTTCTACGCATTCGTAGTCAGACTTTTCACTATAATTCATAAAAACGACTGTAAACCTCAAAATATTTTATCGTATTCAGATTCCTTGTAAAATTTCCGATAGGTTTGACCTATTTAACATTTAGTTTTCATTAAAAAATCTTGTTTAAAATGCGTATTTGTAGCGTGACGTTACAACGCGCTAGAATCCCCCTCTACCGCGCAACCAACATCTTGAAAAATTTGCTCGGATTTTTATTTTAAACTGAAAATTTCTCCCACCATTGAAATTTATTGGTTTGTTCTTCAATGCATTGAAATAAAACATATACATTTCGGATTCGTTTTTGGATAATCGACTTTTACATTTCGTGAGGTTACTGTTCAGTTTCAAACAGTGTTCTGCTCGCGTTGTAACGTCACGAAAATGGACATCATTTTTGAATCAGAATAATCAGACAAAATTGTCCGAATTTGTGAATATATTATTGCGTTATTTTTACTGCTCCAAGATCAACTTTATTCTATTAAAAATCCGTTTTGTGATAAATGGCTCGGAGGGCCAAGTTATTGCTATCAGCAGTATGAAAACTCCTTCATGAAGGTTAATGGTACCCATCTTCGGCCTAGTGCCACCCATATTCATCTAATATTATTTCAAAGACTAAACCGTTGATATTTATTACTTCGCACCGCCAGATATTTAGATTTTGCAGCATAAAACTAATCACGTCGTCGAATTAAACATTTTTTCAATAATTTATGCAATGTCATTGATTCAATTAAAAACGCTAAGATGTGCGAGCAGTTATTGAACCAAAGACATACCTGAGGATCTGCATACCACTTAGGGGCATCAATTTCTGTGATCCAGAGACAAATAGACCTAATTCTGACAAAAAAATCCATCCTATATATGTCAGAGTCATAATTACTTAGAGGATTAGTGTCTTTGGCAAAGTTGTTTGATAAGTCAAAAACTTAAATCTGATTTACTATTTGATGTGAGATTCAGACACACTGGGCGACGCTTATTAAAAGTTTACAATAGTTTAGAATTTTCCAAAAAGTTTTCAACAAATTTTGATTAGTTGAGCAACTATTTTTTGGCAAAATCTTTGGGCACATTATAAGAAGTTACAACATGTTGAATATTTTTTGAATAAATATAAAGTGCGTTATTTTTCAAAATTTCAACTACCACTAGTCAGTTAGAAACTTGAACCAAACGGACTTTAAACTGAAAATTCTTGACAAGATAAACAACTTTTCCAAAGACATCAACATTCTAAAAGTCTAAAGTCTAAGTAATTAGACTCCCGAGATATATGAGTTTCAATTTCGTAGGTGTTACGTTTGTTTGTCGGTGATTCATGTTATATCAAAAATAGATGTAACACTGACGTAATATCCATCCCATATATTTCAAGATCCTAACTATTTAGACAGTTGGTGTCCTCGATAAAATTGTTTGGCTGGTCAAGAACTTTCAATTGATGGGTCGTATGATTAGGAGGCGCTAGAGGGCATACACATTATTAGTTTTACTTATCTTATCTTATCTCGTGATTAATTGGAAAGATGGTTGCTTCATTAAAGTTGTTTGGTAGATCACTAGACTTTCAGTTTAATAGCCGCATGGTATTAATTTCTGCCACACAGTGGTAGCAGTTGCAAATTTTCAAAGGCATGCCACTTTTAATAATTACCCACATTCAACAAGCCGTAGCTTTTTATAAAATACATCAAAAATTCTCAAATTTTGACTGATAGTTCCTCATCTTGTTATCTGTAATTTCTACAATTTTGGACTTGGTTGGTTAGCTCTAGACAAAGATGGAGCGCTTTAAGCAGAATCATATTTTGACTGTGTTCTATTAACTCTTATATCTAAGGAATAAGTGAATCAAAAAAAATTAAATTTTGAAAGTTAAGAATTATATATTGATCTTTGATTACAATTTGATTTGAATACAATATGTCCAAAGTGAAAAAAGCTCCAGCTTGTAGAATACTTTTCAAGAAATTCTAACCCCTTGCCTGCTTTTGCAAAATGGAAACCAACGTCTTCTAATGGCTAAATCCCACATTTATTGGTAAATCAACTGCAAGTCCTTTACTTACCAAACAACGTTACCGAAGAAATCGTATTTTTATATAAAAGGTCTTTAATAAAATAAAAAAATAAAAAAAAATATATAAAAGGGATCCTGAGATGTATGAAATTTAAAATTTGTAAGTTCTCTAGCGCCGCCTGTTGGTGGAACTTTAAATCAAACTGTCCATCAACTGTAAGTCTTTGACCAACTCAAAAACTTTGTAATTTCGTCAGTGTTTCGCCTGTTGGCCACTCATATCACAGAAATTTTCGGTTTTATGGTATTAGATGACGATTAAAATTTTTTACAATATTGCAGTACAATTACATCGTAGATTTTGGCCAAACACCATCTCCCCCGTCCTTCAAAAATCTACGTAGTTTATTAGCCGGCAATGGTACGCAGTTTATAAACGATATCTCGAAAACGAGCTCATACACAACGAGAACGAAACTGTTTTGAATATAGAACTACGTTTGTCCAATTCAGAAGCCGTCCAAGCCAGAAAGATTTGGTCTTTTCCACAGAACTTTTTTTCGTGACGTTACAACGCAAACTTCAACCAGGTGAAACTCAGGCTTCCGTGAACCGATTTTCTTTTTTTTTAGCTCATTTGAAAGATCTTTTCGAGTACAAAGAGCATACAAAATGTCATATTTGTAACGTTTTCCGTATTTGAATAAAATTTAAAAATGTTGATTTTTCGTGACGTTACAACGCAATAAAAACCCATACTATGATCAGCCATATTTCAAAATTGTAAAGTCTTCCGATTAAAAATCTTTTTTTGCTAAAAAATCTACATACATTTATCTACAAATGATGGAATACTTTTGAAAAATCAGTGTGTTGGTGTTTAAAATACGATAGTTTGGATGAAAAGTGTGCCTAAAAGACTTAAAATCACGATTTTAATGTTAATCTTAATCGTTGTTCAATTTATATTTATTGTCATACTAATATCATGTCGAATAAATTTTTGGATGACAAAAGTAATGTAGAATGTGATAAAAATGTCAAATACCGTCAAGGCACCATTCACCGTGGATTTAAGATGATTCGGGGCGAATAAGGGCTGTAATTTGACACCAGTCTTATAAACATTGTTGGTGCCGCTGTTAATTGCCTTCATTATAGGTTAAAATGAAAGTAATATCCACAAAAGTAGAACATTTTTCACAAAACTTGGTGATATAGTAATATTAGTAGAAGGTAGTAAGGTCGCCTAATTCCGTGGTAGGTCACCATTCACCGTGGTAGTAGGTACCCATTCACCGTGTATCAGATATTTTATTCTTTTTTGTTGAAAAATGATCAAAACAACCCAGCCAAGGGAATTTTCATCTTTTATATTAATTTCAAGTAATAACTTGCAAGATTTAATTAGAAAAACGAATGTTCAAATTTTCAATTTTTTCTACTTATATGGGACAATATGGGGCACGGTGAATGGAGACCATCGATTTTTAGGGTACCCATTTACCGTGCCCTCTCGTTTCAATTGGAAAGTACGAGTAAATCTACTTTCTTGTTAAATCTGCTTCGGTAATGCAAAATACGTACCTGATATGTGGAATTAATTGCTTCTTGGTGGAATAAAAACGTTACTACATTTAGTTTATCGCTTGAATCACCTTAGCGCAGTTTTCGTTTTTTGACTATGAATGCAGTAAACGAGCAAAAAACCGCTTCATGTAAACACACTTTAGTGTCAAAATGATACTTTAAAAAGTTTCTAATAAGCGTTTTGACATGGTAACAATTCATTAGTGTTGTATTGGTGAAATTGAATGGAAATTGTCATACCATTCAATCGTAATATGGAAATAATGAAAAAATATTCGAAGGCACACGGTGAATGGAGCCCCCACGGTGAATGGCGACTTGACGGTATGTCATTACTCAACTTTGAAAAATTGGTATTGATGATACGGGGCCCGTAGAATGTGTCTATTACTTCCTTGACTAGAAAAATTGTTATGCCACTTATGTATTAACAAATCACAAAGTTTATCATTTTATTTGTTCGATGTGTTTCATTTGCAACATCTACGGCAATCCCATCTGAGCTTTCTTCTCGAATTCTTCAAGCAATTTCTCCTAGGATTTCTTCTAGTGGTCCTTCTGAAATCTTGGAAGAAACTACTGGAGCAATCATAGACAATTTTTTAGAGGCCCAAGAAAGTTCAAAGTAAGCCGTAGAAAAATTGAGAAATTTCTAAATGATCTTGTGGAGGGATTCCAGAAAGTATTCCAGAGAAATTCTCAGAACGATTTTCAAAAAATCTCCTGGAGAACCTTCTCGAATGTCTTGAGTAGTTCTTAATAGTTTCTCTTCAGGAAAGGCTTCTGGTTCGCCTTCAGAAATTTGTTCAGGGGCTCTTCATGAAAGTCCTCCTGGGGTTACCCTAGAGGCATTTTCTGATTTTTTCCAAAACGTTTCAACAATTTCAGAAGAAATTCTAGAAGTAATTCCAGAAGAAATTCCCGAAAATATCCAAGAAGGTTCTGTGAGAGGAATAACCCATCCTCTTGAATCCCTTCTTGAGATGTTTTTGGAAATAGCTTGTAGGTCTCTAGGATTCCTACCAAAAATCTTTTGAAATTCTTCAAAAAGAACCCCCTTCAGATTTTTCAAGAATACATAAAAAAAACCATTTGGGATTTCTCTTTTGGATCCATATGGAATTTCTGTTTTTTTTTTCTGAATCTCTGTTTATGTTATGAAATAGGGGTGCATAAATTAAAACAGGACATAATAGCTAAGTTCTTGTGAAATGGTTTTGATACTGGCATTTTTAAGTGGGGCCATTGTGTTTCAAGTGAGCCTAAAAGGAGAGGTATCTTAGGGGTTCCAGTGGAATTTAAGAGGAAGGTGCTTTCAGCGAATTCTAGATGTACTACAGAGGGTATATGAGCTTGGTAGAGGTGCCAAAGCCCTTTCAGAGGCATTTAAGGAAGTTTTAGGGGTTCAGGGAGCTCCAGGGCAGTACACGAAACCCCAAAAAATACTCCTAAACCCCCTGCAATCCCCCAAAACGTTTCTGAGACCCGATAAAATACGTAAGAAATATGCCTGAGTTTTCCTGAGACCTCCTTAAACCCACATGAGACCCTATTAAACACCAATGAAACGCCCCAGAGTACTCCACAGACCTCTTGACACAGCCCTAAGACCTTCTGAAACCTAAACATCCGGGAATCCCCTGAATCATCCATAAATCCTCTTGAGACCTTTTGAAACACACCTGAGACCACCTGGAACCCCCTTAAATCTCATGGACACACCTGAAACGCCCCCAAGACCCCATGAAAACACTCCAGAAACCCCATTTCTTAAAAGCCAATGAAACATCCTGAGACCTCCTGATACTCCTGTAAGGCTCCTGAAAACCCCTGGATTGTCATGAGACTGAAACACCGCTTGAATTCCCAGGGGCTTTCTAATATGTCCCTTAGACACCCTGTTACACCTTGAGACACCCCTTAAAACATCCTGAAACACCCTGAGATCTCCGAAGCACCCCTGAAGTCCTCTGAACCCCAACGCACCTACCTCCTCACTCAAAAAATCTTCAAATACCTTGAAAGGCCCTCGAAAACTTTCTGAATTCTCATGAGATCGCCTGCTCCTGAAAATGTGTTGAAACCATCTTAAAACCTTTTAAACCCTTTCAACCCTTTAAAAAAATCCTAAAATATTCTTAAAACACCCTGAAATTTATTATAAACACATCTTCCCCGAAACTTTTTTGGAACTTCTTTGAAACCTCCCTGAAACCCAATGAGCCCTTCGAAATTCTGCAAAAAAAAAAACTTTGGAAGTTTCATGAAACAACTCAAATTCTATTTAAAACCCTATCCCATACATTTTGTCATAATCGCCACTCGCATGTACGCGATTCCATCGATCTCGTTATCGCACGATCAGATACGCGCGTGAGAATGTATGGACAAATTAGAGGTTCGCTCACGTTTTCATCAATATCTCATTGTTGCGGTCAATGCACACCTAAATATTTGAATGGTTTGAAGAGCTTAGACTCTCAGCTTCCTCATGATGAGTACAGATTAGAAATCGGTGATTGCAAACACAGCAAAAATTGCGATTGATTGATAACATTGGTGGTCATTTTTCTTTAATTAAGTGCAATTTGATGCAAAATCGTCATTTTTGGCCCCTTGCCAAACATTGAGTTCATCTATTTAACCCAAACAAAGTGGTCTTCATCCTTTTTTATCATTTTCTAGCGAATAAGCAAAAAAATTTAAAATTCCAGACTTCATGTGAATGGCGGCCTGCAGAATTATTCCTACGGAATATTTTTTTAGAAAGTGCTTCTAGGACTCTAGACTCTCTCTTCCATAGCATAAATCATAAATTGCCTGTTAAGGAAAAGCGGTGGAAGCAATATGTATCAAACAATAATACATACAGAGAATAGACAAAATAAACAAGATAGGCAAATTTTTTACTTTTCAAAAATTATACTAGCTGTAAATATTCGTATACTGCACAAAAAAATATCAAAATTTTATTGTTAGTTGCTCAACTAGCTGTCTAAGGATTGTCAGATTGGAATATCACATGTAACGAATGAGTTTATAGGAAGTTAACAAGCCGGCTTCGTTGAAGGCCGTTTTACAACGTACCATATTTTTATCGTACCTATGGCTATTCTTCCAGAAATACCGTGTATGACGTCCACCGGACGGTGTCAGGTCATTCGGCCGAAGGTCATCAGGCTGATTGATCATTAGGCCGAATGACCATTGGATCTTATTTTTGCCGTTACCTCCCGTTATTGCCGTTATTGCGATTTTCGAACGGTAACTTCGAGTCGGTAAACACTGCAGCTCTGGTGAAGCTCTATCATCAAACAGTTTTGACTTTGGGTTAGTAATGATTGATTAATCACGAGTTGAAAAGTACGCAACAAATTCAGCTTCCGTTTTGTCTGCAACAAAAAATTTCGAGATCATGTCATTATCTGTTAGTAGGGATAAAGAGTAATCGGCGCGACTTCTTTATGGCTTGTTTTGTGCCTCTTTTGTCTGACAATTCTCTTCACTGGTTGTAATAATATCTATGAGCGCTCTGTAAGTAATCGCAAACGAAATTAAGCTATTATTCGTCTTAAAGCCTTAGAAAACATGCATTTTCTCTAAAATGTGAAAACATTCACAAACTCGACAGTCCATCTTGCCCCAATGTTGTCGTGCATCCTGCCACATTGTTGTACTGCTCATGTTCGCTTAGTCGATGTAACCACCATTGTCAATGTCAGCATACATAAGCTAATATATAACGCATGTGCATATTTCTGACCACTTTTATTATGTAGAATGCATGATTCAACTGTCACTTAGATGTCAACGAGGAAAAAATCTTGAATTTAATCTTTATTCATTGTCAAAATTGCGAATGTGTGTTGAAAACTACAGTGGCGCTTACATCAACTATGCGTATTTGGGCAGTGTAGTGCATTTTACCCCGAGCATGGGTGCATACTGCCCCGCATAAACATACGAAGCCGTAATGTTGGTTTTGACAACAAAAAAAAAACGTTATATTCAAAAGCTGAACTACATTAAGGCTGAAATTTTATTCGATATCACTTAGAATGCAAGTATTTGCAATGAGTGCATGCATTAAAACAATAAATTATTGCCCTTTTGAATGCATTTGGACGCATCTTCCTTAACTGGTGCGTATTACCCCAGAGTCCCCTACATCAGGGGTTCTCAAACTTTTTTAGCTTGCAACCCACTTTTGATTTTCATAGAATTTGGCGACCCACCAGTACGTACAGACTGACTTTTTAAATTCCGTGAGGCCGCTCATTTTGTGTCAATCATACAAAAAAATATCAAATGTTAGTAAAGTATCGTAACAAAAGTGAATGTAACATGCTGCCACATTAAAAACTTTCTTTTCACCACAAGTTTTTATATGGGTGTACCTGAAATCACGTTTTTAAAAAATATTTCCCTGACTGCGCTGCAGGGCAGCATGGGAACTTTTTAGGGCAAACAGCGGGAGAAAGATCCAACAACTATAAAACAGTAAATCCCGTAAAATAATTCATTTTGACAAAACAGGATGAACTGAACATAATGAATCATCAATATTATGGTAAATAAAAGTTATTTTGTATTTAAAAAAAAGTTATTTTGTATTTATAAATGAATAGTTTACGTGGCTTCATGAATAAATAATCCAGTTAGCGGTGAATGGATGCATGAGCGGTAATAGGAGCCAAGAGATAACACATTTTAATTTTCATTTTTTTGAATGTAAACATATTTTACCATCGTTTAATATTTTTTCTATAATAACAATATAATTATTGAACTTTTCCGAAAATTAATGAGCAATTTTCGCCAACGTCGATTTTTAATGTCCTAAACTTAACGAAAATGCCATTAAATGAGCGATGAATGGCGACCTCACGGTACATACATTTCATCATTTTCATAGGCTTAACTAACGTTACGTAGTTTTCGAAATCGAAAGTTTATCTAAAACTTAAACCATCTGATTGGAAGGTCATAGTTCTAGAGTCGATTTCAGAACGCATACAGTAGTTTCAATATTCATTATACTCCAGACTAAGACTTATAATATAAAACATTGAATAGAATTGAGGATAACCCAAATTTCTAGAAATAAGATTGATTCGCCACGGGAATATTTTTAATTAGAAAATGATTAACTGACATAAGTATATAAGACATTTATTACAATATCGCCAAATCCTTCGCGACCTACCAAAAATCATCCCGCGACCCACCAGTGGGTCGCGACCCATAGTTTGTGATTTTCCGCACAGCTTTCACTACCCTTCTCTGGCTAGCGCTATCCTTTATTGATTATTAGGCCAACAAAACAAAAATGATGAATTTGTTACTTGATTTGTGGCCATAATAATGCTTCTTTCTTTCTGGCAACTTTTTGGCACTACATCCGCAGTCCAACTGTATATTAGTGTGGGTCATCGGGACCGTTTTCTCAGATCAAAGCTTTGTGGTTCCGTTTCGGGTGCAAAAATTGAGCACGATCGGGGCGTCTACACTTTGCGCATTGCAATTGAAATTTGTATGTGATTTTGTATGAGGAAACATACTTTTTTGCATTTTTGCAAGTTTGCAAGTTTGTCTGAAACTTTTTAACCGATACTGTAAAATGATAGCATAGGATGTTCTGAAAAACTTTGTTGAAGACCGCAAACTGCTTGTGAAAATAGTTATAATCAACGAACCGCATGCATGTGTTTATGTTTTAACATGTAAAGGAATAACAATAGCAACAAAATCATGCTGTTTCGCCAAGCAATGCCAACACTATAACTTTTTTCCTAAGCATCAGATCACTTCGCGGTCTTCGACAAAGTTTTTCAGGACACCCTAGGCTATGTTTTCACTTTATAGGTTACACGTTTTTAGAAAAATTCGAGCTTGTTATGAGAGAAATGCAAAAAAGTGTGTTTTCCCATGTAAAACCCCATACAAACTTCAAACGCGAAGCGCAAAACGTAGACATAACCGATCGTGCCCAAATTTTGCACAATTATTTGAGTCCTGAAATGGGACCAAAAAAGCTTTGATCTGATGGAATACCATTGAATTTTTCATTTTTCTATATAAACGATGACCCACTCTACTGTAAATCTTTAATTGTTATCATATTTTATGTGAATTTATATGTACACTTCAACGAGTTTTTTTTTACATTTATGCTATTTCATTCGTACATCAATGCGAGTTATACTGGCATAATAATATAAATACCAAGTGAAGTTGTTTACTCGGTCTGAAAAACTGTTGTCAATCAATACACCGCATTACAATTCATTGTGCACTACTCATGCATTGCGCAAGAAACTTATCCTTGGGATTTATCCTTTTTTCTACAAATGTACCAACCAATCACCCACCCATCGCCACAAAAACTGCAATCAATTTAACTCTAATCTCGTCTCGTTTTCCGTCCAATTTTACTTCGCCTTCGTCGCTTACTTACTTGATCGGTTTTTTCTCTCGTTCCATGTTTTTTCTCGCCGTATTTTCGCAACGCACCGACTTCGACGACGCCCGCCCGCGTCCAGATCCTGCAAATAATGCACACAGTCGAGGAAAGTTCGGAAACCCTTTCTTTCGCCACCGAGCCCGTCATCGCCTGTTTAGCAAATGTCTTAGCATATCAGGTGAGTACGGTAACTATGCTGCTATATGTAGGGGGGGTATCGGGATAATTTGCGCCATTTTCAACTGAGATCATTATTTTCCAATTGAGTATTTTTGCATTCGTATACCGTTATCAAATACGAGAATATCCTATGCATAGGAAAGACAAGACAAATTAACAGGATAACAAAAATTCCTGAACCTCATAAACTTACTTGAAATACTGTGCGTTTCACGGCTTAGCCCTAGGGCCACATTTTCCTTCAAAGCTCTATTTTACCCTCCCACCCCCTTCTTGGCACAAAACACTGCGAAAAAGCCCCCGACGCACTTAGGAAAAACAATTCACCCGCCTTCGTTCCAGTCAGTGGGCGAGTGGGTGGTTTTGGATTGTAGGTACGTCGAGCGAAGGCGTTGGGATACCGTTTTATCGCAATGTCATGTCTAAGGCTGTCCGTCACACTCTGTTGCTCCCAGCAGCAGCTGCCAGCCGGTCGGCGGATGGGACGAAAACGTCGTTACTGTCATATTTTCCTTCCAGAGAGGATCAAACGCTTGAGCAAGCGATTCATGACAATGTGGTTAAGGTTGAAATGAGCATATCCAGCGGGGAAATACGAAGAAAACCTTCCGCTTCCACATTCTCAGGTGGAAATTTCTGGCTTCGAAGCCATGACTGAACGAGGGTTATGTTGAGCGTTTGATACCTACCGTTTGAATTAAGGCGGTGGTATGGTTTTCCAGGAAGTTAAAGCATGAAAATACCTGGGATGGAAGTCTAATAAGCGGTCGGATGTGGGTCCGGAGCTGTCATTTGAAAAACACTTGATTGAAATGAAGCTTCCTCGGATGAGTAAGGGCTTAAGTTTTGCATTTTGGTTGTTTCCAGATTTATGATTGACAGTTGCTGAAACTTTGGATATCAAAACGATATAACTAAGATTGGTTCAATTGACTTGGTCTGAATATATACAGCAAGAAAAATCACCCAGAAAACCGGGCAAAAACAAATTACTTGTCCTATTTGTAGCATTTATTACTGCCGTGTGCAGCATAGATGGCCGATGTTCCAAAATAAACAAAGAAAACGCGTTTCAAATGTTTTGAAAATTCATACATCTATTTTTTTGAACGGGTTCGTTTCTACCCCTGCGTAGAGTGTGGCAATTCCACTTTTACTCCTGAATTTCTGTCGCTATCGGCTTTTAATGACGATGGAGCTCCACGTTGGAGATCCAATTGACAGACCACCATGCACGATGCAGTTTATAATCAGGCATCTATTGATCAAGACCTGCAGCCATTGAAAGTGCTCCACTGATACACACCAAGTTCCACTGGCGTACAGTAGCGTAGATTTCACGATAGAGTTGAAAATGCGGATTTTGGTGCGTCGACTAATATGGTTGATTTTCAACACAATTCTTAAACTCGCAAAAGCAACCCTCGCTTTCTTGATCCGGCCGCAATTTGGCTTCCAAGATATTGGAAGCTTTCAACATTCTCCACTGCTTGCCCAGCTACCGTAAAGCTTGAAGGGTTGACGTTGATGATAAGACCTGCCGCCGAGGGGCGATTGGCAAGATCATCGAGCTTGCTCTGCATATCAGAGCCCCGTTGAGCTAAGAGACAAGGCTAAGAGAGCAACGTCATCGGCTAATTCGAAGTCATTCAGGTGCTACATGATAATGGACTGCCACACCAACCCAAGATTTGGTTTACGATCAATCGCACCTACCAGGATCTCGTCGATTACGATGAGGAACAGTGGCGAAGATGGTATACATCCTTGCTTCACTACAGCAACGACCTGGATGAGATCGGACAAAACACCGTTGTGCAGTACGAAAATGCCCTGTGTTGTGCTTCAATGAGGCCGATGATTTTCTCAGGGAGACCCTTGCGCCTGAGGGCTTCCCACATGTTTCCGTGATTACGATGGTCGAAAGCTTTTTCGTAATCAATGAACACCAGGTAGAGAGACTCTTGGAATTGATTGATTTGCTCCAGAATGATACGGAGCGTGACAATATGGTCCACACAGGATCGTCCGGCACGGAATCCTGCTTGCTGCCGTCAAAAAGTTGCGCCAATCTTCTCCTGTATCCGGTTAAGGATCACTTTGCAAAGGACTTTGAGAACGATACACAGTAACATGATGCCCCGCCAATTATCGCATACAATCAGGTCACCCATTTTGGATACCTTTACTAAGACGCGTTGCATCCAGTCGGCCGGAAATGTCGCGGTTTCCCATATGTTGCATAATAATTGATGCAGTAGTTGTGCGGATACTACGGGGTCAGCTTTGAGCATCTCAGCTGATATGCGATCGACCCCTGGGGCTCTGTTCGATTTCATGCTACGGATGGCTGTTTCCATATCCTGCACTGATGGAGCTTCGGTGTTGACATGGGTAATGTGTCGAACCCTTGGCGGATCATGCTAAAGTGTTGATGGCGTGACCGACACTTGAAAAAGGTTTCCAAAGTGCTTGAACCAGCGTTTTAAATGGTCAGCCGGGTCGGTCAGTAACTGTCCAGACGTGCCTTTAACGGGCATCGTAGCATTCATCTTGGTCCCACAAAGGCGGCGTGAGACATCGTAGAGGAGACGGATGTCGCCTGTGTCTGCGGCTTTCTCGCCTTCGTCGGCTAGGGAGTCCGCCCACACTCTTTTGTCCCGTCTACATGAGCGTTTCACTTCCTTCTCGAGAGCCGAATAGCACTGACGGGCTACGGCTTTGGCTCCTCGTGTTTTCGCTCGCTCTATCGCGGCTTTGGCGTTCCTTCGCTCCTCTATCTTCCTCCAGGTATCATCTGTGATCCACTGCTTTGTCCGGGTGCGTAGCTCATCCAAATTATTCTCGCCGGTGGCGATGAAGACGTTCATGAACGCGCTCCATTGATCTTCTACGCTTCCACCTTCTAGAATATCCGCAGCACGGTTTTTCAGCTCCTCGACAAAGGACCTTTTCACCACCAGCGTGTGTTTCTCCTCCTGGCGATGGATACTAGCAATGCGCAGTCAGATCTCGCCGATTAGAAAATGATGGTCGGACGCAATGTCGACTCTACGTTTGTTCCGCACATCAAGAACGCTCCGTCTCCATTTTCGGCTTATGCAGATGTGGTCTATTTGACTTTCCGTCACGCCATCACGGGAAACCCATGTAACTTTGTGTACTGTTCGATGAGGAAAAAGCGGTCCCTCAATCACCATGTCATTAATGCCACAAAACTCTGCAAACAGTTCTCCGTTTTCGCTCACTTATCCGAGACCATGGCGCCCCTTGACGTGCTCATAGCCCGTGTTGTCTGAACCAACCTTCCCGTTGAAACCGCCCATGAGTATCTTTATATCACCTTTCGGAATCTTGTCCACGACAGCATTCATTTGACTGCAAAAGTTCTCTTTATGTTGCATTTCGGCAGCATCGGTGGGCGCGTAACATTGGATCATGGTAAGGTTTCGAACCCGTGTTCTAAATTTGGCTACAATTATCCTCTCAATAATAGGTTCCCACTTCATGGGCGCAACGTGGGCGCGAGCGCTGAGCAGGAAACCAACTCCACGGTGGCGAGGAGCGTGTTCACCTCGTAGGCCAGAGTATAGCAGAATTTGACCCGACGCCAATCTGTGTTCTCCAAAGTTCGGCCAACGTACTTCACTCACTACTAGGATATCAAGTTTCATACGGCATGCCTCATTGGCTAGTTGTTCCAGTTTACCCTGCTAGACTAGGGTTAATACATTCCAAGTTCAAATTCTTGTCCGTTGTTTCGCGCTAAAAGTCGATCCCGTTGAATCAGTTTGTAATCTTTCATTTTCGGTTTCTGTAACGGTTTTTGAGATTCGGAAACAGTAGGTTGTTGGCCTAAGGTCCCCTATCCACTGTGGTGGGGCTGCCACCTCAGATATAGCTTCCGGTGGAGGAGCATTTCATACTCAGCCGCTGGATGTCAGAACAGACGCTATTTGAGCCGCACCTAATTGGTGAACAGATGCTCGAAACGTACCTCCCCAGTAAACACAAGATCGCATATGATGTTGAATAGGATGCAGAAGTGGAGGCGATATACGTACACTTTACACGCGGTTAAATGGAGACATGTACGCATATGGCCTCCACTTGAGCATCCTATTCAAGATCATATAAGACTTTGTGTTGGCTGGGTCCTCAATCTAGCTGAAGTCAGAAGGACAACAGTGCCTAGGCTGCACTACCAGCTAAGCACACAACTCTTAGCTGGCGGTCTTTGTCATCGCTTGACCCGTGGAAGCATGAGGTAGGAGACGATCGCTGCTGCTAGTTATTGTTGGTACTGCCTCGAACAAGATTTTTTTTTCTCTGTTTGAGACATCAATCACTGCGACCAATATTTGATCTATTGTTGCACGCTATGTCCAAAGGAAAGTTTTATGAAAAGTGAATGTACCTCAAAGTTTTTTCGCTAAAACCGTGTTTTTGGACCTCTAGATTCAGAATATGTGCAATTTAAAATCATCCATCTTGGGTTTTTTTTTTCATACATTTTTATATGGGATGAAATTGAGCTTGAAATGACTTTTTTCGACATTTGTATGGGAAAATAGGGAAAAAATCAAAAATATCAATAAACACAAGATGAAACATTTTAAGTCACACAGATTCTGAAAGTAGAGGTACAAACCTACGATTCTACGGTATAACATTTGAGGTACATTCATTTTTCATAATACTTCCCTTTGGACATAGCGTGTGTTGTACAGTTGTGTTCATTAAAATAGCAATGAAAGCCGTTTTCCATACAAAACGGCCAACTTTGACATGCTTTGTCTGTGCCTGTAACTTCAAAATCCAAACATGTTCTACAACTCCTTTTAGGACCCAACGAACATATTTCTAGCTCAGCCAACATATTAGACTCAGAGCACCACTGTAGCTTCGGATGCGCCTAATTCTATCAGTTTAATCAAACCGTATTGATCTTTGACAAGATCTAAGATTTTAGTTATTTTCACGTCATTTCACGTCAAAACCTTGCTCATGCTCTCATCGCGGAACTGTCAAGCTATCAAGAATCCAAACACCATCGTCAAATTGTTCGGTAGAAATTTTAACCGGCTGTCCGGGTATAGTTTCCAGAAATCGAAACGCTACACCCCATGAAGTGGCTTCCTCTTTGGCAGCCACCATGGTGCATCATGTGCGCTTTAGCACCTTCCGGCTATATTTTAGAAGCCATACTAGCCCGACTACATAGAAATGGTGTGTATCTATGTACGAACTGTATCTTTCACAGGTCCGCCGCCGTACTTTGCCACTCAACATTGCAACGAGGTGAAACTATGAAAGGAAAAACAAAGCACAACTTATCTCATGGGATGTTGTTGCTTTGGGTTACGTTGTCGAGAAGGATTGCACGTTATCCTCGGCTTATCCAGGGAAGAATAAATACTGAAACATACCATGCCAAGAAAGAAATTTTGAAAAAATCTTCGAAGCTTCCATTTATAATGGAGAGATTCAGAAATTTGTTCAACAATTCCAATATGATTATGCATGACAAGCAATGGGTCCATGTTGCGTCATCCTCCCCCTAAAAGTAGTGACGGGTGACGAATGGCGAGATTCTCTTTCACAAAGTGAGCAGATCATCTCTTCCTGATGGGTCTGCTTAGTAGCAGTTGGAAAGAACTTGCAAGTAATGAGAACAAGAGCTCCCAGTTCGTATAGCCCGGATAAAGTGCAGATGGTTCTGATGGTTGTTATTAGTTAGTTTTTACAAGAATGTGAGTGAGTTTCTCAAATGGATGGCATAACAAATATTTAAAAAATACTACTTGCTTTTAAACTACCATAGTTAGTGAACTAACTTATTTTATTTCATGTAGAAGTTTTTACTTACTGGGGACTAAGGGTATTATCGGCAGGTTTGTTCTCTTCGTCATGGGGGGTTTTTTGTTGACCAAATTGCCTGAAATTTGAGCATACAACTCAACTTGGTTGAGAAGAATTTAAGGCCAACTCTGAGATCAACAGGTTAAAAAACATAACGAAGAGAACAAAATTGTCGAAAATACGCAAGTTTCCCTATTTAAAATTATACAAAAACTTCAGTGCCAGGATATTCAAGACCACTTGTAGTTATAATTTTTGAAAGCGTTATCCTAGAGTCAATGTCAGTGATCTATTTGTAAGCAGGTATATCAATTATCGGGGCTCATATTTCTGAAGTAATAAACATGCAATTATTCACTAGGATCAAGCTAAAGGTGTCTGAGTTTTTTTTTTTTTGCAATTTTTCTAGTAACTCCCTTAAGCATATATTATATTTGAGCTTGTGTCCGTGGATTGTGTGTCTCTAGTGCAAAAATGTCCAATTGACAAAAAGGTAAACCTCCTTTTCTCCTCATAATAGCCCCAAATCAACAAAATTTGACTGCGGTCTCCAAGGTAGTAATAACTGGGCCAAAAGTTTCCCACCTTAATCAAAATCAACACCCCCAACCGAGCCAGCCAATTACAAATGGTAATTTATCACATTATCTCTTCATTAGCCGGAACCATTAGGTTCGCCTTTCGCTATGCCAGAACCAGTTAAATCCAAATTCCACCACCCCCAAAAGTTGTGCGTCTGACTTTGCCCAAGCGGGAAGGACCAGCAAGCAGCCGAACCAGAATAAGGCGACAATGGGACACAAAAACAGCGTCGTCGCTCTCCACTCACCAGTCAGTGTGTACCTAGGTACAGTCTGTGCCCAGAAGGGGGAAGTTGAAAAACTTCACTTCATTATTAAGTACGGCTCATAAAACATTCCTCGAATTAAGATAAGAACTTAATGAATGCGAAAACAAGAATGGTGAATGCTTTGGCATGATTGGATCTGCTGGGTGGAGCAGAAGCGAAGAAGCGAAAAAAGGGAATTGCTGGCAAAAGTAAGGCATCGGCGAGAGAAAAAACATGGGAATTATGGGAAGACGGAATGGCACTTCAATGGCTCCTGTGAATACAGTGGTGGAAGAAATTTAGGAACTTCTCCCATTTTCATATTACGCAAATAAGTTTCGGATCTTCTTAGTATAAAGAGTATTAATTTTAAGAATAATTTTAAGTAATTCAATTTAGGATTAATTTTAAAAGAATTCTTCGGAAAACTCATTGAAAGTCCTTGAAAGATTTCCTGGAGAAGTCTACGGAAGAATTCTTGAAGAAATTCATGAAAAATTTCTACAGAAATCATTGGCAAATTAACAGAAGCAATCATGGTAGGGAAATTTTCTGGATATAGCATTTTAATAATTCCAGAATGTTTTTTTTTTCAAAAATTTCCAGAAAAAGCTTTGCAAAAACTCTGAGCATATCTTTAAATACTAACTATTATTTGATAGAAAGAAATTTTAGAATAATGTTCCAGGACGCGTCTTGTTTGATGTTTCAAACGCACAGCTTGCTCTGTATATGTACGTCAAGTGAGTTGTTTTGTTGGGTTGTCTTTTCTACAACGGCGCCCATCCTAATAAGTAAATTGGAAAAACTTCTGGACAAACCATTTGAAGAATATGTACAGCTGACCTTGGAAAAATCGTTGCATGAATCCTCAGAATCGTTCCTGAATAATTATTTAGTAGGTTGTCTATGTGAATTCTTGAAAAAATCTCAAAAGCGACGTTTAAAGCATTACCGGAGGAATTCTTAGAAGTCCAGGTAATTTTTGGAGGAGTCGTTGGAAGAATTTCAAGACAAATATTTAAAAGAATTCCTGAATAAACCGTTTGACAAGTTTCTGCAGGAAGCACACATGGAGTAATTCCAAATGAGCTCAAGCAAGTTTCCATGATTATTCCTGGTAAAAAATCCTCGAAAGAACCCTTTCCAGAGGAATCATTGAACAAATTTTTCGGATGAATTTGGGGAGTGCTACTAAAAAACCTCTGAAGATATCCTTGAAAGAATTTCTGGAAAAACCCTTGCAAGAATTCCGACAATTCCTTGAAATTGTTCTGAAGACATATTCTAATTACAGGAGATGTATTCATCATGCACCGGATCTTCTCCTTATAAAGAGTATACGCATATTATCTATCTGAAATTATGGGGTTTCTTAACATTATTTTTGCAGAAATTATTCGAGAAATATCCTTGAAGCTCATTAAAAGATTATCTACAGAAGTCTTTGAAAGGATTCTGAAGTAATCCTTGGTAGATTGGAAGATTATCAGGAGAAATAATGGTAGGAGAAATTAGTAAATTTTGCATTCAAACAAATCCCAAATGACTTCTTTAACAAAAACTCCAGGTGCACATTAAAATAATTTGTGAAGGAAAATTCTTGGTAACATTATTGGTAGAATTCCTGGAAATTCAAAAAATCATTGAATGAATGATCGAGCACTCAATTGAAAGAACTTCTGCACAATCCATTACAAAAATTTCTGCAGTATTTCTTAGGAAAATTCTAAGAAAAATCTTTAAAAAAAACTTCCGGAAGAGTCGTTGGACAAAATATTTATTGAATTTGCGATCAATAGGGGAAAATAGGATAATATGCAACCCCTAAGCAAACGTGGTCAAATATCCAGGATCAAAATGATTTTATGGGAGTCCTGCGTTTTGGAAGAAAGAATTTTGACTAATTGACGTCAACTTTTAGCCCACGTGATATTAAATTTACCAAATCAAATTAACAATTTGAAAAATTGTTATGTTTTAGGTGCTGAGAAACTGTTGGGGACAATATGCACCTTAAGGTGGAGCAAAACTACCTCTGGCGTTTTCCGCTTTGAAATCTACAAAATACCAGGCAGCTCCATCTAACAATTTACGGCAGCAGAAATTAGGTGTGCTGTAGGAGACGGATTTTAAGTAGCAATTGCTAAAATTTCGTGCGCTTCAAATTAGACAATCTTTCCAAATGTGGAAAATCATAGTTTTCCAGACTTTTTCTTCGACTATTCTAAGCATTCTTGGGCTTTTCCGGTTCAATTTTATGTCTAGTTTGCTTGCATCTGAAGGAAACTTCATTTATATGATGAAATAGCGTGGGGCGCTTTGCCCCAGGGGTGCGTATTACTCCAGGTTACCCTAAATTGAAGGGATTCCTGAAAAAAAAAACATTAGACAAGTTTCTGCAGGAGAGAGAATTCTTTGTAATATCCTCGTAAAAATCCAAGGAATATTTGGATGAAACCTGAAGACATCTTTGAAATAACACTTGGAGAAATCGTTGGATTGAAAAGCTTACAGAAAACTTTGATATTATCATAACATAAACCCCTAGACCAAGTCTTTTAAAAGTATCTGTGGATATTATTGGGATAATCACTAGAAGACTCTTTCGAATAACTCTTGGTGTAATCTCAAAAATTCTTGAAGCAGACCTAGGAAACTTCCTGGAGAAATGACAATAATTTCTGGAGAATTAGTTAAAAACAATTCCTTGAAAAATCAATGGAATAAGGCATGGACCAATTTTGATTAGAATTCCTGGAGAAGTTCGCAGAAGAATTCCTAAGGGAGTTCTAGAAATTATTTTTGGAAATATTTGTAATAGCATTTTCGATCAAATCCTATGAAGAATTACTGAACCCCAAGAAGAATTCTCATTACACTGCGTACAGGAATCTCACAAACTATAGCTATTGATGAACAACTCAAAGAGTTTTTGAGAGAATTCCTGAGAATTTCTGAAAGATTTGCAAAACAAAAATCCATGAGGTTTTTTTAAATTCTTCGAAGAACTTTTGGAGGATTACTAGCATATATCCTTAGGAGAAATTGTAAAAGAGTTTTTGGAAGAGTTCCAGCACGAAATGATTGATAAATCAAAGAAGATGTTCCTGGAGGAATCCTGTAAAGAATTGCTGAGTATTTCTTTTTCTCAAAAGAAACCATTCAAAAATATCCGGAAAAAATTGGAAGAATTCCCGAGGAAACCCTTTCTAGAGAAATCGATTATCTCCCAGAGAAATGTTTGGCCGAAATTCTGGAAAATGTTCCTCCAATATGAATTTTTGAAGAAATCCTTAGAAGAAGACGTGGACAATTTTCTGGGAGATTATTGATTTATTGAATGAAGCCTTGGAGGTATTCATAATGGTGGAATACCTGACACAACTTTTGTTCAGAAAAATCAAGAAGAAATTTTGGGAGATCCTAGAAAAATATCAAAAGTATGCATCATAGGGAATGCTCAAAATAATACTCAAAAAATACTCGGGAGAATGTTTTTTTAAGAAATTTCTGTTGAATATTTTTTTAAGGTCTGAATCATTCAACGTTTTCTCATGTCATTCGAGAGCTAACTGGAAATATGCGGAAATCTTCACGAGAAGTTACTGATGCTCTCAAGAAACTATAGGATACCTCACCGAAAAAGTGCAAAATCCCCCAAGAAATTTCTAGAGGCAATCACAGAGGATTCCTTGACAGAATCCTGTAGTATTTCTAAGAAAAACTCTAGGAGAAACCTGGAAGAAACAAATACTGATTGGAATTGTTGAAGGAATTACTAAAAGATTTGGAAGCGTGATTTTTTTTTAAGCTCTGAATAATTTCAAAGAAAAACCTGAAAATTAAAAAAAGGTTAGTAGAAATTTATAGCTGAGTCCATACATGAATACTATAAAGAATTTACATATTCGTAAATTCCTATAGAAATCCTAGGAGGCATTTTTTGCGAAATTCCGATTGGACCCATGAAGAAATTTTCAGAGTAACATATGATGATTTTTTTTGCAAAAAATACTTTGAGATATTCCTGTCTCATTAAAGGAGGTCCATCCAAGAACATTTTTTAAATTTTGATTTCATGCGATAACTTTATGCAAATTATCAACTTTTCTCCGGAACCGTTAGCTTACACCCAAAATAATTCAAGCTCAGCTTCCTCCTTTAACCCCCATAATCCTTCTTACATCGAGAGGTTTTTGTTTATTGACCCGCTTACTCCGTGGATCTCCAGCTTCACAATAAGATTTCTCCGTATGTCGAGGTGGTGTCTTCGAGGATACCCCAAGTTACTCACTGATAAACCACCTGAACTATATATGAGAATACAAACGTATAAAATATCTGTATTATATTGACTACTTCCAGGAATTTCATGCATTCTGAATATTTTTTTTTTTCAGGGAAACTTTCAGAAATTCATCTTGTGATGTCTTTATGAATTCTTCTAGATATTTCTTGAGAAACTTTTCCAAGGTATCCTTCAAAAATTTGTTTCAAGATTTCTTTTGCGTATTCTTTCTATTGTGTTCTATTCTATTCTATTCCAGTGCTTGCACAGCCAGAATTGAAAATCATCCTGGAAATATCAAACTTCTGCTTAACAGCATTAATATTTGCAGCATATCAGAGATGTGACACAAATATTAAAATGGCCAGTCCCATTGTGTAGACTAATGGGTTGGAAGATAATTCAAAAATTTAAGGCGATCAGATTATCCACTTATGAATCACGCAATTGACAAACCATTTTGAATTGAATGAAGGAAGAAACGCGGACAACCGTACCAACCGTTTCATTTTAGGGGAATGATGTTTGAACATAAAATCGTTGGGAGTGGGGCTGCTAAGAAGGTTAATACTCACTCCGTTATTGTTGGCGTCTCTTCTCCTGGGATGGGGCACAGATCTTTCTCCATGTATCCTGGCTTCGAAGCCTAGGCTTAAGTGCCATTACTCGATCTCTGAAACGAGAAAAAAAAGCAAAATGATCCCTTCCCCGAATGTACAGAAATATAAGCACAACAAAAATAGGAAATAGTCACAAATATGCCATACCAAAAATTTTAATATTTTTTAAACTTCAGAACGTCATATCATGGGTTTTTAAGGTGGCTGTAAAAAAACTTCCAAAAAATCACCACAAAAAGTAGAAAAAAATGAAAAATAATACAATTATTTTAGGCGGAGAAGAAATTAAACACAATTGCATTGAACATATTATCTTGGATGTTGAAAACGTCAATATAAATTTTCATGAAATGTCAGTTTCCTAGTCAGTTGCTCTAAAGCACCATGGTTCGAGACAACGAAATCGAGACAAATATATATGATGCTTGAATTTTAAGAATATGATTATAACCTGATTAAGTAAATTCAAATGTTTTATATTGGTTTCAATTGGTTCCACTGATGATAACAAATGAAATAACTAACAAAATATTGGTTAGCAAAAATTTCCTTTCATTAATTTAAGAAAATTTTACAATTGGGTAGTTCTCGCTGAGACCGGCCCACTATTTACACCTTGTCTTCAAAAATGTTTAAGGTGCCGATTTGCTGAAAGCCCTCGCTAAAAAAGTAAGGAAAATGCATTTGATTACTCAAATTAATGGACCCCCCGTTAGTTAGAGCCACAACAATGTTTGCAGACCCCTCGATTTTGGTCGAATGGTGGCTCATTTAAACCGTTACAACTCTAAAGTTTATCCAAAAACCACCTCAAAACGAACTGTTGTTGAAAAGAGGAAAGATAGAGCTACTATTTACAATAATAAAAAGTTGGGTCGGCCATATTGATTTTGACCACCATCTTGGATTTTTATACCAAAACATTTTTTTCACCATGAGGGCAACCACCGATTTTCAAAATTTTTGCATCAATTGAAAGCTGAGACATTTATACATAACATATCAAAAAATTAGAGATGTCTTTTTTCCTATCAAAAACTATCTGCAGTTTTGTAAAATAAGCCACGTTTTCTTCATACACTTTTTTCATTACTTGCCATCTGCGAACTGCTTAAGTAATTTTGAAGCGGAATCATTACTTTACCATTACTTGTCCTATCTATTTGCACAGTACGTACGAAGTGGAAACTAGCCTCTAAGCTAAATTAGTTACTGTACAAAATTCATATGTGCACGTTCAACTGGCAACAAAAAGTACTGCACTGATATACATGAAATTTTGAAATGAATACATCCGAGGTCAAATATGAGCAATTTAAATTTATTCATTATTGCTGAGTTACAGCCATTTAGTGCGGATACAGGCTTTACCGGCTGAGGCTCTCTTGAAGGCCGTGCACTTAGTAACTTACGTCGGGTTTTTAGCAGTTCTCGGATTGGCCGGAACAAATCCAGCAGTTTAAATGTTTAGTGTAGTCTTGTTCCGTGTGGCCTTATCTTACTAGGGTGAAATGATTGATTTGTATGCTAAATAGACTTATTATTTCGACCTACACTGTATATAAGAAATAGTTTGCGCTTAAAGGAAGAAAAGTGAGAGAATGAAAATCCTCACTGAGCTTATGGACCACTTGTAGCTTTCTTTGCTGTAAAAAAGCGCCATAACTGTGTGGAATGAAAAACATCAACTGCAAACCCACATCCCACAGTTAGCTGGCGGCTATCAATGATCGTTAGGAACGTCAAAAATCCCTGGAAACTTTTTAGTCGAACGAACTACCTAGCGCCTGTCCTCAGAGCACGTCTCTGTCCAAGCAAAACACTCCTAGTCCGGCCGTGCCCTTTGGGTACAATCAAATCGCAGCTCTACTGTTGTGTGGTGGAAACGACTATTAAGCGTGGGGGTGGGTCGACGGCTGAGCGCGCGGCAACAAAAAGAATTATGGAATGGCACACTTGGAAGCAACAAGTCGCATTTTCGCCTTTCTTATTAAAATGCCACTCGCGGCAGACACCCCGGAGGCATCGCGTAATGTAGTCAGTTGGCAGCCAGCGTGGTAGCAGTGGCGGCGACTAGTGGCATATTTTCAAGATGCTTGGTTGTTCTCTCGTAGATAATGTCGGGGTGGCGGAATATTCATTCCGGCGTGGTGTTGCAATGGAACTTATGCGAAGGAGGTTATTCAAGCTGGTATTTGTTACGAAGTTTTCCATTATAATCTGATTATGTAAGGGCAGAATGGTGCTTTGAAAGTTTTGAAGGATCAAAGTAAAAATTCAAATTCAAGTACAATGTCCGTTAGTTAAAACCAAATTATAGTTCGATTTATTGATGTGCTTGAAACTTTAAAACAGATTTTCTGAGTAATAACCAAACCCAATAAATTTCAATGCTTTTACTCCGTTCTTTATAGTGCTGTTAGTGAATGGGCAGTATATTTACCAACCGATGGCATTACTTCCAGCGATAACATGAATCATTTGATCATCAACGTCACTCGCAGTCATACAGCGGTTTCAACAGGTGTCCTAAGAATGACGATGGTAGTGTTGTCCAGCAGGTGTTGTGTACATATCTACCGCTAGCTGGGTGTTTCTAGGCAGTATGTTTTCTCCGTCAGTGCTGTCCTCCACAGTTCAGTGATATTAATGACCACCATCTAGCTATATGTTATACTCAAGCAAGGCTAAACTGTGTGCAAACCAACAGAGTGAGGGGCAGGGGTTTTCTTTGTGCGTAAAAAAGAGCATCCATGCTTGGCAGCCATTCGCAGGTGAAAGCTGCTTACAAAAGAAACCTAGTCTCATTAGTGATGTTTCTTTTCTCTGTGGACGGTTTTATGTGCAAGGTTGTACATTTAATGGAAGGACACTGATTGGGCATTTATCGTACCACACGAGCTTATGAGAGATTGAAAGAACGAGGTTCCGTTTGTTGACCAGGTCGGAACAAATCGTTACGATTCGCAATGATGATGTTCTAATGAATTTATTTTTCTATTGTTGACATAGAGAATAATCCAAATCATTTACTGATAAAATGTGAACCTAATCATATAGGCACTCCACTTTTCAAGAATGTTATAAAAATAACACCATTCAACACTAAATGTTGTTATGGGATAAGAAAAAAAAGAACAGGGGTTTGCGACCCTAGAAGAGTCATAGTGAAAGAATTTTTTTTAATATTGGACCGGGCCTTCACAGTTTAAAACCGAAGTTTGTATGGTGCATTTAGGGTGACCATATGGTATCCTAAAAGAGGACATGTTCTCCTATTTGTTCAAAAATCGAATGTCCTCCTTTTCCATTAAAAGTCCTCCTTTTCGAACTTAAAACTTATATTAAATTGTATAAATAGCTGGAAAATGTATTTGTTCGGCTACTAAATATTATTCGAATGTTATTGTTGAGTTATGATAGGCACCATAGTCTTTTTCAATGGGTTACCAGAAGTCATGCTTTTAATGATAAATTATTGAAAGTACGTGTAACGTACATCTCTCTCTCATCTTGGCGTAACGTCCACATTGGGACAAAGCCTGCTTCTCAGCTTAGTGTTCTATGAGCACTTCCACAGTTATTAACTGAGAGCTTCCTCTGCCAATGACCATTTTGCATGCGTATATCGTGTGGCAGGCACGAAGATACTTTATGCCCAAGGAAGTCAAGGAAATTTCCTTTACGAAAAGATCCTGGACCGACCGGGAATCGAACCCGTCACCCTCAGCATGGTCATGCTGAATACCCGTGCGTTTACCGCCTCGGCTATATGGGCCCTATGTGTAACGTACATATGAGGAGTAAATATACCTATATGTTTCATATAAAAATACACCTAAAGAGTGCAACAATACCACAAGAATGCTTTCCCAATTTAATCCACTTAAGGACAAGGTATTTGGAGTACATTGCTCAAAATTTCCAGAGCACCGTTTTTTAAAACCGTTATACGGATTTAGATTAAAATACATCACGCTGTTGACAACCACTGAACAATTAGCGTGATGCATTTTCATCAAAATCCGTTCAACGGTTCTAAAAAACGGTGCCCCAGAAATTATGAGCAATGTACTCCAAATACCTTGTCCTTAAAACAATACAGTGAAACGTCAACATAATGTTTCCATCGAACAAGCTGTATTGATATTGCAAATGCTTTTGTTTTACAGTTTCTTATTAAAATAATTTTCTACAACAGTACAATACAGTAGGGGGATTCATGAAACATTTCAAATAAGCAGAAAATCATGGCTTACGCAGCAATTTAATTTGTTTAGTGAGTACCCTTAGTATTGAAGCTCTCGTATTTGTTTATGAAAACTCTTATTGGATTAGCCTAAGTTACTAAATCTTTTAGCGAATCCCTGGAAGTAAGAATAGAATAGCAGTCGAGTAAAAAATTGTTGTGTCGAGAAAACTGACATGACTAGTAGAATTTGATGGTGTATTTTACATTGCTTCCTTGTATTATTCAGCGTTCGCTGCTTCAGTTCGACTGTTATATAACTAAGAGCAAAAGTGACTGACACATTGTAAGTTCTCAAAGCTTATTTAAAATGGTACTTTTTATGAGAACTACACAATTTCAGTCAAATAAACAATATGTTTTAATTTTCATGGTAAAAATGATAGCAGATATCAATTCATTTCATTGTGGTGTTTTATAAAACAATATGGATGCCCTTGAAGAATGCAATTGACGTAGAAAATGTTAGTTGGGTAAAAATAATGTGATATAAATCAAATTTGTCAACTTGGCTTTTTAAATTTCATTTTGTATTTTTGTGTTACAATTAATATGGATTTCATACTTTTAATATGTGGCCAGCTTCAGTGGAATTAACGAAAACCTGCGAATCCTGCATTTCACTACGTTATTCTCAGATGTTTATGCAGATTGTCAACATCCGTACCATGCAGAATTTCCTCGGAAACTGGGTAGATTTGTACGAAAAAGAGTCGGCTCATATCGAAAATTTGCTTTTTTCTTCAAATTTCAAATACCAGAAATGACTTACTGAATCGATCAAAAGAGCAGTTTTCCCATCTCTAATCCGAATACCGAAAACGAATAAAAATATGCACGGCACATTCTAATGCGCATATCAATTGAACACCCCAAGTTCTTTATACAAATTTCGGTTTTAAACTGTGAAGGCCCGGTCCAATGTTTTTCAAAAAAAAAAAAAAAATCACTTCTAGGGTCCCAAACCCCCGTTCCTTTTTTTTTCTCATCCCATAACGCCAAATTTTGTAAAATTTAGTCGAGCAGTGTAATCATACAATTTGTTTGTTTTTTTTTTCTTTCAGGAATGTGCAGGGACTGCCCCCGGTCCACCAAGTACAGGTGCCTCACAACAAATGCAGAACCCCTCCCCCGCCAACAGACCTCCCCATGCCAAGGAGTATAGTTTCTTGGATATCGAACTGAAATACGGCATCTTACAGGTAGGTTATATTTTGAGATGTACACTCCCAATCTCTAATAGATTTTCTATTGTTACTCATATTAATGAATACCGTAAAATGGGGTGTTAAGAACTCATGCAGTGTTAAGGGATTCATCTTCATAAACACTATAAGGATTACCACTCATATAAACCATTTCAATATAAATGAATTTTTAAGTGAATAAAAAACTGTAAATACACATCCTTAGCTTACAACCTATTGGTCAGTCTGAACTTTTCAATTTGGTTACTCTAAATAGTAACTGTGAATAATGTGTTTGTTAAAACCTGAAGCCACTTAGGTACAATTGACGGTATTTTTTCAGATTTCGAGGCTTTAACAAAAAAAAAGCTTATATACAAAAGTAAATGACAATGAAACTGTCCCTGCACATTCAGGACTATAATAATCTTTTTCGGCGATGTTCAAGAAATATTACAGTCACTGTTCACAATTAATCACTTTATATCTTTCTTTGAAATATAGGAACTTATACATTCATTCCCTTAAATTCCTTAACACCCCGTTTCCATATTATCCAAAAATTCGCACATTTTGTTAAATATCTTCAATTTCTCCAAAAATTCGTCAAATTTTGTATGCTATATGCGTAGCAAGCAGCAAGATAATGATTGGACTGCTTTTCCTGAAAGTTTTAAAAAGGTGAACTCATGAATTAATGGGGACGAAAAATGTTTCCGTCCCTTTACACCCCATTTTACGGTACCTATTTCTCGAAAATTTGTAGAAATTCAAATGCTTTTGTAAATATGCAACACGTATGGACGTATTTTGACCGAGCCAGGTATTTTGGCCCACCTTGGGAATTCTATTACATTTATCATTTAATCTCTACAAAATCTTGGCTTTTCAAATAATAATTTTCCAAGATTTTGCGGAGATTATATGATAAATGTAATAAAATTCCCAAGGGGGGGGGGGCAAAAAACGTTCACTACCCTACTTATGCGTGCATATTTTAAGCGATCAGAAAACGTGTAAGGCTCACTCATTTTCTCGTTGAAAATCGTGCGCTCAGAAACGCAGAAACTCACTTATTTTCTCGTTGAAAATCGTTTGTATACTCTATAGAGCATATGATTTTGCTTCTCACGGTTCCCACTGACTGACGAATATGATGTCAAGATTGTTAAGATTTCCCCTGGAATCTCGTGGAGAACCTTTCTGCCATATTGGGGAATTTCCTCTGGAATCTCGTAGAGATTCCTTCTTGAATTTCTTAGAGATTCTTTCTGAAATCTCGCCGAGATTTCCTACAGAATCTCGAGAAAATCCCACTGGAATGTCGAAGAGATCCCCCTTGAATCTCGTGTAAGTTTCCCATGGCATCTCGTGAAGATTCCCCATGGAATATCGAGAAAATTCCCTCCAAAATCTCGTGGAGATTTCCTCTGGAATCTTGTGGAGATGCCCTCTGGCATCTCGTGGAAATTTCCTCTCAAATTTTGTGGAGATCCTCCTGATATCTCGTAGAGAACCCCTGGAATCTCGTAGAGACCCTCCTTAGAATCTCTCAGAGATTCCCCCTAGAATCTCGTGGAGATTTTCTATGGAATCTTTCGTATGAAATCTCGTGAAGACTCCCTCTGGAAACTTGTGAAGACTTCCCTTGGAATCTCATGACGATTCCCCACGGAATCTTCTGGAGGTTCCCGATGGAATCTCGTGGAGATTTCCTCTAGAATCTCGTGAAAATTTCTTCACGAATTTTGTGGGAATCCTCCAGAAGTCTCGTAAAGATCCCCTGGAATCTCGTAGAGATCCTCCGTACAATCTCTTAGAGATTCCTCCTAGAATATAGTGAAGATTTCCCCTGCCATCTCGTGAAAATTTGGTCCCGAGTTTCTTGAGGTTGCTCCCTGGAGTTCCGTGGAGATTCCATCTGAAATCTTGTGAGGATTTACCTTGGAATCATGTGGAAATTCCACATGATGTTCCGATTCCTCTCTGGCATTTCGTCGAGATTCCCTCTGCAATCTCGTAGAGATTCCCTCTAGTAATCTCATGGAGATTCCCTTGAAATCTTCAAGAGGTTCCCCCTGAAATCTTAAAGAGATTCCCCTGGCATCTCGTGGATATTTCCTTTGGAATCTCGTGAAGATACCCCCTTAAATCTCATGGAGAAAACTCCTGAAATCGCGTGGAGATTCCTCCTGGAATCTCGTGAAGTTTCCCCCTGAAATCTTATGAAGATTTCCCTTGGAATCTTCTGAAGATTCCCTTTTGAATTTTGTTGAAATTCCCTCTGAAATCTCGTGGAGATTCCCCCTGGAATCTCGTGAAGATTCCCTCTGGAATTTCACGGAAATTCTTCCTGGAATCTCATAGAAATTTCCCATGGAAAAAATTTTGTATGGACTGATGACCACGCGGGGGAGGGGGGGGGGGTTGAAAAGTCCCAAAAAAATGACCACGTGGTTTATGGACAGCCCCTAGTAAGCTATAAACGGTACAAATTTGGGCTCGATTGGATAACTTTACATAAAACTGGAGCAACTCTAATAAAGTAGTTCATATTTGAGTGTTCTTCGTTTAATTGCTATATCTCTGGATCAAGTGAACCGAATGAAATGCGACATTGCACAATTATGACTAATACATAGCTCTTTGAAAAACCTTTGACTTGACTTAGACACGTTCAAAGAAAACAAATTTACAGCTTGTCGATTACTTCACGAAAAAATATCAATCATTTGAATGATTTTGCAAATGTGTAACTAGCGCCGCCTAGTGGACCATTAACTGTAAGCTCTTGACTCACTTAACAACGTTGTCGGAGACACCAACTTTCTAAGTGGTGAGAGTCCTGAGATATATGAAATTTAGAATTTGCCGTTTATTGATGGAATTTCTAATTAAACGATCCATCACCATCCATCAAGGCATCGCAAATACAATTATTAGAAAGCAGATTTTTGAATCAGTTTAACCAGACGAACCACCCTAACATAACAATAATAGGGAATAGGGTCAACAATTGAAAATAAACTTTCTCAAACACAATATGTGTCTAAAAACTTAAGACTGAAGCATAAACAGTTTTGTTTTCGCAAATACGGCTCTGGACCCATTGTGCAGTGTGGCGGCTGTATCACTTCCACCACCAAGCCAAGTTTGTGTTGATCATGATGGCTTTCAGCCTCTTGTCTATTCATGTGCAGTTATAGCCGTGCTGGTTAGAGCGCAGGATACCGTGTATCACCGTGATAGTGTCTCGGTTCGATTCCCGCCGCCGCCCGTATTTCTTTTTAAACTTGTATTGGTATTTGATGCCGCCGCTGCTGCCATGATCAGTCTAAAAATAGAACAAATAATGAGGAACCAGTGCGACAGAGCACACGCACACATGCGAAATTTCCCTTTTCCAGATTCTAGGAAGCCAATACAATTTTTGGTATACTGCCACCTACCAATTTTTGTATTTGCAAGGCCCTAATACAATATTTGTATATGTTTCATACCCAATTGTATTAGAATCTGCCAATCTCAGGTTGCGTGTACTTATTGAAATGCATAATCCAGAAAACCTTTTTCACTTCATCCTCACACCTTCAGTTCTTTAGAAATTCGCATGGTCCATGACCGCACGTTGGGAACCAAAACTGCTAAATTATTGATTGTAGCTAAATAATCTATAACCTTTTCACAGTGTAGAAACTATGTAATTACGACCTTCAGAAACTAATTCTGAAACTGGAAAAAAACGCTACCCCGATTCACGCAGTAATTCCCAAACAGCGCCCCCCTAACTTACGCTCTCCCAATTCACGCTCAAAACGAGGGGAGCGTATATTAGGGGGAGCGCTATTTGGAAATTAGTGCGTAAATTGGTGGGAGTGTTTTTTTAGTTTCAGAATTATTTTGTAAAGATCGGAATAACAATGAGTTTTTTTTAAGAACGTTCCTCACTTATGCTATCCTGGAAGAAATGGGCATCCATAAAAACATGATAATTACAGGCCATTCATAATTATGGTTTGTGAATATCAATTGTACCATAATGAGTCACAATTGTACAATGTGAATAATTTAAAAAAGTGTATCCTTCAAAGTTCTGGGAAATTGTAGGGGTTAGGATAAAGCATCTGCTTTAAGTTGTATTGAAATAACAGAGGGCTCCATCAAACTCTTCAGAGAAGCATTGCATTAGCGCGTTCTATACTAATGGGTTAAAGCCAAAGCTCTGTCGTTGAAAATCCGTTGTAGGAAAGATCATCTTTCCAAATTTGGAAAATTGTCGTTTAAAATGCTTCATTTATATAATGAAATAGCGTGGAGGCGGTGTACACCAGGTTATCTGAATTAGATTTTTTTTGCAATTCACAATCATAATTCGCAAGTTTACTCAATAGGAATGAGTGGCGTAACGGCCTACTTTTCCTAGTGTGTAGAAGTGTTGCATAATGAAGCACATTATGCAACAGAAAAGTGTTGCATAATAATGTATATTATGCAACACTTTTCAATGCCCAAATATAATTCGTGAAAAGGAGCAGTTATTGACCTGAACACGTCTTTCGTCGATTCTCACGCCGCCTTTATGTCTATTGCGCAGTTCAAAACTAAATTGTATGCAATCGAAGGATTTGTATCGATGAAAAGAATTCGTAACAGCAACTGAAGCTACTCTTGATTACGCGACGAGACCGCGAAATCTTTTGACAACTCTGCTGTGCCTGCTATGCCACAGCCTACCTGAGCATAAAAAAGCGCAGGTGGATGCTCACACAAGGTTTCCCTTGAAACATGTTTGTGCTACATACTAGACAATATCATTCTCAGTGAATATTTTTGTCATTGCAAAAAATGTTGTATGCAACTCGTTGCAAAACTCGATTTTTACAGCACTCGTCATATTTATAAATGTATGACTCATGCTGTAAAAATCTTCATTTTGCAACTTGTTGCATAAATAACTATTAGCATAGACCAAAAGTAGGCAGTTCTAAACTTGAGTTGCATGAACATTTAAAAGATAAGAACGACGAAGAAGCTGCTTTGTACGCAGCTTTACATCAATGTTTTGGATTTAAATTTCCAGTGCAAATTGGTTCATTATCTATTAACTACCATTCATGTCAGGCACACACCTTTTGTACTTAATTGAATACTTAAACACTTTGACCCAATTCAATCGATGATAAAAATCCTCATCTGCAAATCAAATGTGGACGTTCCCACATTTTTTATTTACACAATCTTTTTTTTTGCTTGCTTGCTTCCCATTTCGCAGATTACCGAAGCGTTATCGTTCCTGCACTACTCGGGCCAGGTGATACACCGAAACGTTTGCCCCTCGTCGATACTGATCACAAAAAAGGGTACCTGGAAGCTGGCGGGTTTCGAATTCACCGAGCGGGTGAACGAAACCGATGCCACCGATCCGGTTCCGTGCCAATCGTGGTCCACCCGCACGTCCAAAATGGTGCAACCCAATCTGGATTACATGGGTAAGTCCCCGGGTGCAATGCAAATCTCAGTTTTATGTGTATTTATAACAGAACAGCGCGAAATTTAGTACACTTTTCAGGGAATGAGGTCCAATATTTTAAATCTTTGTGATATTCTAGAGCAACGAATGTTTTGAAATTCTGATTGTGTCCAGAAATTGGTTTGAAGTTCCATGACAATTTCAACAAGATACTTAACTCAATTTTCGTTTTTAAAAAAAATTTAAAGTTTGTGTTTAATTAAAACAATTATTCAATTTTTCATCAGACCATTTTTCAAAATATCCTAATACAAGACATATTTTATTTGAGATACGAAAAAACGCGAAAACTGTTTCAAAACATCAAATTTAATAAATCTATAAATAATTTGGAATCGTCCTATTTCACTCTTTTGTCGTCTTTCAATAATGTCTGTCATTGCGAAATATCTACCTGTAGCAACAATCGAAAAACTTGTTCCGGAATATATTTAATCTCACGTCTCCTTCCTTTTTCTTTTTCCGCTTATCTACGGCCAACCTCTCACACGGGCTCCAACGCAATCCACGACAGCACCAGAGAACCAAATCAACTCCAACTGCAGCATACTGAGCGATATGTTCTCGCTCGGAATGGTGATATGTGCCATATTCAACCACGGGAGACCGCTAATACAGTCGGGGAATTCGCCACCTGCGTATATCAAACAGATGGAAACGGTTAGTGCGAATTGTGTTAGTTAGCTATGTACCTGTCTGTAGCACGATAATTTCCACTGGGAATCCGCTCGTTGTGGCACAGCTTAAATCCTTGCTACGTGAAACATATGTATTAATATTGTATTAATTACTTTTTGGAATTCAAGGGAAAGCGGCTGATTCGAACAGCTGTATTAGAATTGTGTCTGCAGGCATGCATATGTGAAAGCGTGGTTTAATTTCAAATGCAACGAAGTGTGACATCATAATTGAAGAACTTAATGGAGCGTCTTGACATTATAAATGAACTTGCTCTATTTGAATGTGAGATCCGCATACAATGTATGGGACTAATATGCTGCCATCACTGTACCCTATATCAAAGTTCAGAAGCCTGTTTAATTCAACCGAAGAGTTTTTACCTAATTTGCATTTTGATGAAAAAAAAACATATACCGAAACAAGCAATTAATGTAATTCAACCATTTAACTCTTCAGTAGGCTGGGTGAAGGCTGTGTATGTTGCGCAATTTAGATCCCATTGTAATCCACTAGCCTCTGCTCAGCAACTCATATCCCTACCTCCGTGTGGTGCCGGCTGGAAACTATGAGCAACCTTAGGGAAGATCGGGTAACCAATCCCGGTGAGAACTGAGCTGTCTGTTCTCCAGGAAGAGCGGTTCACAACACCGTCTCCTCACCATGTTAGGGGCGGCTGATCAACGTCCCTGTGCCAGAGAAGGACTCTAAGCTCAACTGTAAACTATGGTCCTCCGGAAAGTAGGAGGTGTGTGTCCGGCCCATACGAGCCAGCCGTCACGAAAAATCAGCAACAGAATAATACGAACCGAGACCAACTGCAACGACCCTAGCGAATAAAAAGGACCTGTGGTTGGAAACTCGGTACGTGGAATTACCGATCTCTCAATTTCATTGGGAGCACCCGCATACTCGCCGATCTACTGAGGGGCCGCGGGTTCGGCATCGCAGCGCAGCAGGAGGTGTGTTGGACAGAATCCATGGTGTGAACGTTTAGACGTTATCATACCATCTACCAGAGCTGCGGCAACACACGCGAGCTATGAACAGATTTCATCGTGATGGCTGATATGCAGCGGCACGTTATAACAACTGATATATCAGTTGGTGGCCGATCGACGAAAGAATGTGCAGGTTGAGGATCAAGGGCTGGTTCTTCAACTTCAGCATAATAAACGTGCACAGCCCTCACTGTTGCCGCTGGGAACACTGGCTGTATTGTGTGTGGCAGATATATCCAATACACAGTTACAGCTAATATGGACCAACGGGTGACAGCTAACACAGATGGTAGTATAGAACAAAGGAACGAGAAAAGATTGTAAATTAGGAACTTCTAAAGGTTGTTCAATTTGTTATTCTACTTAAATCTAATTGTCAAGTACTGTAGAAGTGACTCAAAATGTCAGTGATATTGTTGAACTTATCTAATCTAAATTTACTTAAATCTATACTAATCTAGAACATGCAAGCTAAATTCAAGTACATATAATTTGTTGCTGGGAGAAAATGACATATGCAGAAACACTGAAAGTGTAAGACCCTGAATTTATGTGAATATGATAAATAATAATAAATTACTATTTTGCAGTTTAAAGCTGCACGAAATCGCATATCCAACTGCGTCTTTGATGTGCTGCTGACAACCCAGTGATCCCGATTTCCCCGCCAACACTCACTCCGGAAGTACTGGTGATGACAAGGACGCATTTTACACGCAGTTCGAACGCGAGTACGACCGCTGCCCAAGCCACAACGAAGATCATCATAGGAGATTTAAACGCTCAGGTAGGCCAGGAGGAGGAATTCAGATCGACGTTTGGAAAGCTCATCGCCCATCAGCAGACGAACAAAAACGGACAAAAACGAACTGTGTGAGGTTTCCTCCCCCATCTACAGATCATCAACTACTCACAGCATCAACGGGAATGAAAGATGTCAGCATTCATCACCGGAACGCACGATTTCAACCAGCATTGTGGAAGCCCCTAGTCTCCCCATCACAGTCGAGCTGTCGCAGCCAGCGCACAACAGTCGTTCCGGCCCTGTGTATGGCGTAGATGACGGGGTCTTCCAAACACCGATTGAAGGCAAGTACGATCTGCTTTGGACATCAAACCTGCCTGAAATAAGTTCGATTTCTAGTTTCGATGCAATCTCTTCCGACCGACTACTACCGAGCTTGGTCGACAACGTTGAACCGACACAACGGGTTGATGGGACACACATTTCTGAGCCTCAAGCCTACGTCATCGAGTCTACGATCAACTGTCGCAGCGCAGAAGCTTGTGTTCCATCGCTATCATCGCTCGGCCCTGACTTCTCTGGAGAATTTTCCCTTCCAGCTCCTTTTGTCAGTAACACGTCTCCTACGCACTGCTCGCCACCTGGTCTCCGAGTTTTTTACCAAAATGTACGGGGTTTAAGGACAAAAATCGACGATTTCTTCGTAGCTGTTGCAGATACTGACTACGACGTGGTAGTACTTACCGAAACGTGGCTAGACGACCGGATCTTCTCTGCTCAATTGTTTGGTAACCGGTTTACCGTATTCCGGAATGACCGCAACTCGTCAAATAGTAATAAACTACGAGGCGGTGGAGTGCTGATTGCGGTTCGTAAGCGCTTCAGCTGTTTCCTTGACTCAGCTCTTGTTAGCGCCTCGGTTGAGCAACTATGGGTTAAAATCAAGCTATCTGGTCGAAGTGTAAGCGTTGATGCCCTGTATTTACCGCCAGATCGTAAAACTGACCTGGTATACGTTGACAACCACATCAACTCCATTGGTGCTGTGTTGTCTAGACTGGACAACAATGACTTGGCTCTTCTCTGTGGCGATTACAACCAATCTGGCTTAGTGTGGATCGTGCAGGAAAACGAAGTACCATGCATCGACGTACTCTGTTCTAGTATGCCAGTATCAACTTGCACCCTTTTGGATGGTTTAGACTTCCACGGCTTGGTCCAGATCAACACAGTTTTGAATCGCAATTCTCGGATGCTTGACTTGCTACTGGTGAATGAAGCTGCTCTCTCTGACTGTTCTGTTTCCGAAGCACTGGTGCCCTTGGTCAATCTTGATGCTGATCATCCCGCTTTAGAAATAGCGATTAATATCTCTGTTCCCATTCTCTACGAAAATATTGAAGATGCGCCGGCTCTGGACTTCTCCAGAGCGGATTTTGATTCCATAACGCAAGCACTCACGCAAGTTGACTGGAATTTTCTCGACACGTGTTCTTGTGTTAATGATGCTGTTGACGAATTTACTCATACAATGAGTCAGATAATTGCAGATCATGTTCCTCAACGACGTCCAACTCCCAAGCCAGTATGGGGTAATGGACATTTGCGAAAGTTGAAACGGTTAAGGTCCAAAGCACTTAGGAAATAAGAATGTATTCACCAAACGCACCTTTGCCCTGCCAAGCAACGATTATCGCAGCTACAATCGTTATCTCTACAAACGCTACACAAGACGCATGCAGTATAGGCTCCATCGCAATCCTAAGGCATTCTGGTCGTTCGTGAAAACCAAGAAAAATGAGGAAGGCCTTCCTGACGAAATTTTCCTGGATGAAAGACGTGCTCATTCTGCACTCGACAAGAGTAACTTGCTGGCAGACCGCTTTAAGCAAGTATTCAACGACACCACCGCCACTACTGATCAAGTTGATCTGGCACTTAGCAATACACCTAGCAATGTCTTCGCGTTCAACGTCTTCACTATTACTCCAGAGATGGTTGATTTGGCTATCAACAAGTTGAAGCATTCTAATGTTGGAGGACCAGATAATATTCCACCATGTATCCTGAAGAAGTGCACTGCTGAGCTCATCTTGCCATTAGTAAAACTGTATAATATGTCCTTGCTTCAGCGCACATTTCCGGATCGGTGGAAATCTTCTTTCATGTTTCCAGTTTTCAAGAAAGGTGACAAGCAGAACGCAGAGAATTACCGAGGGATTACATCGCTCTGTGCTTGCTCCAAAGTACTGGAGATAATCGTCTACGATGCTTTCTTTCGTCACTGCAAAAACTACATATCACCGGACCAGCACGGCTTCTACCCGAAAAGATCGATCTCGACGAACCTTGCTCCTTTCATCTCTCTTTGTCTACGCAATATTGAATCGGGAGCGCAAGTGGACACCATCTACACCGACCTGAAGGCTGCATTTGACCGTGTGGATCACTCCATATTACTAGCGAAGCTTGGAAAACTTGGGGTTTCGTCGAACTTGGTGCAGTGGTTTAAATCATACTTGACAAATCGCAAACTCTGTGTCAGATTAGGATCAGCTCACTCCGACTGCTTTAATAACAGCTCGGGTATTCCTCAAGGTAGTAACTTGGGACCACTGCTCTTCTCCATTTTCTTGAACGATGCCGCACATTCTTCGCAGACGACGTTAAGATTTTCGTAGTAGTACGATGCCTTCTAGACTGTTTGCAGCTGCAGGAATTTATTAATGACTTCAGTGAATGGTGCAGTAGAAACTTCGTCACACTCAGCGTCAACTAGGTTTCATATTCAAGATTGCCGACGAATTTCGTGACCCACTTTGCCTTAAAGCACTGTACTGCTCTCTGATTCGCTCTCTGTTGGAGTTTGGATCGATCATCTGGTGCCCGTACCAAAGAGTTTGGATATCTCGATTGGAGTCGATCCAGAAGAAATTTGTTCGGCATGCCCTGCGCCATCTGCCTTGGAACGATCCGAACAACCTCCCGCCTTATGAACACCGTTGTCAGCTGCTGGGTATAGACACGCTGGAACACAGGAGGTCGATTGCTCAAGCAGTATTTGTAGCTAAAGTTCTGGTTGGTGAAATTGATTCTCCTGGAATTCTTGCCGAACTACAATTATATGCTCCAGAGAGACCCCTTCGTACTAGGAACATTCTGTATCTCCCAGCTCGAGCAACGAATTACGCACTACATGACCCTGTACGGTATATGTCGTCACGCTTTAATGAGTACTACGTAGTGTTCGATTTTAACTGCTCTACCCTAAGCTTCCGACATCGGATTGAACGGCTGCTGCATGAGGAGAATAGACGTCAGCGTTGATAATGATAGTTCGTAAGATATTCTTAGTGTTTTAATTATTTGATTATTGTTATTGTGCTTGTGTATTGTGACTACTTATGGTGAGATTTTTTTTCCTGTTAATGTCAATGTTAGGAGTTTTTTTTATTATTATTTTTATTACTTTTTCATTAAGACATATTGTCAGATGAAACATATAAATAAACATAAACATAAACATAAAAACGGCCTGATTTCGCCGCCTCCAAAAATATGGTCATATGTAGCACCTTTTTCCAACACAGCCTCCCTTATCGTTACACCTGAAGATCACCACAGCAGAAGGAATCTCAAATCGACCACGTTCTGATTGACGGACGGCACTTCTCCGACATTATCGACGTCAGGACCTATCGTGGCGCCAATATGGACTCCGACCACCATCTGGTGATGGTCAGGGATAGGGTGCGACTCAAAACTCTTTGCGTGCCGCACACTCTGCTACGAGACAGCACAACAAACTAGAAGGAGACGAGTACGCGCAATCGGTTGTGTGTTGCTCGCTTACTTTGCCGCGCGCTGGAGCTCTCCTGTCTCTCACGCTCTGTCGTATGCACTCTCTCGGTGCTTGTCTCCGTGCTTTGCTTTTGACTCGATACTACGCATGATTGGAAAAAAATCGAATCAAACGACCCATCACTTGTCAGCCCTTGACAAGCTTAACAACTTTGCCGAAAACACAAACTCTTCAATTAATTTATCAATTGATTTTTTCTGTTTGGAGACAAGCACAGTCCAAGCACCGTGCATTACTCCCTGCGCCGTGGAGCTAGTGCTGCGATTGTCTCTCGCACAATTACGAAAGCTCTCACTCATACGTCTCTTGTCTCTCGGCAAAACGGGAGACGAGCACTTGCGATTGTGTGAAACACACACTTTTTTCGCACCGCACGGTGCATGCCGCCAATCCCTGGTGATGGTCAAACTGCGCCCAAAACTTTCCGTCATCAACAATGTACGGTACCGGCGACCGCCACGGTACAACCTAGAACGACTAAAACAACCGGATGTCGCCTCACCATGCGCGTAGAATCTTGAGGCCGCGTTGCCAGACGAGGGCGAGCTCGATGAGGCCCCTCTAGAGGACTGCTGGAGTACAGTAAAAGCAGCCATCAACGACGCAGCCGAGAGCACCATCGGGTACGTGGAACGGAATCGACGGAACGAATGGTTCGACGAGGAGTGTAGAACGGTTTTGGAAGAGAAGAACGCAGCGAGGGCGGTAATGCTGCAGAAAGGGACTCGACAGAACGTGGAATGTTATAAACAGAAGCGGAAACAGCAGACCCGCCTCTTTCGGGAGAAAAAGCGCCGCGTGGAAGAAGCGGAGTATGAAGAAATGGAACTGCTGTGCCGTACCCAAGAAACACGGAAGTTCTATCAGAAGCTCAACGCATTCCGCAACGGCTTCGTGCCGCGAGCCGAAATATGCAGGGATAAAGACGAAGGCCTCTTGACGGACGGACGTGAGGTGATCGAAAGGTGGAAGCAGCACTTCGATCAGCACCTGAACGGCGTGGAAAACGTAGGCACGAGAGCCCACGGCAATGGAGGAACTGACGACGCCAGTGCAGCGGAGGACGGACATGAACCAACTCCCACGCTGAGGGAAGTTAAAGATCAAAACCAACAAAGGAGCTGGTAAAGATAGTATCGCAGCTGAACTCATCAAGATGGGCCCAGAAAAGTTGGCCACCTGTCTGTATCGGTATAGTCAGGATCTGGAAAACCGAACAGCTACCGGAGGAGTGGAAGGAAGGGGTAATCTGCCCCATTCACAAGAAAGGTGACCATTTGGAATGTAAGAACTTCAGAGTGATCACTATTTTGAATGCTGCCTACAAAGTGCGAGAATCCACTCTTTGGCGAGCGTTCGTGTGAGACAGTCGCAACTTTTCGTTCGTCCGGTTTGTCTCCAGATATTCCCAGTTCGGTAGCTAATTTCCAAAGCGCTAGTTTTCCGAGTGATCAAGTGTTTAAGTGGTTATCCCTAGTGGGACGCGTGCGGTTGGCTAGGCCACTATTTTTGCCGCAAAAGTTCAGTTAGTTTGAGAAAATTTCACGTTTTTATTGTATCACGTGGCGGATTGACCGATTATCGAGCACAGCAGTGCAGCACCCCCCGCATACCTCGCCGCTCGCGCGGCCGTGATCGGGTTCTTCCAGTGAGTACCCAAGCTCATCGTCGTCGACAGCAGCAGCCCACCGAGAGAAGAGCAGAGAGCGTGACGGGCGCTCAGGAGCAGCTCGCCTCCTCCCAGTGCGGGCGATCCGATCGCTGTCGTCGTCGAGCCTGTGGCTATACAGAGTGCACAAAGATAAGTACATAAAGTTACCCTTCGTTGTTCCCCCTCTCCACTGACTCTTTGATTAGATTTAATTTGGTATATAGGGTGCCTGTACCAGTTATCGCACTACCTAAGAAAAACTATTTCTACAAAAATAAGAAGAAGACCGACGAATGTAAACAATAAGTCAAATGATTGATTTGTTTCAATACTTTACAGGAAAAATATAGAAACGGAGCCAAAACTACTTTTAGTATTTATTACGGCGTGTGCCAATGATAGGAACCCTGTACCAGTTATGGACACATTTGTTAATTTGGGTTCCACTTCGCACTATTTACATGCATTCCTTATGGGAGTTGCCATAACTGGTACACTATGGCGAAATAGGGTGCAAGGAGGCCGAAAAGTTAAGGAAAATGATTTATTTCTACCATAATTTGAGCAAATTGTGAAGTTTGAATGATTGCAATCATCTTTTGTGATCGTGATCTGTTGTTCACGATTTTTTTCTTGTTGATTTGTATCTTTAAAGGTTGAAAATCAACTATGGCGAATTTGAGGTACTATAGCCATAACTGGTACACTGAGCCTAAGCATTTTTTTTCTCACTTTTCCTGTAGCGTTATTTTTGTCCCTTGTTTTTCGATTATTTCTCGTCCCCGTGATAGTGTTAATTTTTGAGTGCCCCGTGGTGGTAGTTAGCTACCACAATGGGCGATGATGAAGATGGCGGGGGTACGTCGTACCGCATCAACGAAGCTACATTATTGGCATCGGATTGCTCGAGCCAACATGGCGATGTAAATGCTAATCCCTTTGTCTCCCTTCACCCTGACGCTTCTGCAATGGACACCAACAGTAAATCTGTTTCGACGTCCCCCCGCCTCAAGGCCTACCCTCCCGACTTTGGCGGGCCATATGTTGTTTTCTTCCGACCCAAAGGCAAACGTTTGAACACCGTTCAGATTAGCAAGGACTTGACAAAGCGGTTTTCTTCTGTTATCGCCATTGACATGGTTGGTACAGGAAAGCTTCGGGTTTCGGTTGGTGACCGAAAGCAGGCTAATGAGATTGTGGCCTATGAGCTCTTCACACTTGAATATTTCGTTTACATTCCAAGCCATCAGGTCGAGATCTCGGGGAAGGTCGCCGAAGGATCTTTGACCTGCGAAACGATCATGCAAGGCTGTGGTCGCTTCAAGAACCCTTCTCTTCCTCCTGTCCAGATACTGGACTGCCGGCAACTGCATTCGGTCTGCCAGGAGGGCGAGAAAAAGGTTTACACACCATCGGATGAGTTTTGTGTGACCTTCTCCGGATCAGCATTACCAGACCTGCTGGTGATTGGCAAACTTCGGCTACCTGTGCGGCTGTATGTACCAAAGGTTATGAACTGCACCAATTGCAAGCAGCTGGGCCACACTGCCCAGTACTGCGGCAACAAACCTCGCTGTGCAACATGCGGGGAGAGACATGTGGACGGTGCGTGTAAAACGCCGCCCAAGTGTGTTTATTGTGGCAGTGACCGTCCACATGATCTCAATGTCTGCCCGAAGTACATACAGCAAAAACAACATCAAAAACGGTCGTTGCAGCAGCGTTCAAGGCGAAGCTACGCCGAGATGCTGAAGAAAGCTGCTCCGGTCGTTGAATCACGCAACATCTACTTGTCTTTGTCTCTCGATGATCAGGGCTCTGACTCTGAGGTTGGAGACGGGGTTCCCTTTGTTTTCAAAGGTGAAACGAGGAAACGGATGAGGCTCCAGAGACCAACCAAAAAACCTCGGAATCTGCCTAGCAGTGACCCCCAACCCACCGTGACAAATTCTAGGAGTGTTAAGAAAGGCACCAAACGTTCACCTCCTGGATTCAAAATCCAAGATGAACGGGACTTTCCTTCGCTCCCAGGAACATCAAAAATCCCAGATGTTCCAATTTTTTCGACTTCTCAGCCAGAGGGACAGCATTCAGAGAACCAGGAACAACCCCTTGGTGCTCCGATGTTTACGCTGTCTGGCATCGTAGACATCATTCTGAACTTCTTCAATGCTCCCGACTCAGTGAAGAACATTATTAAAGGACTTCTTCCTTGTGTGTCTCCTCTTTTGAAGCAGCTGGCTTCTAAAATGCCTCTTCTTGCGACAATCGTATCTTTCGATGGCTAATTTAACCACCGAGGTCGAAGATATGATTTCTGTGCTACACTGGAACTGTCGTAGTATAGTACCGAAATTAGACGTTTTTAAATTTTTACTTAGCAATTTACAATGCGATGTTTTTGCGCTCTCCGAAACATGGCTGACACCTGATGTGACCCTACCTTTTACCGATTTCAATATCATCCGCCTTGATCGATCCGACTCGTATGGAGGGGTGCTTTTAGGGATCAAAAAGCAGCACTCCTTTTATAGAGTCGATTTACACCCGATGACAGGCATTGAAGCCGTCGCATGTGCAGTGACTATCCGGGGGAGAAGCCTAAGTTTCGCCTCCATTTATCTTCCACCGAGAACTGCGATATCTCGCAGAGATCTCGCTCACATCTGCTCGGTTACTCCTGAGCCACGGCTGCTGATGGGAGATTTTAACTCCCATGGTACAGGCTGGGGGGAACTGTACGATGATAGCCGTTCATCTTTGATATATGACCTCTGCGACGACTTCAACATGACAATTTTGAACACTGGGGAAGTTACGCGAGTGGCACCTCCAGCTAAAGATGGCAGTCCTAGAGACAGCCGATTAGACCTCTCAATCTGTTCGAGCTCACTATCGCTGGAGTGCACATGGAGGGTTATCCAGGATCCCCATGGTAGTGATCATCTGCCGATCGTTGTTTCTATTTCCAATGGCCCACAGCAGCCTCCATCTATTGACATCACCTATGACCTCACGAAACACATTGACTGGGGGAAGTACGCGGAAGCAATCATCGACGGTGTGCAATCTGTAGAAGTCCTTCCACCGCGGGAAGAGTATCAGTTTCTCTCAGAACTGATCATCGGTAGCGCGCTTCAGGCACAACGTCGGCCAGTACCAGGTCCGTCGGTTCGTAGGAAACCCCCCAATCCATGGTGGGACAGTGAGTGTACAGAAATCTATCGCGAGAAATCCGCGGCGTTTAAAGAGTTTCGTAAACGCGGTACGATCGAAAACTTTGAGCGGTACGCTTCCCTTGAACGCAAGTTCAAGAACTTGATCAAGGCGAAGAAAAGCGGTTATTGGCGTCGCTTCGTCGAGGGCTTGTCGCGCGAGACTTCGATGAAAACTCTTTGGAACGTCGGGAGAAGAATGCGTAACGCGTCGTCGGTTAACGAGGATCGGGAAAGCTCTCCCCGGTGGATTCTCAAGTTCGCAAAAAAAGTCTGTCCAGATTCCGTACCCGTGGAGCGAATAATTCGTAACGTTTCCGAAGATAGGGATGACATGGATAGACCGTTTTCGATGGTGGAGTTCTCACTTGCTCTCCTTTCATGTAACAATTCTGCTCCAGGGATGGATCGAATCAAGTTCAACTTGCTTAAAAACCTCCCCGACGTCGCTAAGAGGCGCTTGTTGAACTTGTTCAATCAGTTCCTGGATAACAACATCGTTCCGGATGATTGGAGGCAAGTGAGAGTGATAGCTATTCAAAAACCAGGGAAGCCCGCGTCGGATCATAACTCGTACCGTCCAATCGCGATGTTTTCTTGCCTACGGAAGTTGTTGGAGAAGATGATTCTCTTTCGACTGGACAAATGGGTTGAATCGAAGGGCATGTTGTCAGATACACAATTTGGTTTCCGCAGAGGCAAAGGAACGAATGACTGTCTTGCGTTACTTTCTTCAGAAATTCAGCTTGCCTTTGCTCAAAAACAGCAAATGGGCTCAGTGTTTTTGGATATTAAGGGGGCTTTTGATTCAGTTTGTGTCGATGTTCTTTCCGACAAACTCCACGAAAGTGGCCTTTCACCAATTTTAAACAACTTTTTGTATAATTTGCTGTTTGAGAAGCAGATGAGATTTGCTCATGGTGACTTGACAGTTTCACGAATTAGTTACATGGGTCTCCCCCAGGGTTCATGTCTAAGCCCCCTTCTTTACAATTTTTATGTCAGAGACATAGATGATTGTCTCATGGAAAATTGCACGTTGAGACAGCTTGCGGATGACTGTGTTGTTTCTGTGACGGGATCAATAGCAGTTGATCTGCAAGGACCATTACAGGATACTTTGGACAATTTGTCCACTTGGGCTCTCAAGCTGGGTATCGAGTTCTCTCCGGAGAAAACTGAGATGGTTGTCTTTTCTAAAAAACACAAACCGGCTAAGTTTCCGCTCGTTCTGATGGGTAAGACAATCACTCATAGCATGTCTTCTCAATATCTTGGTCTCTGGTTCGACTCTAAATGCACCTGGGGGAAGCACATTGTGTATCTGATACAAAAATGCCAAAAGCGAATCAATTTTATGCGAACTATTACCGGAACATGGTGGGGAGCACACCCGGAAGATCTGATCAGGCTGTACCAAACAACCATTCTGTCGGTTTTAGAATACGGTAGCTTCTGTTTTCAATCCGCGGCAAAAACACACTTACTGAAGATTCAACGGGTTCAGTACCGTTGCCTTCGGATCGCGTTAGGTTGCATGAACTCAACTCACACTATGAGCTTAGAGGTACTTGCTGGTGTACAGCCTCTGACAGACCGCTTTGCGGAGTTATCGTTCCAGTTCCTCATCCGATGCGAGGTTGTGAATCGATTGGTCATTGAAAACTTCGAAAAGCTGCTTGCACAGAACCCTCAAACTCGTTTTATGAGTGTGTACTACTGGTACATGACGTTGGAGGTAAGCCCATCTCCGGTTAACACCAATCGTGATAACTTCTCAGACTTCGACAGTTCCTCTGTGGATTTTGATCTGTCCATGAAGGATGAGATCACCGGAATACCAGAATCTTTTCGTTCAGTGTGTATTCCACAAATTTTTGCAAGTAAGTTCGGGCATGTTAGCGGGGACAGACAGTTCTTCACAGATGGTTCGAAAACCGATGATTCGACTGGTTTCGGTGTCTACAACGAATTTCATAGCGCCACCTTCATGCTTCAAAAGCCATGCTCGGTATACATTGCTGAGCTAGCGGCTATATACTACACCTTAGAGTACATTCGCACTCTCCCACCTGAGCACTACTTCATTTTTACCGACAGTCTAAGTTCTCTGGAGGCTGTTCGGTCAATGAAACTGATGAAGCACTCAGCGTACTTCCTGAATGGAATTCGCCAAGTCTTGAGTGCTTTGTCCAAACGCTCATACACCATCACCATAGCTTGGGTCCCTTCACATTGCTCAATTCCGGGTAATGAGAAAGCGGACTCTCTGGCTAAGGTGGGCGCTAGCGAAGGTGATATTTACGAGCGTCAAATTGCCTTCGACGAATTTTTTGCATTGGCCCGTCAGGAGACCTTGATCAGCTGGCAACACAAATGGAGAGATGGAGAGATGGGTAGATGGTTGCACTCCATCATTCCGCAGGTATCGAAGAAGCCATGGTTCAAAGGGTTGGATTTAGGCCGCGATTTCATTCGTGTAATGTGTCGGCTGATGTCCAACCACTATTTGTTAAACGCACATACCTTCCGTATTGGGCTCTCGGAAAGCAATCTCTGTGTCTGCGGCGTGGCTTACCAGGATATCGAACATGTCGTGTGGGGATGCGATGAGCATCGTGAAGTCAGATCTGAGCTGTATGAAACTCTCCGGGTCCGAGGAAAACAACAGAAACCCGTTAGAGAAGTGTTGGCAGGCCTTGATTTGGAGTACATGGATCTTATTTACCAGTTTTTGAAACGTGTTGATGTCAGAATTTGATCTCGTACGTTCCTTGTTTTCGTTGCCCGAAATTTGGTTTTGTTGTTCGCTCCCTGTCTTTCGTTGCCCCCCTTTCCGTTTGTCCTCTTCTTGTCGTTGTCTTCCGATAAAGCCCTTTCTGTTTAGTCCCGTTACAGATCAGGACAGTCGGTCCCATCAAGGTTTTTAGTATAAGATAGCAAGTAATTTAGTATAAGTCCCTTAATTCCCTCCTTTCCAACTTTATATATTTGTTATCCCTAACCTCGAAACAGCCGCGAGTACTTCGGCTCCCAAAACTAACCTAGTATTAAGTCAGTATAAATTTAAAAAACAACATGTAAAATCAACATAAAAAAATGTAAAGATGATTTCGGCTCTGTTATGCCCAAGTGGCGCCCGAGCCTTCCAAATAAACGAATAAGTAAAAAAAAGTGCGAGAATAAGAGTTTACTACCTGAAATATTTGGCAGAACATTAGAATAGTTTCAGGTAAAGTTGGTCCAAAAATGTAAAACAAAATGGTCGAGTAGAATCAAAAAACACATCTATTGTTATTTTTTTTTTTTTATTTTTTATTTTTATTTGTATAAAACCATCAATAGGCAATTTTTGCCCCAATGATGTATCTATGGCAGTACAATAATTTAAAAGGAAATGATAAACCACAGTCAGATTTTTTTTATGCGGAGGATACGTATCGCTTTAAAACTCAGTTCAAAATTTAAAAAAAACGCGTAAAACAGGTCTCATCATTTCTCGACGATGGAAAAAAATGTATGAAGTTTTCATTTACGCGGCCGCGTAAAAAAGACCTGACTGTACAGTAGGGTGTCCCAAAATTGCATATGGTCAAAATACTTGGGGGCTCACCCTGCAAATGATAGCTAAGGGTGTTAGAAACAAACTTTTGTATGACGCAACTTTCAGAAATGACGTTTAGAGGTCGCCCCGGTGAGATTTTTAAAAAATGGCCATTTTTCGTAATAAATTTCATACAAATATTTTTTACCGTACAGAAATTGGCTATAACTACCATTTTTATATTTTTTACAGCTTAATATAGATCCAAATTACTTGGGAAAAATAATTAACGACATGTTTTGCAGGTAACTTTTTGATACTGAATTTTTGAATTTGTTAATTTTTGTCATTTTTTGATATACTTACTATGAATTTTACCCATCATAAAAAGTATCTGAACCTAATGCCAATTTAAAACAATTTCCATAAAAAGATAGGGAATTATATGAGGAAAAACTTCGCCGAAGACAGCATAGCGTTTTTTTTTTCTATCCGTTTCATAGTTATTCACGATTTACTATTTGGTGAAATTTGAATTTTTAGGTATTTTTCTAAAAATGTCACATAAGAACTTGCCAAAAAACACATACAAACACAGTCAAATATCACGTATGCTCAACAAGTTTTTGTCTTGATTGTGTTAAGGAATTATGGTGACATCATTTATTGAATTTTTGCTTCCGTTAACAAACCCATTTTCAGTTTTGAATATCGACAAATCCTCAGTGGAAAAATATCCGGTTCAACCGTTGAAAGAATGTCTGGAATTGTAAGAAAGTCCTTTAAGAATTTTTCGATTGGTACCTAATAATATTTTAGAAAATATAGTTCTGGAAATTCTCTTATACAATGAAGAAGAATACATCGTAACTGAAAGAGGAATAGGTGGAAACTCTGAAATTTTGTCAAACAAAAACTGTAAAAGAGAACATCGAAAATACCCAGTGGAAATTAGCTCGTCGTTTAATTCAGCTTGCCATTTATCTCATTCCACAACATTCATTCCCAACAGCTAGACGAAGCAGTGCACAACATTCTGCCACGGATACCAATCCCCCTGCAAGAAGCCACTACTCGACTGTTGAAAAAATCCCCTGGTGCTCGGCCTACAGCTCAACTTCTAACACTTATCAAGTATTTCAGGTAAGCTTTAAACTCCCCCGTGAGCACCATTCATTAGCATCTTCCAATTATAATTAATCGCATCATTCCACTTTATGCACGGCCAACCTCAAACGTCTCCCATTCGGGTGTATGTACCCACAGTGACCCAGCCGTACAAGCTCTGCAGTTTCTGGACGTCATCAACATGAAGGATCCCACGCAGAAAACCCACTTCTATCGGAGCACGCTGCGGGAGGTGCTTCCGTTCGTGCCACGGGTAAGTTGAAATTGAAACTCGAACGAACAAGTCAGCTAACCAGCAAGGCAGGGGTGGAGAGCGGCATTCAGCACCGCCCCCCCCCCTTCGGGTTTCTGTCAAGGCTAGACGCCGTATGTGCAGCAACACCATCTTCATCCATATACACTCCCGTTCAAAAGTTTGGGGTCACCCTTTCCAAAACATGTCATTTTTTTAGGCCCATATTCCCGCCAATTTGCATCCGATTTCAAAACCCTAGGTTTCATTCAAAAGATAATAAGTCAAAGAAACTTTGAACATGATTTAAAAGAAACTTTTTCAAAAAAAATTGTATGTAAACTCAACCCAAAGTTGCCAAATTTTCTAAAAAATGAATATAAACTTACGGCAGTGTCGCTGGAAGTTGGGTCGACCAAATTTTAGGATGAGAGCGGTAATATGATCCTTTTTCTATTAGCTTTCAACTGCTTTTTACAGAACTTAGCTAAAAAATCTCGAAAAAAAAGTTATTAAGTAAATTATTTCTTGATGTCATCGACCAATAGTTTGGGGTCACCCCTCAAAATGCTGTATCGACCAAAAGTTTGGGGTCACTATCGTAAAACATGAAAAAGTGATTTGTTGATATCTTTGTCATCTTTCATTCAATTTTAATTCTTCCTGGCTTATTTGAAACAAAATGAATGATACTTACTGCATAGACAATGAACCACACATATTTGTTGAAATTTGCATACTAAAACTTAACGTAAAGTTGCCTCATTTTTTGAAGCGTGGTAAAATGTGCTAACTTTACATAACATTTTTATATACAAAAATCGTTAAATACGTTAAGTTGAAGACATCAAACGTAAATTTGGTTAATTATCTTTGAAATGAGCCAAAAATAATTAAAATTGAACTATAGATGACGAAGATATCACCAAATCACTTTTCCATGTTTTACGAAAGTGACCCCGAACTTTTGGCCGATACATCATATTGAGGGGTGACCCCAAACTTTTGGTCGATGACATCAAGGATTAATTTACTTAATAACTTTTCTTCTTGATTTTTTAGCTAAGTTCTGTTAAAAGCAGTTGAAAGCTAATAGAAAATGGGTCATATTACCGCTCTCATCTTAAAATTTGGTCGGCCCAACTTCCAGCGACACTGTCGTAAGTTTATATTCATTTTTTAGAAAATTTGGCAACTTTGGGTTAAGTTTACATACAATTTTTTTTTTGAAAAAGTTTCTTTTAAATCATGTTCAAAGTTTCTTTGACTTATTATCTTTTGAATGAAACCTAGGGTTTTGAAATCGGACGCAAATTGGCGGAGATATGAGCCTAAAAAAATGACATGTTTTTGAGGGGGTGACCCCAAACTTTTGAACGGGAGTGTAGCTGCTCCTATTTGAAAACATTCTCGGGCATATGTGGGTTTCACATCCAGGAAATGCCAACCCGGGAAGAATGAATGGCTCTTTTGTGTGTATCTACAACGAGGTGTTTGTAATGAGGTTATATCGGAACATATCGCTTGTCGTCGGAGTCTTTTGTCGGTTTAATCGTGTAGTGGGATTGTTTTGCTCCATATTTTGAACTCGTTGTGACATTGAAAGGTTCAAAATGGCATTTTCAAACTTTCTTCGTTATGAATAGTAAACGGTCTTCCTAAACACGAGCAGAAGGGAATACCTTACAATTGATTTTTGTTTTTTTTGACATCTTTTGTGAAAGCTCCACATATCGATTATTTATCCCATTTTCAAATTCCATTCTACTTATATTAAAATCAAATTCGTCGAAAACAGCATTACATAGTTAACATAAGAGAAAATAGGTAGAGAAGCGAAGAGCGTGAAGCCAAAAATACCTTATCGAACCGTCAAACTGATATCCTTTAGGATTTCGTTTTTTCATGATGATTTTTTAACCCTTTGGAGCCGGAGGGGTCATATATGACCCCAACATAGAAACGGCTGCATAAATTCACCCATTCGATAAAACAGAATACTGTCTTCGGCAAAGTTGCTGCAAATTGAGTCCTGTATTAGGAAAATGGAATATTTTTATTTAGGGTTTCATTGACAACCTAGAAGATCCTGAACACCATGAAATTTGGAAAAACGAAATAATTGGCATATCAGTTGATCAACAAGCTGAACTTGGATGTGGGTTACGTTTATATGTACTCATTTAACCTTTGTCAAGAAAATTAAAAGTTATTTGTGTTCTGGGATGTTGTAGGTGTTCCAAACTGCGCTATAGTGAAGTCCTTCAAATCTACAAGAATAATTTTTTGTATTTTCGCCACAAATAATAGCATTGCATAACCTACTGGGATCCGTGAAAGTCTTGACAATGCCATTTATAGACACTATAGGGATATTCCAGGTCAGCCAAACTACCTTGGAGTTCAGAACTTCAGGTCTACATTCGTAACAAGAGGCATATCTGTCATACTAAGTAACGTTGCATATGAACCAGCCCTGGGCTGAAAATCTCGTTAATAAAGATAATAATAAAATAATAACGTTGCATAATCGACCGCAGTTACTGGAGTAATCTGAAGTCTACTAGCTTATTACAAATCTTTGAGACATTCAGGATTGTCCAAACTGTTCTATAATGAAGTTCTTCAAATCTACAAGAACTACGTTATGTGTTTTCGCCATAAATATTAATATTGCATAATCTGCTGGGATCCGCGAACCTCTTGAGATCTTAAATGTCATTTAGAAACACTACAGGGATATTCCAGGTCAACCAAACTACCCAGGTAACCACTAAGCATTTGAATAAGCCGTGTATCAGCCCGTATTATGCATTTAAACTGCTTGCTGCCCTACATAAGCAATTCGAATGCCTAACTGCCTTGAGTTAACATAAGCTGTGTTGCTCAAAAGCTTTTGGCTGTTAATTAGCATTTCAACTGCTTGAAGTGTTTTCACTTGGGAGCAATCAGAATGCTTTTCAACTGCTCTTCAAATGCTAGGAGCGAAAAGGTTGGGAGATATGTTATGAATTTGGCAACACATATTGTCTCTCTCTTACAGAGCCTATGCTTCTGTTTACAAATGTGTGCCTCTTATTTGTTTCTTCATTTTCCCCTACTCACCCAAAAGCCGCAAAGAAACCATTACTGCAGCTGGATTGGATTGGGAACTTGTCCATCAAAAATTTACCAATTATTTATCATTTCATCGGAAAATGTGTGCCGAATGGGTGGATGGTTTGGTGAATCATAGGATTGTTTGAAAGAGGGAAGAAAGAATCATATTCCACAGATAAAAGAAGGGATCGTTAGGCTCTCCAACATTGAAGTAACTCAATGCAAACAATTTTTGGATGTTAAATCTGAAGCTGTTATCGAATTATTCTTTATATTGGCGATTAAATCAACGCACGCCACCGGAACAGCTTTAGCATCGTGGATCAGGAGCAACAGAATCAGAAGCAGATATGATTCATCAATCTCCGGATCGTAAGTTCAAACCTACATCACTACAAAAATGAGCAAAAAAGTACCACCTTGCACCGGCTGGAATATGGAAGGACGATGAAGCGGGAAGCAGGCTGCGAGAACGAGAAGCAGACGTCAATCTATTTTTTGTTTTTTTTTTTTGTTCGACGAGGCGTTACGCTTCTTTGACATTTCGTCACGACGTTCCTGAAGGGATAGCACTAAGACAGCCCGTTATTTTGCCAAAACCTGCTGTGAGGTAGCACTACAGGCGCATATACGGCTAATTAGCATTAAACGCCTTGTCGTAAAGGCTACTATAATGCTGAAGGAATGCTATTTTAAATGCTTACTGGTTACTTGGGTACCTTGGAGTTCAGGACTTCAGGTCTGCACTCGTAAGAAGAGCCATATCTGTTATACTGAGTAACGTTGCATAATCAACCGCAGTTACTGGAGCAATCTGAAGTCTACTAGCTTATTACAAATCTTTGTGACATTTAGGATCGTCCAAACTGTTCTATAATGAAGTCCTTCAAATGATGATGATGATGATGATAAAAGTGTACCCACCAACATCGCAAGGGTTGGTTTGTTGTAGCAGGGTGAGTTAAAATCGCTGAATTCCAAAAAGTTGCTAGCTCATGACAAAAGACTGGCTACTCCACGAACTTAAGTCCGGTCATCAGTTCATAAAACTCCCGTAGGCTACCCCTCCCCGTGTGTGTGTGTAGACCCAGCGATATAAACATTAAAATTTTAGAATATTATAAAACAGAATGATATTGCGAAAGAGCGTTAGTAAGGATATATAGTGGAAAATATTTGAATACAATAAGAATAAATTACTTAATTACACCTGAGAGAGTATGGAGGATTATGAAGTTAACCTTTATGAATCAATTGTACTACATGTTGAAAAAAAGTACAATCTCACCCATACGATAGTTCGAACCGTTCCAATAATTTTCTACAAGAATAGAAGCTGGAGCATGCCACAGGTACACCAACCTCAACCTAAACGCTTGGTCCTTCTTGTTTCAACCGCAGAAATGCCTCTGCATCCTGCTCCCAAAATTCGATAGAGGAATGGAATCGCCACATCAACCAGGGTTCCAACAAGCTTCAGCGGGAGTTGCGCAGTCATTGCGTAGCCACGTTTTCGGCGATCCACGGAGCATTTTTATTTTGAACGTCCTCGAAAGTTCAATTTCGTTCAGAGCCGCAAAACAATACTTTCGGTAAGAGCTGTGGATCTATGACATTCGGTCGAAAGACGTTTAGTCGAATGACATTTGGTTGAAAGTACGTTTGGTCGAAAGGACATTTGGTCGAATGGACATTTAGTCGAAACTCATTTTATGGAGGATCTATGACATTTGGTCGAATGACGTTTAGTCGAATTACGTTTAATCGAATCGATTCCGACTCGTGTTGAGTTCAATTGCAACACTGCGTCAAAGAACATCCTATGTTTGAAAGAAGGAAAAATCTCTGATGAACAAGTCTGCAGTTATAACATCTAAATACCAAACGGAATAAAAAGCTTGTGTTCAAAAGGAGAAATTTCTTCTGAAACATTCAGCAGTTGGTACAGGAAAACGCAATGAAATCAATAAACGTGAAAGAATAGCCTGTGCTTCAAAGAACAAAAAAAAACATGATAAAAAGGCAACAGCTAAAATATTCAAACATAGTACAAATACGAAACATGAAAGAAGAGCCTATGTTCAAAAGAAGGAAAAATCATTGATAAAAAATCACAATCATAAATGAAATGATGCAACTTGAAAGAAGAGGCGAGATTAAAAGTAAGAAGAAATCTTTGATAAAAAATCAACTGCTTCAACAATGATTAAATTGCTATACGACTTAACATTCATTCGATCATACGTACTTTAAACCGAATAAGTTCAGTAACATATAAATTAAGATACCGAAATCTATAATATTATTTTCCACTCAAATCTCTTTTCATCAGTTAGTGCATTTCGACCCGATGTCCATTCGACGAAGTCTATTCGACGAAATGTCATATGCTTTTTTACCCACAAAATGAGTTTCGACCAAATGTCCATTCGAAGCTCTAGAACAGTTTCTGAGGACATCGCTGAAAGTTGTGTTTAAAAGAATCTCTGGATAAAATTCTGAATAAATGTCGAAAGAAATGACTAAAGGAATATGTGGAAGAATTTTTGAAAGAATCTCTGGAGGAATTTCTGCTCAAAATTATGGATATTCCTTTGAAAAAAAAATGGAGGAATTTCAAAGCATCTTGAATGAATAAGGTGCTTTGAAAGAATTCTTTGTAGAATTTGTAGGATAGGACAAATTTCTAAACAAATCTCTGAAGAAAATTTCCGAATGAATCCATGGAAGATTTTTTGAAAGAATCCGTGAGGAAATTTTTGGCAGAATACTTGTACAAATTTCCGAAATAATTCTATCAAAAAGATTTTTTAGAAGAATTTCTGAACAAATCTCTGTAGAAAGTCATACACATTTTTTACAAAATTCTTTGTGAAACTTCTGGAGAAATTTCTAGAAAAAAATGTGGAGAAATACGAAGTTTCTGGTGGAATCCTTGGAAGAATTTCCAAAGTAACCCCGGTACAAATTTTTGAAAGAAATTATGAAACATTTTCTGATAAACTCTAGAATACTTTCTTATGACATCGCTGAAATTTTATTTCTGAATAAATGTATAAATAAATTTCTCAAGGAATCTCTGCAAGATTTTGGGATCTTATCAGATATTCCTCCATGGATTCTTTCACTGGAATTCATAAATATTTCTGGTATTATCTCCGTTCTTTAGTGTTAAGTTTAGTACAGCCTCTGGTAGAAGACGGTGTCCGTGTTTAAAACAAAAGATGCTTTGAAAGAATACTTCGTAAAATTTGTAGAATATGAGAAATTTCTAAACAAAACCCTGAAAAAAAACTTCCGAATGAAGCCATGCAAGGTTTTTTTGAAAATTCCGAAAGATTTTTTTTAAAAGATATTTTAGAAGAATTTTTGTAGAATTTTTTTTATAGATTTTCATGAACAATCCCCAATATATTCTCCAAACGAATGCCGAAGAGAAATTTCAGAATAAATGTCTAGAGACATTTCTGAAGTAATTGCTGGGCGAATTTTTCAAACCATTTCTGAAATGATTTGTGAAAAATCATGGAGGAATTGGTGGAGCAGTTCATGCCAGATTTTGTAAAAAAATAATCTTTGTGATACTACAAGGAATAAAGAATTTTCTCAAATAATCTGTAACATGCTGATTTGATTTGAGAAGTTTCCTTCATAGACCGTCGTAATAAAGTTGAAAATGCTGGGTTCACTTACTTTTATTTAACACCGCAGAATTACAGCAAAAGGCTAGCATTTCTTATGTGAACAAACCTACCTTGGGGCTTTTCACTTATAAGTACAGTCGGAACCCGCTAGTTGAGCCACAACCTCCACCCAACCAACGAATTCGATTAGCTAGTTGGGTGAAGTGACAGCAGCACAAGGGGCGTGCGCATTGTTTTTGTTAAATCATGTTTAGGTTGGAAGCAAAAAGTAAAATTTTTCAATTTGTTTTACATTTAGAGTAAAACTGATACGTTTTGCAAGATACATATATGGCCAATGCGAGAAATAATTTTTTTCCCCCGGTTTTAGTCGGTGAAGTGAACATATAGATGTTTATGAAACCACCCGGACCAAAATGCAACTACAAAACGCTTTCACTGATCGACAAAATAAAGATTGCCGATGTTTTGCATTTGTTTCGAAGTAATTGTACATATTGTTTTTTTTTTAATAAATATGAAATAGAAATTCTTCTCGATTATCAGTAAAGTTTTACGAAACCAAAAACTCATTAGCTCGCCCCTCGGAAATACAGATTGGTTGTCATTTTCAGTTTGACATTGAATTATGACATCCAGGTACTTTTTAGTTGGCTGACCGCTCAACTAACGGAGCCCCAACTAAAAAGCCACCCAACTATTAAGCCCCCAACCAGCGAGTCATGACTGTATATTCAGTATGCTTCTATAAATGATTTTAGGTGTTCGTGTTGGGCCATTCCATCCAATCCGTCAATATTGAACTATGCTATCATACATTATGCCGTCTTATAGAAAACTTTTTTTCTGCTAAATATAAAGAAAAATATAAAAAACTTTCAGTTTTAACATTGCCTTGTTTACATATCAACAATGATAATTGTAATCGTTGAAGGCTGGTGAGTAAAATTATTTCTTTACATAATCAACTTTTTTCTCCTTACTGTCTATAAAACAACAAGCCATTAAATTGTTTAAGGTTTGCCTTATTCTGCTGCGATCGAAAGAGAATAAGTTTATTGGATCCTTCGCCCAAAATATTTTTCTGCTTCTAGCGACCTGGTGATGCGTAAAACACTCACTTTAAACGAACCTTTCCGGCAGCTACACGAAGTGTTTGCCCAACTTACTCGCAAAAAAGGAGCAAACTTTCCCACAACGAATAACTTTTCAACAGCTGCTACGGCCAAGCCGTTGTGGTCCGACATCTCCTTTCATTATTAGCTGGTCGACCGAAAATTTCCCATCAGTCCATAAATCAAACAATCTTTCGTCGTTCAACCGCAATGATCCAGTGTCAAGTGGGCAAACACTTATCTGCTCATTGATTGCTCCATCTCCTTTTCTCTGTTCTCTTCTGATAGAAACTGTGGTGGCAACACATCTGGCCTAATCTACAGCAGGAAATGCGTGCTGATGAAGTGCTGGCTGCGGTCCTACAGCCCGCTCTAACCCTGGTTCAGGAATCTTCAAACAGTGAATACGAAGCAATCATTCTACCAACCTTTAAGTAAGTCCCAGCCTCGGTCCCCGGTGCAGTTTCATATCCGTAACGTTTCCTTGTTCTCCTTCCTCTTCCCCCGACCTCCGCAGGACTGTTTTTGTAGCCCCTAAATCTATACAGGCAACCGTAGCGTTACTAGAGAATCTACACATAATCCTAGAGAAAACACCACGGGACGACATCAGGACGGAAGTGCTTCCGCTGCTGTTCAATGCGCTCGAAAGTACAACGATACAGGTGCAGGTAAGTAATTTCCGCTTGCCAGATGATGGGGTGGGTGGTAGGGGATGGTTCCACTCAACATTTCAAGTGGCACTCAAAATGGCATCTGTAATGTGGTGTTGCTGCTGGTGTAAACCATGGAGCTGCAATAGTAACCAACTTCCATTAGATACACTTGGTTGAGGATATAGTAACTGCTGCCATTTCACGTTTGATCTGTGCTCAGTGATGGAGTCACATTAAAAGGAGGATGGGGAAATATATAAAAATCAGCTTTTGATGTGCATTAATTAAAGCTTCATTGATGGTTTTGAAAAATGCTATCCCCTTTCTCCTGTAATGAACAATTTTGTGTAAAAAATTCGATTAAGTAATCCCAAGTAATACTATGACACATTTCGAAAATTCATCCCCACTCTGCGTTACACTGGGTATTTATGGTCAGCGCCCAATTATCCACTACATCGTCTCGTCCAACCACTCCACCTATACTAGTAGCCCTCGCTAACGTGAGGAACCAAACCCAGGGGGGGAAATTGTACACGAACGTTCCCGTATGCGTGAGAATTTTTTCGTTAGCAACGAAAAAAATTTACCCGAAGAGACCCGAAGTTGAGCCGAAATTTCTTATGGCAAACCCGACCAGCTGTTGGTGAGTTTTCTGAAAGTGTCGAAACATCACAGAAAAGTAGCAAAAACCATCGATATTAGCTACCAGATCGCATCAGAGGGATGCTTGCCAGTAATTGCCTTACTATTTCCTAATTTATTTGCACATTTGAAGAAATTTTCTGTTTTATGGTGCAAAAAGTTTCCATAACAAATTCCAATCGTGAACCAGAAAAACAGAAAAAGAATAAGAAGCTCAGAAAATTCACCGAAAAACGGCAAAATTCACCAGCCGTCGGCCACGCACACGACCATACTATCTTTATACCCGTCTTAAATTATATCCTGAACCAAACCAAGCACATCGAACATTATTGGACTATCAGATGCTTGATTAGCATGCCACTTCAGTGTGGAGTGTTAATATGTGTACATGTTTACCTAAGAAGAGCAACGATTAGCAAGCTTGTTGACTGACTAATCCAATGCTTCGAGTGTATTTAGAACATATTTAAAGGCAAATGAACCGTGCATGAAATCTGAATTTACATCAATGGAAATGCGCAAATCACATCTCATGAAGTGCATTAATGTGTCTAACTAATTGACTTCAAAGTTTGTACATGGCTAGCTTATCTACGCATCTCATTGCCTACAAAAAATCAAGTAAGTTAGTAAAAAGGTGAGTTAGACAGAGCACCAAGTGCCCAAAATAATGAAAAAAAAGATTGCAAGAAAGCTGGACTCGCTGGACTCGCCAGGTGTTGCAGAAATGCCGTGAATACAACGTGCCCACACATCACTTCTCGCGTTTAGTATCATACGGGCTTATCCGCAAAGATCAATTTCTCTTCATCGATTTTCTCTTTCGTTAATAACTTGGACGGCAAAAAACGACCATACTTAAAATCGGCTCACGGTGCTCCTGCGAAAAATTACACTAAATAAGAATTCTAGCAGTCATATTCTACATAACATTATATCTGTGGCCAAGTTCCGGCGCACAATTTATTTGAAGAGAAGAAAATTTTATTCGAAGCAACTGGACGCTGGAATTTACCCACTGATTGCCACTTTCTTTTATTAGTTTGTATGATTTCGTAATTCTTTGTTTTATAGCTATTTTACAAACCCAAGCTTATAGTTTTGTACAACTCCAACAGAGTGCTGCCCTAGTAGCCGTGACGAACGTGTACGACTACCTGGACGACATCACGATCAAGAAAATGGTGCTACCCAAACTGAAGTCGGTATTCGAGAAGAACCAAAGTGATCTCAAGATAATGGGCAACGTGCTTCAGTGTGTGGAACGAACGCTGGACAAACTGGACAAGTCCCAGGTAACTGGTTTGAGTCGACTGAACGAAAAACCAACAAGTTTTTCCAGTCTAGGATTATCTAGCCTTCCATCGATTCCCTATCCATTATATATTCATAATCATACTTTACATTTTTCATCCTCATGCTGCCCGGTAACGATGGATTACAGATTATAGACGAAGTACTGCCTTTACTACTCGAAGTTAGATTAACGGATCCGGATATTATTGTACGAGTTGTCAGTAAGTATCGATTGTGCAACCCTCATACAGCTTTTGCAAAACGACATACATACATGCATAAGTGAAAGTCGTCGTCTCAAAGATTAAATAAAACAATCATCCCCGCTCTCGGCTTGCAGAAAAGCCGAGAGCACTACTTACGAAGAGTTAAGAGTAGGATCCTCTTCCATCGTGTGCAGCTCAGCTGCTTTACAACAGCTTTATGCCTCGTGCCACTCTGTTTGATATGCCGGGTGCATCTTCAACAAGGCACTTGTTGTATCATTTCATCCTTTTACGACTGCGAGACGATGGGATGATGGGATGTTATGATAACGGCGAAAGTAATTGTACAACAATAACCCCTTTGTCTGGGTGAAGTCGGTTTATCCTCATGTCAGGACGAAATCACAATTCAAGAAAAGGGGGCTAAACATCCTCGTTGTTCTGGCTTGGCAACTTTATATAGGTACCTTATGTTCACTTGTTCAGGTATTCAACCGGTTCAACCTAGAAACACATGACCTTGCGAGAAGCACATGGGGAATGGGGACATGTTTGTTTCCCATTATGAGGGCCAGAATTCAAACAGTCAGGTCATTATGCGCCACTGCTTTCGGGGGTATGGAAGTCATGGTTTTCATTGTTTTGTGCATTGTATTGTGGGTGGGTGCTTGTCTGTTTACTAAGAAACACCGGCTGTGACAGAGAATGTTTTTGTGGATTTCGTTTCAAATGCCTAGAGAGGTTTAAAGCCCAACATACACCAAAAATTATCTCACGTTTCTGATAACACTTCTTCTTCTTCTTTTTCTTTTATTATGTTTCTTCTACTTCTTTTTCTTCTTTCTGGCTCGACGTTCCAGCTGGAAGTTGGCCTGTCACTTTTCAACTTAGTGTTCTTTGGGCACTTCCACAGTTATTATTTGGAGGGCTTTCTTTGCCTACAATTGCATAAATTTGCATATTATGAGGCAAGTACAATGGATACACTATGCCCATGGAAGTCGAGAAAATTTACCCGAGCCGAACGGGAACCGAACCCACCATCTCTAGATTGATTGGCGAACCAAAACCTTACCACTAGGCTAACTGAAGACCTCATCACTCTATGCACAATCACTAGCGTGCACAGGGGGAGCAAGTGGGAGGGGGCACTCCCCCCCCCCTTTTATCAAAAAATACATGTAAGAAATATGGTGCGAACGTCGAAAGATGCGACTCCTCGAGGGTTAATAGCATCTTATAACTAATTAGTGATGTCAGCACCACATTTGAATAACATGCACCATTTTGGCATTTCGTATTTCAAAACTGTATTCCATGTACGTAAACCTCCTGACACGAATGCCACAATAATAGTAAAGTGTCGTTAATAAATAGTAATAATAATAATAAATGTACGTAAACCATGGTGACTTCGGCACCACACTGAATTCTAAGCACTATTTTTGCAATTCGTGCAATTAGCCTTACAAAACAACGAGTATCACTGAATAACACTGACGACTAATACAGCACACTAACATCATGTACCTTCTTCAAAGCTTTCAATGCACCATCATGATGTCCACAGAATCATCTAGGTATCCACGCATTATGCTGATCTCATGCAATGTCTTTTAATCAATTTGGTATCTAATAGATCATACTGATATGCATCATCATGAAATTTCATGCGCCATCAAAGCTTTTCAAGCACCATTTAAGAATTTATCATATCATCTAGGCATCTTAAGCACCATAATGGCGTGAGCATCACATAAAATACTTTTCTTTGTATTCTATCCTCGAGATGAACTAGCCTAGGGCTAAAAATCTCGTTAATACAGAAAAAAAATGTATTCTATGCACCATTTTTGCAATTTTTGCACCTAACCATGCAACATTCTGATAATCTTTGAATAACGGTGACAACTGATGCATCACCTAGCTTCATGCGCCTTCTTCAAAGCTTTCCATGCACTATTTTGGCATTATCTATATCATCTAGGCATCTTATGCACCATTATGACGTGGTTAACATTTAAATCCCATGCACCATTTTGGCATACAAATAGCAATCCTTGTAGCTGGACCATGGGGATTTCTGTGCCACATTGAGTGTCCTGCACCATTTTTGCAATTCGTGCACCTACATATGGAATATGTTGAGTATAACAGAATCTTGGTAATACTAATGCACCATAAAGACATCATGATGTTCACAAAAATATCTAAGCATTATCTCACGCGTCATCTAAGCATTTCATTAACATTTGAATTTCATAAGTTCCATTTTTTCATATCGTACACCCAATGGGGCACGTTCGGTGTAGTATTAGATTTGTAGTAATGAGCTGAGCTTTTGTATGGTGAGAAGGTTAATTCTCCGTTTCTGTAGTGAAATGGTGCAAAAAGCGTGGGTATTATGATTCCTTGCCTAATTTGATGCTGTTTGAGCAAAACTTTGAATAACTATGTTGTTTATGTTGCAAGAAGTGAAGAAAACAACAACACTGTTGCCCAAAGTTTTGATCAAACAGCATCAAATTAGGCGAGGAATCATAATACCCACGCTTTTTTGCACCATTTCATTGCAGAAACGGAGAATTGACCTTCTCACCATACTGAAATTCAGCTTATTACTACAAATCTAGTACTACACCTATCAGTCTTATTGTATTCTATGTATCTGATCCATATTGACTTTCGCATCACATTAATTTCTATGCACTATTTTTAGCAGTTTTTGCACCTTGGATCTAACCACCCAATGTTGAGAATCACTGAATCATGCTGGCAACTAAGGAGTTGTTCATAAACCACGTAGACCACAATTTGGTCAGCTCAGACACCCCCCCCCCCCCTTTTGTGAACTTTTCTTCATACAAAATTTGTATGGAGCGTAGACTTTGATTTCACTATATCATCTAAGTATCTTATGCACCATTATGATGTGTGGTTTACATTTGAATTTGATGCACCATTTTGGCATTTCGCATACAAAATAGCATTCAACGTCTTGTACCACATTGAGTTTTCTGCACCATTGCACGAATTGCAAGTGCACCTTAATATGAAACATGATGAGTATAACAGAATCATGGTGAAGCTAATGCACCATACTGACATCATGCAGCTTCTTTGCATTCCATGCCCCACCCTGATGTTCACTGAATCATCTAAGCACCATCTCACTCACCATTTTTGAATCAATTGCGCCAGATTGCAAAATCATGCAGCATCGTTAAATTTCGAAGAAATTCATGAACAAATCGTTGAAGGAATTCTTGAAGAAGTCCTTGAGAATTTCCTGTAGAATTTCCTGGAGGAATCCCTGAAGGAATTGCTCGAGGAATTCCAGGAGGAATTCCAGAAGGAATTCCAGGAGGAATTCCAGGAGGAATTCCTGGAAGAGTTCCGGGAGAAATTACATTCCTTTAGGATTTTCTGGAGGAATCCGTGGAGCAATTCCTGGGGGAATCCCTGGAGGAAAACTTGGAGAAGTCCTGGCTGACATTCCTAGAGAATTTTCGTTGAAGAAATTTAAGGAGGAATCTCTGGAGGACTTCCTAGAGGTAATTCTTGGAGTTAATCCTGAAGGAATTCTTGGAGTATTTACTGGAGAAATTTTTGCAGGAATTATTTGAGGTAATTCTGGGGAAATATATGAGGCTTTCCGATGAAATTTCCGAAGAAATGTCTGACGGAACTCCTCGAGGAATTTCTAAAGGATTTTTTTAACAGTTTCTGAAGAAATTTATCAATGAATCCCTGGAGGAATTCCTTGAAAAATTCCTGGAAAAGTTCTGGGGAAATTCTTGGAGGAACGCAAGAAGGATTCTCTGTAGGGATTCCTCGACGAATTCCTGGAGGAGTTCTAGGAAGAGTTCCGGGAGACATTCCTTCAGAATTCTCTGGATGAACTCTGGCAAAAATTCCCAGAGGCTTTTCTTGAGGAATCCCTGGAGGAATTCATGGAAGAATTTCTGGCGTTCCTCGTCGTGAAATTTCTGAAAGAATTGCTAGAGATTTTTTAGCAATTTATGTAGAAATTCCTTGAGAATTTCCAGGAGAACTTCTGGAGGAATCCATAGTGGAATTCTTGGAGGAATTTCTCGAGAAATTCTAGGAGGAATTCCTGGAAGTGTTCTGAGAAATTTCTTTAGGATTATCAGGAGGAATCCGTGGAGCAATTCCTGAAGGAATCCCTGGAGGAAATATTGGAGGAATTCGGGCAGACATTCCTAAAAGATTTCCCCTTGAAGAAATTTGAGGAGGAAATTGTTGGAGTATTTACTGGTGAAACTATTTGGAGAAAATCTGGAAAAAAAGGCTTCCTGGAAAATTTTGAAGAGGAATGTCTGAAGGAACTTCTCGTGGAGAAATTCTTCGAGAAATTTCTGAAGCCATTCTTTATTGAATCCCTGGAGGAATTTTTGAAGAAACCCGGCAAACTTTGTCTTGCCAATTGCGTTTTTTGACATTTCAAGTTTCTAACCAAGACCAAGTGCCCGGTCAAAATGTATGGAAGATTAATTTTCAAAAACTCTCAATTTTACCATGTTTTTTGCATCATAAACCTTCCTTGGGTGAAAACTACCAGAACAAATCTAAAACGATCAAAATCGGACCTTCCGTTCGCAAGTTATGCGCGGTCCCACGTTTGCCACTGCATTTTTATATATAGACTAGCTGTACCCGGCAAACTTTGTCTTGCCTACTGCGTTTTTTGACGTTCCAAGTTTCTAGCCAAGCCCAAGTCCCCGGTGAAAAAGATATAGAAAATCGATTTTGGAAAACTCTTAATTTGTTCATGTTTTAGGCCTCATAAACCTTCCTTGGGTGAAAACTAACAGAACAAAACTAAGACGATCAAAATCGGACCTTCCGTTCGCTAGTTATGCGCGGTCCCTCGTATGCCACTGCATTTTTATATATATAGATTATAGATAGATTTCTGGAAAAAAAAATCCTGCAGAAATTCCTGAGGGATTCCCTGGGAGAATTTCTCGCGGAATTCTTTGAGGAACTCCTGGAGGAATTCCTGGAAGAGTTCCGGGAGAAATTCCTTCAGGATTTTTTGGAGGAATTTGTAGAAGAAATCTCTGGCGGCATCTCGGAGGAATATCTGGAGGAATGCCTGTAGGAACTCCTCGAGCAATTTCTGAAGGCATATCTGAAGATTTTTTTGAGGAATTTCTGAAGAAATTCAGTGATGAATCCCTGGAGGAATTCTTCAAGAAATTGCTGAAAAAAAATCCTGAAGAAATTCTGGAGGAATCCGTGGAGGATTCCATGGACAAACTCCTCCCGCATTTCCCGTGGAATTCTTGGTAGAGTTCCGGGAGACATTCCCGAGGAATTCTGGCAGAAATTCCTAGGAATCCCTGAAGGAATTGGTGGAGTTCGTCCTCGATAAATTTCTGCAAAGAATTTCATCAGAAATTCATGGATCAATCCCTGACGGAATTTCTAAAGAAATTCCTTGAGAATTATCTGGAGGAATCCTTGGAGGAATTTCTCGAGGAATTCCTGGAAGAGCTCCATGAGAAATTCCTTTAGGAATTTATGGAAGAATCCGTGGAGGAAATATTTGGTGGAATTCTGGTAGAAATTCATAGAAGATGTTTCCTAGCAAATTTTCAGGAGGGATCTCTGGAGGAATTCATGGAGTACTTACTGGAGGAATTCCTGGAGGAATTTCAGGAGGAATTTTTTGAGGAATTTCTGAAGAAATTCATTAATGAATCCAGGGGAAATTCTAGAAAAAAATTTTGGAAAAAAATCCTAAACAAAATGCTGGAGGATTCCCTCGAGGAATTTGTAAAGGAATACCTGGAGGATTTTTTTTTATTTCTGAAGAAATTTATTAATAAATCCCTGGAGGAACTTTTTGAGGAATTTCTGAAGGAAATCTCTGAAGGATTTCCTGAAAAAAAATCTGGAAAAAAATCCTGGAGAAATTCCTGAAGGAACAATCTGAAGCTCTCTCTCTCTCTCTTCTTGGCGTAACGTCCTCACTAGGACAAAGCCTGCTTCTCAGCTTAGTGTTCTATGAGCACTTCCACAGTTTTTAACTGAGAGCTTCCTCTGCCAATGACCATTTTGCATGTGTATATCGTGTGGCAGGCACGAAGATACTCTATGCCCAAGGAAGTCAAGGAAATTTCCTTTACGAAAAGATCCTGGACCGACCGGGAATCGAACCCGTCACCCTCAGCATGGTCATGCTGAATACCCGTGCGTTTACCGCCTCGGCTATATGGGCCCCAAATACTGAAGATATGAATGAAGATATACCTGAAGGGTTTTTCAAGAAATTGCTGAAAAAAATCCTTCTTCAAGAAATTGCTGAAAAAAATCCTGAAGGAATTCTGGTGGAATCCGTGGAGGATTCCATGGACAAACTCTTCCCGCATTTCTCGTGGAATTCTTGGAGGAGTTTCGAGAGACATTCCCTGGGAATTCTGGCAGAAATTCCCGGAAGGAATTTGTGGAGTTGGTCCTCGACAAATTTCCCTGACGGAATTTCTAAAGAAATTCCTTGAGAATCACCTGGAGGAATCTCGAGGAATTTCTGGAGGAGTTCCGTGAGAAATTCCTTAAGAATTTTATGGAAGAATACGTGGAGGAAATATTTGGGGGGATTCTGGCAGACATTCATGGAAGATGTTTCCTAGCAAATTTTCAGGAGGGATCTCTGGAGGAATTCATGGAGTACTTACTGGAGGAATTTCAGGAGGAATTTTTTGAGGAATTTCTGAAAAATATCATTAATGAATCCCGGGGAAATTCTTGAAGAATTTTTTGGAAAAAAATCCTAAAGAAATTGCTGGAGGATTCCCTCGTGGAATTTCTAAAGAAATACCTGGAAGATTTTTTTTATTTATTCCTAAAGAAATTTATTTATGAATCCCTGGAAGAATTTTTTGAGGAATTTATTAAGGAAATCTCTGAAGGAATTCCTGAAGAAATTCCTGGAAAAAAATCCTGGGGAAATTCCTGACAGAATCCGTGGAGGATTTCTTGGAGGAACTATCTGAAGCTATAGTTGAAGTATTTTTTGTGAAACTCCTGATTGAATTCGTTGAAGTTTTTTTTTTTTAATTTTTAGAAGAATAATTTATAAAATACATTATTCCTTCGTAAAAATTCTAGGAGGATTTTATGATGGATTTCCTAGAGGAATCTATGATCTAATGCCTCAAAGAATCAAAAAAAATCCGGAAAAACACTTGGATGAACCTCAGTATGGCTTGCTAAATAATCTGTGGAGGTATTTTTAAAATAATAACCGTAGAAATATTTTTGGTGTAATTTCTGAATGAATTCCTGACGTTGCTAGCTTTTCCTTTTTTTCTCACTCGCTCTCCTAAACAAGCACGAGAAAAAGCGGTCTGCAAGAGGGGGCCTGTGCCCCCTCTTTCATCCTTCTCTTTCTCGTGTTTGTTTAGGAGAGTGAGTGAGAGAAAAGAAAAAGCTAGCTACGCCAATGACTAGATAAACCACTTTTCATACTAAGTTTCCTCAAAATAAATCTAGACTATTTTTTGAAAGGGCTTAACATTTTTCACCGATGTTTTTCAAATGTGCTTAATAAAAGAACTCCTACAAAAAAAAGGTTATATTAATAATTATCACAAAATAAGTCAAGTTTAAAAAAAAAAGATTGAAAAATCTAAATCGAGCCCTACACCGAAAATATCGTTTTAAAAAAATCGATTTACAAACAAATACCATTTTCGATTTCGATGAATTTTTGTCTCAAGATGCGTAGGATAGGATGTGTTCCCTGCTAACCGTCCATTATGTATACTTTTAAGAAAAAATAAGTTTTTTTCTAACAGAAGCTTCTACAAAAACTTTTATCAGTGTCTTTTGTTATCAAAAACTAAACAGTGATGGTCATATTAAACCCAGAATCCAATGAAAAAAAAATTTTTGAAAAAAAAAACTGAAAGAATCCTTGTGGAAAGTTGTTAAAGAATCCATGGTGGAATTTCTGAAGAAATCTAAGGTTAGCTCAATATGTTGTCCGTTGTCTAATGTTAGTGAAATGTTAAAGTCTGAGCGGCCTCTGGCCGAAGACGGTGTAATTGTCTTTAATTAAAGAATCCATCATAAAAATTCTGAATTCTGAATTCTAGAAGAATTCACGAAGTACAGGGGATACTCAAAATAACTGGGACAGGTAAAATTTTCACTTTTCAAAAAATGTTCAACTCGCTGTAACTTTTTGAAAGGGGCATCAAATTTTTTCAAATTTTTACTGTAAGCTCATCAACTAGTTGTGTATCAGTGGTCCAAATTTGGAAAAAAACGGTCTATTCTTCACGAAGATATAAAGATTCTTGAAAAGGGTATAATTATTGGATAGCCAACCTTTGAGCTGTTATATCTCCGGATTCAATGAACTGATTGCAATGAAATTTTGACCATTCATGACTTATATGATTAACTCTTAAAAACGTTTAACTTAACTTGAATTTTTTTACAAGAGAAAAAGTTATAACGATTTCATTTATTTCACGATTTTTTAGTAAATTCATCAATTTCTAATATGCATCCCATTACTTTCTCAATTTATTAGCGGCTATGTTGTAACTTTCCTTCAAAACACATTTATTTATAAGTCACTTAGAGGGAAATTAATTGAACTATAATTTGCATCTTGAATTTTGAAACGATGTTGAAGTTTTGGATAATTTGGTGTTTTATTAGAAAAATAAACTAATCGTTATAATTTTCTTCCATGTTAAGAATTTTAAGTAAAGTCAAAGGTTTTTCATAGCTCATTATACAAGTCATGAATGGTCAAAATTTCATTGCATTCGGTTCATTGAATCCGGAGATATAACAGCTCAAAGTTGGCTATCGGATAATTTTACCTTTTTCAAGAATCTTTATAACTCTGTGGACAATTGTCCGATCTTCTCCAAAATTGGACTACTGATACACAACTAGTTGATGAACTTACAGTAAAAAATTGAGAATATTTGATGCACTTTTCGAAAAGTTACAGCGAGTTGAACATTTTTTGAAAAGTGAAAATTTTACCTGTCCCAGTTATTTTGAGTATCCCCTGTAGTCATATAAAGAATTTCCAAATAAAATCATGGAAAAAATTCCTAAAAATTCCATGCAAGATTTTCCGAAAGAGGTTTATAAAAAGTGAGAAGGAATTTCTAGTGCATTTTCTGGAGCAAGCCCCGAAGAAAATTTCTTAATGAATTATTGGAAGATTTTTTGAATGAATCCGAGAAGAAATTCTGGGAGAAATCTTTAGATGAAATTTAGATGAAACGAAGTCCCAGTACCTACCTTGATACCTTGTTGGCTACAAAGTAACTTTACTCCAATGCCGAGCGTATAGTAGAGCTCCATCTTCGTCGGTCTTGGGCGATGTTCCTCCAGTTTCCCCGAACGTGTAGGGATCGTAGATCTTCTTCAACCGCGTGCAGCCAGCGAGTTCGCGGCCGCCCACGAAGTCGCCTACCTCTACCGGGCTCTCTGCTGAATATTGTTTTCGCTCAGTAAACATCAGAAATATCATGCAGACTCAACAGGAAAATCCACTTAGATAACAATCAACACTTTGTGATTATCACAATTCTTAGCTCAGAAAGCAGTTTTCCTATCTTCTTCTTATTGTACTTGGTTTCCGCTGAAGGTGTAACAATGTATCCTTCCTATTATTATCTGGCGTCACAGCTACATAGAAACCACGCTGGTGCGGTACATAGCATAAATTCCTCTGGAAACGCTGCATCCTGCTTCAAAAGTCACCTATCGTAAGCTATATATGTGCGACACGGTTTAACTTGCAATAAAACCTAATGAGCTGGAAATCATGCGATAACAACGATAATTAGCCCATAAAACTAATTTGAACGTTTTCAGCGCAACAGCTTACAGACACGCCAAATAAATAGGTACATACCGAAACAGTTGTAATTCACGTAATTCAATCGGGAAACCAATGTTCACTTATGTACATTTAAATCGTTTTTGCTGGCTTTGGGTAAACTGAAACATTGTTGTAACTAGATACGACACTCATCCGCAGATATCTACCGGATTATGTTGTGTGATAAAAAGTACGGACTCACCGTGAACACCATGGCCACCAAGGTGATGCCAACCCTCCTGCCACAGACTGTAAATCCCTCGCTGAATCTCGAACAATTTATGATCCTCCTGGAGGTAAGTGTGTGCAATAGCGGTAGTTTGGACCGTAAGATAGGGTGACTTTGATGTGCTTTGATTTTCTGTGTATAATTTAATCAAAATTCCATTTTTGTTTTCTTTAAAGTTCTTCTACTTGCTGTTTCTTTAACTATAAGAAAAGTAAAACCGATCAGTTTTACCCCACCTTACGGTATCGGATTTCCACCACAACTTTATGATACTCTGATTCACATCCTCCCCTCTATCCTTCGCTAACAGGTCCTCCAGGAAATGCTGGACCAAATCGACCGACAGCAGCGAAACAAGCTGAAACTGGACAATCTCTCTCTCCCATCGCCCGACCGGCATCGACCGCTCCGGCATCAGTTCTCCTCGGATAACATGAACGTGCAGCAGTTCAACATTCCCAACCTACGGATCGACCAGCGGAAGACTTCCAGTGCCGAAGACATGGCCCGGAAGAACTCGACAGGTACCCGAAGAGGTATTAGACAGTCTAGACGTGTGCATGCTATATGTGTTTGGATAACCCCTTTGTAACAGGTTCGGGTGCTCTAGGTAGCTGGTGGTTCGGTGGATCGCCCTCGTCGCCGGACAGCAACTTCCTGCGGGTGGTTAACGCGTTCCCCAATCGGCGTCTGTCGGACAATACGCTTATGACGCCCAAGATACGGATCGCCCCTTCGTGTGCCTCATCGCCGGGTGAGTTGGACTTTTTTTTATCGTAATTCTGAAAATGAGCATTTGAGAGTATTTTGAAAACATTTCAGGAGTTCTTCCAGGGATTCCTCTAAGGATTCCTCCGGGGATTCTTCCAGGAGTACCTTCAGGGATTCCTCCAGAAATTCCTCGAAGGATTTCTCCAGAAATTTCACCAGGGATTCCTCCAGGAATTCCTCCAGGGATTCCTTCAAGGATTCCTCCAGAAATTCCTCCAGGGATTCCTCCAGGAATTCCTCCAGGGATTCCTCCAAGAATTCCACCAGGGATTCCTCCAGGAATTCTTCCTGGGAATCCTCCAGGGATTCCTCCAGGAACTCCTCCAGGGATTCCTCCAGGAACTCCTCCAGGGATTCCTCCAGGAACTCCTCCAGGGATTCCTCCAGGAACTCCTCCAGGGATTCCTCCAGGAACTCCTCCAGGGATTCCTCCAGGAACTCCTCCAGGGATTCCTCCAGGAACTCCTCCAGGGATTCCTCCAGGAACTCCTCCAGGGATTCCTCCAGGAACTCCTCCAGGGATTCCTCCAGGAACTCCTCCAAGGATTCCTCCAGGAACTCCTCCAGGGATTCCTCCAGGAACTCCTCCAGGGATTCCTCCAGGAACTCCTCCAGAGATTCCTCCAGGAATTCATCAAGGGATTCCTCCAGGAATTCCTCTAGATTTCTCCAAGAATTCCTCTAGATTCCTCCAGGATTCCTTCAGGATTCCTTCAGAAAGTCCTCCAGGATTCCTCCAGGAATTCCTCCCGGATTCCTCCCGGATTCCCCCAGGATTCCTCCAGGGTTCCTCCAGGAATTCTTCCAGGATTCCTGCAGGGATTCCTCCAGGAATTCCTCCAGGGATTTCTTCAGGAATTCTTCCGGGGATTTCTCCAGGAATTCCTCCAGGAATTGCTACAGGAATTTTTTCGGGGATTCTTCAAGCAATCCCTGCAGGAATTCCTCCAGGAATTCCTCTAGGAATTCCTCCAGGAATTCCTCTAGGAATTCCTCCAGGAATTCCTCTAGGAATTCCTCCAGGAATTCCTCCAGGAATTCCTCCAGGAATTCCTCCAGGAATTCCTCCAGGAATTCCTCCAGGAATTCCTCTAGAAATTCCTCCAGGAATTTCTCCAGGAATTCCTCCAGGAATTCCTCTGGGGATTCCTCCAGGAATTCCACCAGGAATTCCTCCAGAAATTTCTCTACAGATTCCTCCAAGGATCCCTACAGGAAATCCTCCAGGAATTCCTCCAGGAATTCCACGAGGGATTGCTCCAGGAATTCCTCCAGAAATTACTCCAGGAATTTCTCCAGGGATTCCTTCAGGAATTCCTCCAGGAATTCTTTCAGGGATTCTTCTAGGAATCCCAGGAGGAATTCTTCCAAGAATTCCTCCAGGAATGCCTCCAGGGATTGCTCCAGGAATTCCTCCAGGGATTGCTTCAGGAATTCCTCCAGGATTTCCTCCAGGGATTCCTCCAGGAACTCCTCCAGGGATTCCTCCAGGAACTCCTCCAGGGATTCCTCCAAGAACTCCTCCAGGGATTCCTCCAGAAACTCCACCAGGGATTCCTCTAGGAATTCCTCTAGATTTCTCCAAGAATTCCTCTAGATTCCTCCAGGATTCCTTCAGGATTCCTTCAGAAAGTCCTCCAGGATTCCTCCAGGAATTCCTCCCGGATTCCTTCAGGAATTCCTCCCGGATTCCTCCAGGAATTCCTCCCGGATTCCTCTAAGATTCCCCCAGGATTCCTCCAGGGTTCCTCCAGGAATTCTTCCAGGATTCCTGCAGGGATTCCTCCAGGAATTCCTCCAGGGATTTTTTTCAGGAATTCCGCCAGGGATTTCTCCAGGAATTCCTCCAGGAATTGCTACATGAATTCTTTCGGGGATTCTTCTAGCAATCCCTGCAGGAATTCCTCCAGGAATTCCTCCAGGAATTCCTCTAGGGATTCCTCCAGGAATTCCACCAGGAATTCCTCCAGGAATTCCACCAGGAATTCCTCCAGAAATTCCTCTACAGATTCCTCCAGGGATCCCTACAGGAATTCCTCCAGGAATTCCTCCAGGAATTCCTCCAGGAATTCCTCGAGGGATTGCTCCAGGAATTCCTCCAGAAATTACTCCAGGAATTTCTCCAGGGATTCCTTCAGGAATTCCTCCAGGAATTCCTCCACGGATTTTTTTCAGGGATTCCTCCAGGAATTCTTCCAGGGATTCCTCAAGGAATTCTTCCAAGGATTGCTACAGGAATTCTTTCAGGGATTCTTCTAGGAATCCCTGGAGGAATTCCTCCAAGAATTCTTCCAGGAATGCCTCCAGGGATTGCTCTAGGAATTCCTCCAGGGATTGCTTCAGGAATTCCTCCAGGAGTTCCTCCAGGGATTCCTCCAGGAATTCTTCCAGGGATTGCTCCAGAAATTCTTCCATGCATTCTTCAAGGAATTCATCCAGAAATTCCTCTGGATTCCTCCAGGAATTCCTTCAGAATTCCTCCAGAAATTCCTCCAGAAATTCCTCCAGGAATTCCTCCAGAATTCCTCCAGGGATTCGTCCAGGAATTCCCCCAGGGATTCGTCCAGAAATTCCCCCAGGGATTCGTCCAGGAATTCCTCCAGGGGTTCCTCCAGGAGTTCCTCCAGTAATTCCACCAGGGATTCCTCCAGTAATTCCACCAGGAATCCCTCCAGGAATTCCTCCATGGATTCCTCCAGGAATTCCTCCAGGAAAGTTTTTTGTCTCAGTAAACATACCCACAGCTTCTGTGCTTGTCTATTATTGGCAGTACTGGATAGTGTTGGGAATAGCTCATGTTAAAATAGATTACCATAGATATTTGCAACGGCTCATACATTTCTTAATATAAGCTAGTTACCGAAGAATGCAAAGAACAAGTACTAACCTAATTTAACATTGAATGAAAGGTGGCACTCCTGGTGGTGGTTTACCAATAAGACGACACTCAAGTATTGGACCCCAGGAAAGACGAAGCTCGCACACCAACCTGTCACCACCCACGGTAAGTAGCGAAAGCTCAAATCATATGTACTCAGTCCCTTTTATTTTACGTTGTTTTGCAAGTTTTTGTAGACTAGAAGCCTTTACGCTTATCTGGCTTTTCACGACCCTTGATAAAAAAAATCGCTTCTTCTTCAAAATTATTGTTTTTGGTCAATAGCTCAGTAGACCACGAAGTTCGGTTTAGTAGAGTCCTTAGCTTGTAGTAGTTTTCAAATAGAGCTTGTGTAAGTCTAGAGATTTTCAAATTCACCTGTTTAAATCCATGCAATAGTGTGTAGCTGTATATAAATCAATAGCGTTTCCTAAATAATCCTCCTTTAAGAGTTCATATATGTACTCCATTAAGAATTAAACTGAAGCATTTAAATAACAAAATTACATTCAGCCGTATATTTTACAGATTCCTCTCAGCAAGTTTTAAATTATTTAAAATCAGATGATAATTACGTTCCCACAAATTCACATATTCATACCTATTTTCTTTAATCTTTTAACAACCATCTCTTTGTTGGCTTAAACGTTCACGCAATACTGAACATCAACGGGTGCAATGACAACACCAACGCACCAATACTAGCAACAGGGCTTCAGCGCTCGCGGCAGTTCCGGTTCGAGCCTCTCAGTGCCTGCAACTTCCGCTTCTTACGTAGTAAGTTCGTTCTCCATCGCCGCCGCTGAGCAGCAAGGCATGGCCGTGTCCTGTGTAGTGCGCCTCGCAACGAATGCCCGCCCTCGTTCCTGTCTGTTCCGTGCCCCCACACACAAAAATATATACCAAAAACTGTTCGTTCGTTTGTTTCGTTGGTTCTGCGTTCGATCGTTCAATGTCCGGGTGGTCGCCAGTGCCCAATATGACACAACCACAAACCAGAAGACCACCTTGTTTCCTTTTGTTCTTGGACTTGCGTTTCCTGAATGATTGTTAGTTTTTACGAGTTTGCCATTGTTATTTTTCACGTTGTGGTCGTCCGGAATGAAATCTTGTTACACGTCAGCTGATATCTAAATACTGAATGAGTTCAAGCAAGTGGTAGCGCCTATCCAGCACAGTTTTGCTTGGACAAATACTTTCTGGGGTAAACCACAATGGGGTGTCTGTGCTTGTGGCTGCATTATCCTTCAATGAGTTGTTTTAGTTTTTTATTTGTTTTATTTTGCTTTCAGCGGTGATCAAAAATGCATGAACTTGTTTGAATGCAAAACATGACAAGCAACAGGTGTAGTGAGCCGAAGTTTATCATCTTCACTTTACAGAAACTTGTGCAAAGCATTTTTGCATCGAGAAAGATGCCGAATTTTAGGGTATAGATATGTAGATATAATGATGCGCTCCAAAGTGGCAAAACGCCCCCATTCAATCATCCTTGCAGTTTATTTACAGTATTGTTCCGATTTTATCACGCCCCATTTCAAAAATGCTTTTAATTGTTCTACAAAATCTATACGCAAATTCAATATTTTTAACGTTGCAAAACGCGCCTTCGACGTTTATCTTGAAGAAGATGGGAAACACTTACTCTCGAATGTAACAAATAAGTATTAATGAAAATAAAAGACTGACGCGTGGCGGGCGTGATAAAATTGGAACATTACTGTAATATGATAGACGTGTTTAAGGACAAACGTCTTGAAATCCCGCTCCGGTGTAAATTTTTGCTCCCGTCATTTTTTGGTGTTTTCATTCAATTAAAGAAATATAACCCTCTAATACCCAAATTTTTGATTTTGATCTAATTATCATTTTTCATCATCTAAAATCGATTTAAACGTGTTTTGGAAGATGATTCTTTTTAATTCTCGATTTCGTGAATTTCAGTTTTTTGATTTTTATTTTTGAACATCCCCACACTTTTATATTTTTCCTGGAAGCCAATTTGGGGAACGGATTTTCTGAGATTAAAACATTTTGAGATTTTATGATTATTGTTAAAATATTATTATTTTAATTTTTTTTTCACAGAAAATTTTATTTTCCGTGTAATTTTAAGGAAAATAATTTTAGAGTGTATTCGATTCCCTTAAACTATTAAACAAGGATAGCATGATTTGGGAAAAATTTAAAATATGTTAATTGTAGCGATCCAATACAAAATAAACAATGACTTCTAAAAGGTGGCTAAAACATCAATTTTTCAATGATTTTAAAAAAATGTAAATACGCTTTAAAATACACCAAAAAACATTTTGAGATATACAGAACAGTCCTAAATATCAGCCAAAAATATAAAAAAAAAGATTTTCCACGAAACAAAAATTTCAAAAATGCTCAAACTATACCCCGTCTAAAGGCGGGATTGGGTATTAGAGGCAAGCCCGTGCACAAGGGGAGGGTTTTGGGTGTTAAACCCTCCCCATTACCGACGCTCCATACACTAGGCGCCCCTCCGCCGTTTGCCAAAATTGGGAAAAACCCCTCCCTTGGCACCACTTCTGTGCACGGGCCTGATTAGAGGGATAAAATTGCTCTAATAATTTAAAGTATACATTCGAGTGCATTAGTTTGTGAAGTATGGGAAAATGTGTGAAAACTACTGCTACACCAGAAACAAATTTCACAAGCGGAGGTTTTGGAGGATTTCGGACACATTCCTACTTATCTGCTGACGGATGGCCGGAACCTGTGTGAGCTGTACAGACAATTTTTAATTTGTGGACCATTTGGTGCGTATCTTCCATTTGATTACAAGCAGCCGGCCAGAATCAGCGTGCGTTTCAAGCGAGTGAAAATAATTTCATAGCCGCGCTTATTTTCGTAGTTCTTTGTTCTTTTTTGTTCTGTGACTTTTTTGGCTCAGCGTCGAACGATTACGTAGTCGGTGCGTGAAAAAGGTTCCATTAGGAGTAAACACATTTCTGCCTATTTGGGGCATTTCGATTAATTTCCTATCCACAACCTTTTGGGACCGGTGTCGAAAGATGACGACGGTGATGCAATACAGGTATTCTTCGATACAACGTACCCTCGATATAGCGAATTCGATATAACGTACATTTTGTTGTACGTTATAACATTGGAATTTTTTATTTTTTCCCAGGAATAACTTTCAGACAAACTACGAAATCACTCAAATCAATGTTTTGTTGCAGCATTAGCCTTTTTACCACGGGGGTGCTATGGTGATCTGATTTTGTTGCCGCTTATCATGCGCAACCAGAGCTCACTTATACCAACGTTCACTCAATACAGCAGCGGGAGAAAATAACGAAAAGCGCACTTTAGCGAACAATGTTTGCGAAAAGAGTTGTAGTGTGTCTTTTCACAAACAATTCCCACTCTCTGTAGGAATTTTGGCTAAACATTGACACTCTGAAATTGAAAATCATCAAATATGCCCCTTTTTTCATGATCAACACTTTTATGAGATCTAACATGATGCAAGCGTTTTGCACCAATATCCCTCGTAAAAAGGTAAACATTCATATTTCACGACTGTGTTGGTGAATATTTTGGCTGGAGCATAAATTTATGCTCCACGTAAGGAGGCACAATCCAACCTGTCAAACTCCATAGTGAAAAAATAGGGTGCCTTCCCCTTGCTTTTTACCCAAAATTAGCGCAATTTGGGGAGAAATTTTGTGTACGTTATATCGAAGCAAAATGTACGTTATATCGAAGCACAAAAAACGAAATTAGTTTTTCATGAAAACTCATGTTTTTCATTATTGGTTTTGTGAATTTCACTGAAATCATTGATTGGGGTCAATTTTACGTCAAATACATCAACACTAGCATAAAAAATATTAAATTTTTCTCTGCTTCGATATAACGTACAAGGAGAATTTTTTTTTGTACGTTATATCGAAGAATACCTGTATGTGCGCGGAACGGTTAGAGAGGGTCCAGTGTTCGAGAACACTAGTTTGACGTTCGAGCAGTGCCGTGTTTACAGAAAATGAACTTGTTCCCGGTCACCTAGATAACACGGCACCGCACAAGAGTTTACGGGTGAACACGTGCGTTGCTCATTAGTAGTTTTTTTTTCAAGAACTTTCTCGGGGTTTGTATGTCCTGCTCCTACCCATTTGTTGACAAATGAATAAGGGCATTATGCGGAAATCTCGAGCAACTTTAGCCAACTAGGCTTTCGAGCCAGGACATGAGGCTGAAATTCCTATGTTCCATCCCAGGACGAAGAGCTTCAATGGAGTGATAATAACTTTCTTAGCTACATCACTCCCAACGATTTTGTTTTACATCCATAACACATACGGAGTGGCTGACGAGATGTCGCCGTTCTCTGCTTCAATTGTATTTAATGACGCTGCACAGTTACAGTAGGCCTGGCCGCTTCAAAACTTGTAATGCATCTTTGATACCTTGCAAGTTTTGATAATGACAAGAAAAATCATAAAAGTATTCTTTTTTATCATTTTCCAGGATTCTTCTAAAAGATGGCTGTGTAAAGTAGACTAGACTAGACTACACACCAAAAATCAATTTAAGATTTCAGCAAAATGCTTTGCTGAATCCCAATCAGCAAACATGAACTTTACTGAAAAAATCAGTAAACCGACTGTGTTTGCCGAAAACCAGCAAAGTCGTCTGAATTTCTGAAAATTCAGTAATTTTTTCCGACAGCTCGCCACGTCGATCAGCCACCTGTCAAAATAGAAAAAAAAAAAAAAAACATGGCTGTGTACACCACTTATCCCATCAGTGTCTAAATCCAATATTATTCGAGGAGTGTTTTCGTTGTAAAGTGTTTTAAATGCACGATTCAACAATACTATCCCTCCATGCAGGTATGTATCTATATTCTACGTAAATAACTGTTATTATTTTCGTATCTTTCTTCTTTTAGACGATACAATGTCCGCAACAGCAAGCATCCGAATATCAACGGATCCAACGACATTCCCATGATCTTCTGAAGCATCCGGTCTCACTACCAACAACCCATCCAACTTCCACAAATTGTACATTTTTCAAATCCATTTTCAATAAAACTGAAAATCAAATAAATCTTTACCTTGTTAATCGAATAAATCAGTTAATTCCAAAATTAAAAACGGGTTTTCATTCCTTTGATTTTTTTGCTGAAATCCATCAGCAATGTGCTGCCAAATCCCACGCCGGTCGAAATCACTGAGTTTTCAGCAATCCGCAACAATTTGCTGATTTTTTTCAGTAAACTTCTGTCATTCGCGATGGCATCCGAAATTGCTGAAATTTTCAGTAATTTTTATTGCTGAACGGATTGCTGAAATTTCAGCTCGGCAAAATTCAGCAAAACTTTGCTGACTTTCAGCGAAAAAAATTTGGTGTGTAGACTAAACGTCTTGAAATCCCGCTCCAACAGTGCATCAGAACTTCAGATGCACAAATCTCAAGAAGCAAGCGTCAAACAACAGTGCATTTTATTATTCTGTTCTTGCTCACTTGTAATAAGCTTAAAATAAAAAGCACAGGTGCGCTTATTATGTTTACGAAGAGATTTGTGCTCTCGAAACCGTGAGTAGGTGCCAAAATCAGCCATTGTGGTGGCCATTTTGGGATTCTAATAAGTCTAACAAGTCTTAAATGTTCAATGAGGCTGCTTCACTCAGCCAAATAAACTTAAGATTTTCATAAGACCCAACTTATGAAATGGCCTTCAAGCAATTCATAATGATCCAAATGAATTTCATAAGGTCGCTCTATGACGTAAAATCGTCTCACAGCTTGGCTTTTATATACACTACCCGCTGAAGTGCTGATTGCACTCTGCACATAAGAGCAAACATTTTCTCCAGATATCCATATGTCCACTTTTCCCGGGAACGGAATTTCGTGGAAAATGTCCTATGTACATGTATTTTTTTAGCAAATTTTGAAGAAAAATGCTCAAAAAATAGACCTTTCATCAGCACAAAAAAGGTTCTGCCGTCAATATAAACACATTATTTCAAAAACTTATACCCTTAAAAAATGCCTATAGGTCCATAGAAAAATATAAAAATATTTAAAAATTCAGAAGTAGAAAATATATTACGAAAACAATATTTTTTGTGAATTTTCATGAAAAAGGGTCATTTTTCGAAAATCGCCCTGGCGGAACTTCTAAACGATTTTTTAGAAAATCAAAATGTTCTACAAAAATGCTTTAAATATGCATATCCTTCATTTAAGGGTTGAGTACCTTGACTTTTCGAACATCGATTTTTTGGGACAGTCTAATAGCGACTAAAATATAAACGACTCATAAGAAAGTGGTCATTCTCAATAAAAAATTCAAAAAGTCCCAGTGAAGAAACAGGGGTGTAAGCAGTAATAAATAACAAAAGTTCCATAAACAAATAAAAAAATGCATAAATAAATCAAAAGTTTACATAAATAATTGATTTTTGAGTAATTTAAAACGCCAAAAATGCAATGAAAAAAGCTATTTTTCCCACCAAAAAACTTCGAATTTCCCATAAATAAATCCGATTTTTCCATAATAAATTAGAAAATTCACAATAAAAAAATATCTAAAAAGCAATAAATAATTCAAAAAGTGCAATAAACGGAAAAATAAATTATCAATAAATGTCAAAAAACGAGCAATAAACCTAAATGCATTTTGAGCCAAAAAATTACGTGGACCATGCGGCGAAGCCGCATAGAGGATTGAGGAAATGAGGCGGCAGAAAGCCGCCGAAGTTCTCGATATCCGATGCATCGCAATTGCATCGTTTCGGTTCTAGGCAAACCACAGATCCAAGAATTTGCCCGGTATAGATGTTATCCCTTTTTTAGGTCCGACGAGCGATAGCGAGTTCGGACAGCAAGCAATTGCTCGGTAAATTGCAATCATAGTTACGTAGGCTTTTCAGTCGTTCCAGTCATGTAAGTGCGATTTAGCATTTCACTGCCTCATACTTTGCTGCATTTGCTTTTCATGGGTAATTTCGTCATTTTTTATTGCATTTTTTGAATTTTTTATCGTTTTTTCGATATTTTTTCATTGTGAATTTTCTAATTTATTTTGGAAAATCGGATTTATTTATGGAAAATTCGAAGTTATTTGGTGGGAAAAATGGCTTTTTTTTATTGCAACAGTTGAATTATTCATTGCATTTTTGACGTTTTTAATTGCTCACAAATCAATTATTTATGGAAACTTTGGATTTATTTATGCATTTTTTTATTTGTTTATGGAACTTTTATTATGTATTACTGCTTACACCCCTGTTTCTTCACTGGGACTTTTTGAATTATTTATGGGAAATTTTGTATATATTATGGAAATTGTCTGCCGTCTAATAGCCAAGTAACAATTTTTAGTCAATTATACTAGAAGAGGTTCCAAAAACCATCATAAAATCAAAATAAGAAAGGAAAAAGTTTTATTACGGTTCTCAAAATCTATACAAAACTAATTGGCCAGCAAAATATTACTTGGGAAAATTGATAAGTGAGTTTCTTTCGACGTCTTCTCTTAAGACGTTTTGTCTTACCGATTTGTCCCTAAGCTGGACAACAATAATTAAATTTTCAGATTTTCACATCTCCGCCGTATCTCAAGCGATTGATCTCATTTTTCTGTGACGGACAATAGAGCACCTTAATACACCTAATATATAACAATCATTACGGTCTGTTTATTTGATGCACTGTGAAGGATTTTTTTCTTGGTGCATTTTTATTGTCAAAATTCAATCATCTGTGACTATCATTCCAATATCCCAATTTTTTGGTTAGGTGATATTTGAACGTCGAAAGAGAAAACGTTGATGATGATGATAATGATTTAAGTGTACCCATCATCAGCGCAAGGATTACCTATGGCTGCAGAATCACTCAGGGAGGGAATGATCTACCTGATGGTTTGCTGGAGCAGGCTGAGTTAAAATTGCTGAATTCCTATGGAAGTCAACATACAGTTTTTTTTTGTCGGGATTTGAACTACTGCGACCATTACTGTGACCATAAAGTTGCTATCTCATAAATAAAAATTCAATGAAATTTGGCACGCCTAACAGTGGTGCGGCTCCATACAAAAGGTGGCGAAAAGTCTTAACATGAATTATAGCCGTTCATAGCTTATCAAAATTTATTATTTATTAGAATAAGTTAACTAAAGCTTGAGTCATTTAATATCTGGACGCATCATTTGATTTACTGCAGTGCTCCTAGAGGTCGGATTTGAGAAAAATTGACAGTAATTTGTTTTGGAATGCTGCCTCCTTCAGTGTCGAAAATTTTGTCACGATTCGTTTTGTTTCGAATAAGTTACATGTGATGGTCGCCGTGAACCGAAAATTCGTTTTGGACACTCACTTCGAAAATCCGGCATGATCAGGTTCAAGAATTGGAAATCGTTGAAATTGGCCAAAACGACCGTGTGCAGCGTTCTCAAACGTTTCCGTCTGGGGCATACTATCGATCGGCAAGATCATAACAAGCGTCGTAGTGAAACTAAGGATCGGAAGTTGCATTTGATGGTGATGAGAACATTTGGGGCAAACCCTGGGCAGTCGAATAATGGTGTCGTCAAAAAAGTAACGCCAGCCAAAGTAGGTACCGTCAGGAGGATTCATCTGCGAGAAGCATTCTGATCTTTTCGGGCCTGTAAGCAGTCCAACAGGACACTAAACCAGAACTTAGAGACCAAAACACGTGCCCGGAGGTAGTATGACGAGGTATTGACAAAGTACGAAATATGTATGCATTTTCAGTGACGATGAAACGTTCGTGAAAATGGAATAAGCTCAGCTTTCCGTTCAAAAGATCTTTTAAGCCACAGGTTGGGGTGATGTCTCTAGCAAGTTTGAGTTTGTTTTTGCCGACGAATTTGCATGAAAACTGCTTATTTGGCAAGGTATTCGCAGCTGTGGGCTAAAAACAAGCAAGACCGAAGAATCCAAAATTTACAAGCAGGACTGCCTGAAAACCCCTGTTCTTCCGTTCATTATAGCTCACAATGGACATGTAAAGTTTCGGCCTCAAAAGGCCGGCTCCAGAGGCACGTTATCCTCCATTTGGGACATTTGTGCCAAATTGTGGAGAATTTCTACAGTGGTATCGAGGCAACGGGTGGATTTCATTCAAAAAGGACATCAATTTCACAAATTGCCCTCAGTTCCTCACAAATGAGAAATTTTGTGCAATTATCAAGCAGAAGTTGAAGAAGAGTGGAGAAATGGTTTGGAATGCAACGGAGATGAAGATATAGTGAAAGAAAATAGCCACTCAAGATTTTTTAACGGACTGGCTAAGATATAATTAGGGGTATTCGAAGAAAGGTTCGAGATTTTATTAAAATCAAGTTGGAATAACTGAAACACCATTTTTCTTTTCGCCACGATCAACGATCAAACGATCAAATCTGGCTATACATGTCAATGGTTGCTCCTCCGTGATTGATCTGAGCTGGTACCAATTGCACTGAGATCCAAATGAATAAGGGCTGGGACACTAAACTTATTCTCAAAGTGCAATTTAAGCAGCTCATACATTTTTGATCAATAACGGCGCCGGCCACGTCCTTATAGTCAGTTGGGAAGGGAAAGGAGTGTTAGAGTGTGTTCACCTCTGTATCCCCACAACCAGCACGGACTGGGCTATTTGTTAGACGGAAAGGATGGGAGATCTGGGAGTCTCCGTTAATGGGTCAGTGATGCGATTGGGGATGTTCGTAAGCAGATAGATTGTGTGGTGATTACTATGACAAGCGGCACAGTTCGCTTTGGTTGCATAACTTGTAGGCGTTATATACACTGTGCTATGGAAGTTGGAAGGAAGGGAAACGATTTTTTTGCAATTCGTTTCTGGATCTAGCGATGGCTATTAACATATGAATATACATGAGTTGTATATGTAGAGAAGAGATAGAGAGAAAAAGTGGATATGAAGATACAAAGTAGGATGAAAGGGACGGGCCAGTGATTGAACTCATGACCTTCTGCATACAAATCAGAAGCGGTAGCTACTAGACCACCAAGCCCGTCTTTGAACGCCATTTTTCTTTTAAAATGCAATAAATATCCTAAATTTTGTGTGCAAAACATTTTTTATTTCAATAACATATTATTACGAAAAAATAACTAAGCACTGCAAATGCACATTAAAATATAACATTATATAGTGGATCCTTAAGGGCCCATATAGCCGAGGCGGTAAACGCACGGGTATTCAGCATGACCATGCTGAGGGTGACGGGTTCGATTCCCGGTCGGTCCAGGATCTTTTCGTAAAGGAAATTTCCTTGACTTCCTTGGGCATAGAGTATCTTCGTGCCTGCCACACGATATACACATGCAAAATGGTCATTGGCAGAGGAAGCTCTCAGTTAAAAACTGTGGAAGTGCTCATTGAACACTAAGCTGAGAAGCAGGCTTTGTCCCAGTGAGGACGTTACGCCAAGAAGAGAGAGAGGAGAGGAGTGGATCCTTACAAATGCGTAATAAATTAGGACATCACATTTGGACGTACACAACACATAACATATATTTTTGCCCTGTTACCCTATTGGATAACAATTTCCGATGACAGGATGATGAGGTTTCATTAATGTTGTTGGTCCATCAGTCAATCCTGTAATCGTATTTTCTCTGGCAGGTTGCCTTTTGTTCGCAGCATTAGCTGCTTTCATAGCTTGAGTTTTGTCTAGGAATTTCTAATCCTAAAGGGCATCCCGATTCGCGTTTCATCACTAGAGTTCTATAACTTGAAGTCTGTGCCAGGGAAAGGTTTACATCTCTAGTACTTAATCGCGACTCGAAATGGCCTTAATGTTGGCAATCGAAATAGGATTGCGGGTCTGCATTCTGCCAGAACCCTATAAATGTGCATTAACACTAGGGGAATGTTTATAAGTTAAAATACAACATTTAACACAAAAATAAAACTTGTAATAATATTTCCGAGATAACTCCGGTTTCTTGCGTCCAGATATTAAATAACTCAAGCATTATGCTGAAAGAATCAATTTTTGACAAGCTTTAGTGTAGTTTTGATTTTATGAAGTTCGAAAATAGTCGAAAAATACAAAATTAATTTGATGCACCTCTTAATTTCAATAGATTTGTCTGAAATTATCACCAGTTACTTCTTTTAGGATGTCAATCAAAATATGGGGGTGGACTTGAGAAACAGAGAACATTTTTGAAAACTTGGACAGGACTAGTATGTATGCTGTACGCAAAAAAAGTTCACTTATTTTTAAGGCGCTTCCCATTCACCGATTTTTCGGATTTTAGCACGAATCAGACCGGATTTTAACCGCACTGTTTGCTATCAAAAATGGTCAGGATTGGTAAAGGCGTTCCGGAGTTATGACCATTTTAGTAATCCGTACCTGCACCGGTAGAATTGATTGTATATAAAACTGAACCAAGCCGCATCGTGCGACACATCAAACTGCGGCGATTTCATTTTAATCGAAAGAATAAATTACCGGATTCCTAGATACATATAATCATTTATTTTCAAAAGAGCTCATCATTAGGCCAAATTTCTGTCAGTCGTCTGTCAGTAAGGAGACCCTTATTTCATGCTCATATAGCGTCATATGTTGCATTAATGAAGGCGATTATTTCCACGACCCATGTCGATCTTAAACTATGACCCATTATTTGATCACCGCTGAATTGTTGTATTCTATTCTTATCTTCTTTTCATACAATTTCTATTGCATTTCAGTGAAGTACAGCACTGAACCTTGCCGTTACTAAAAATCACATAAGGTCATTTGTGTTCACAAATGTGTAGAACACAAAATCAGAAAGGCTGCCTTCACGTCTGTCACAATGATGATTTCAATCTTTTCACCTGACATTGACGTCTATAACACCCAAAACTATAACCAGGTTCATGGAAATGGAATGCGTACCGAACGTTCCTATTCAAAATTATCATAACGCGTATTATTACTGTAATAGTATTACTGTAACATTGAATGTAATCCAACAATAAAAACGTAAAGGAGTGAAAAATAGTCATATTTAACATTTTCAAAAATATTTAACTAGTACTTGAACTAGTACCTGAGTTCAGCGAATCTAGTATAATCATCATAGCATATGTCTTTCACACTCGCGACTAACTCCCGAACTTACAAAATCTGTTACCGCCTTACATGAAAAATAAAAACACTGATTGTTATGGAAAAAATGCCGCGGTATTTTTCAGTCCCACCAATTTCCTATGCGAACTTCCTTCCGTAAGCATGAAAAATCAGCTAACGGTAAGTTATGGAAAATGTATAATGTCGTCGGGAACATTTCTTACAAACGGCAATGACTTTGGCAAATATACTTGGTTGGGATGCGACTGGGATGATTTTGCTTCGGAATGTATGCATTGCAGTCTTTTGGGGGAATCGAAAACACTAGTTTATGATTATGAAATGAAAATTTCCGTCCCTATATTGCCCGAGCAGGAGAAAATAGCTGTACAATACCAAATTCAGATATGCAAAATCCAATACCTACAACCTGAATGAAGTATTGAAGTATTAGGTATCAGGTATCAGAAGGCCGGCTCCAGAGGCACGTTATCCTCCATTTGGGACATTTGTGCCATCGCCATACATATGAGCCTATTTCATCATTTACCTGAGAGAGAATGGGACAAGGGATGGGAATTGGGAAAGGGAAAGGTGATGAAATAGGAAGAGGTACCCTAGAAGAGGGAATGAACGCATAAGCGCAATGAGAGCTCATAGCCCATACCACAATGGGTTTATTCAGTGCCCTGAAAAGGACACTGTAAAACGCATAAGCGTAAAGAGAGCCTATAGCTCATTGGGAAACATTTCCTAGTTCGTTGAGCAGGGACGCCTGAATACGCAAATTTTGCGAAGGAACACTCAAAAGTGCAAAGAAGGTCAAATGGAGACTCCTCATCTGACACATGCCAATCAGCCAACTCATGACAAATTCTGCTCATGCAGAGATTGGTTAGGTGCAATTCTATGTTAAGTTATCCATGAACTGTACAACCAAAGTAATCCATCAAACTGAAGCATCTCAAATTAATGTTTGAGCTACTTCAGATGATGTAATCATCGTAGCAATACTGCCAAATATCAACGAAAAAATGCTGAATACAAGAGCTTGCTTGAAGGCATCCATAAGGAAAGGTTGAAAAATACTGTTAACGTTATTCTAAGATATAGCATGCTCGAGGCACGACTTTTCATTTATAATGAAAGAAGCAAAACTGGGTTCACAAGGTACCTATACAGAAGTTACCCTATGAAAATGAACTTTTTGAAGTAGAGCCACTTGGGCCACGCACGCTTTTTACGCTGAAAATTGATCTGAGGTTTCCTAGCCGTAGCCACTACCCAAACTAGACTGGATTACACTCTTCACAATCACAGCACCAAAAGGAAATATCAACGACAAACCAAATCGGTGTCAATTGATAAAACGCCAATGGCGAAAACGCATTAAGCGAAACCGTATATGTAGGTACTAATGTAAGCTAATTTACAACATTTGAATAATCCCACCCTTATTTAGCCTCAAATTTGAGACTTAAGAAGGGCAACTGATTATCTCGGAGAAACGCAAGGTCCACTGCACTATTGCTCCGGTTAGCGCAGTAAGGGCGTAATACTGTGGAGGACGCCCTAATTCTCCACAGGCTCCGTTTGTGGTTAGGTTTTTATTAGACCCCCCTAACCATTCATTCCTTGGCACGGTAAGCATAATGCCGCATAACACCATGAATTAGGGGTCACCTGCTTAATGGACTCTTACCACTGGATCAGGCGGTCCGTAGTGTTATTCTTAGCCAATTGAGACAACCGCTACCGACACTACACAGCTATCTAGGCTGATCGGGAAAAGAAGTTAACATTGATGGCTAACTTCCGAACAAGCCCGAACAGCCGAATGGTTATGGAAAAAATGCCGCGGTATTTTTCAGTCCCACCAATTTCCTATGCGAACTTCCTTCCGTAAGCATGAAAAATCAGCTAACGGTAAGTTATGAAAACTGTATAATGTCGTCGGGAATATTTCTTACAAACGGCAATGACTTTGGCAAATATAATGAAATGAAAATTTCCGTCCCTATATTGCCCGAGCAGGAGAAAATAGCTGTACAATACCAAATTCAGATATGCAAATACCAATACCTACAACCTGAATGAAGTATTGAAGTGCCCTGTTTAAGAGGTAAAATACCTAAAATAAAAACTTGGGTGTTTCTAAAGAATACCTCAATAATAATTTACGATTTTTCCATATAAATTGCGATTTTTTCAATTATTGAAGCAGGAAGTCCTCAATACCAAGGCAATAACTCAGTGAGATATTTTCGGTCATCCGACCAGTATACTGTCGTATAAGGTTATATAAAGAAGAACTGACACATATCTGCAGTATACCAGAGTCAGGTATCATACCAAGACAAGGTATTGGTGAATAACTTATTTTGGTATTTTGTAGGTACAGCATCCGCTCGATAACTGACTGCTCTTTAACTGGACTTCTTTTTAACTGGGCGCTCGATAACTGGGGCAAAGTTAAGTTAAAAAGCAGTTATCTGTCAAAAATAAGCGAAATATAACCTCACATTTTACAATTCGGTAAACAAAACAAAATATAACAATAGCCTCCGGCTCCGGAAGCTCACTCCAGTTATCGAGCGGCGCTCGCTTATTGGACTGTCGACGAAGCCTAGTTATCGAGCGGAAGCTGTATTGTTAAAATACCTCAACGAGTTATTGGTTTGGTGTTGAGGACTGTTTGAGGTATTATTCAACTATGGAAAAACCACTATTTGTATGAAAAATCGCTGATTTTTATTTAGGTGCGCTAATCTGATGTCATTATTCACGTGTTATGCACAGAATACACACCAGGGCTTCTTAATGGCCCATTCAGGATGTTGATATTCGGGTTTCCATACTTGAGTTCAGTATTCTTCAGTTATTTTTTCCTACTCGGGCGGTGACGCAATGCCTACACAATACCAATATAAGCTATTTTTGATGCACTTATTTTGGTACGATACCTTACTAACTTTGGTATGCTGCAGTTATAAGGCAGTTATTCGTTCCTGCTCGGGTGCCCAACGAATATAATTGAATCCAATTCACTCCTTTATTCATTGATTCAATTGACGAAGTTTTGTTATTCCTCCCGACCCATTTTCACTGTTGCTTTTCTGTGAATGTTCCTATTTGCGGAAACAAAAAAGCGCATCCAAATACTACATCGATCGCCGTGAAAGCTCTTCTCCTGTTGGGCAGGGATTGAACAACGAGTTGCGTTGCTGGTGGTCCATCATTGCCATATTATTGAATCACTTTACCTTGACCGACCGACATGACAAACGTCCTTTGGCTCTGCTGCCGTTGCATTGCCCTGTGATGCTGCATCACCAACCAACGACAGAAAACCGCAAAAACCGCGTATGGAACTCGGTTCGTTGTCAGTGATGGATTTGTTTTTCCACATTTCTATTTTCTTTTTTTTTTCACTCTTGTTTCTTTTCCATTATACGTTGGTCATGCGAGCGAGAGTCCTATCCCTGGTATTGAGTGTGCTCTCACTAGTGTGCTGGTCCTGTTACGATCGATTAGTTCAGCTGACACTACTTCGATGAGCATCCCGCCGTCCCCTGTTCGTGTGGCTGTGTGCAACGTGCGTTACCTGTTTGTTCTGTTAGTGTGATGTGGTGGGCAGGGCAGTCTGTTTGCCAATTTGGTTTTGATTACAGATGAGATGCGGCCGTTTCATATTCGGGCATGACACCGGAAAAAAGTCGTTTTTCGTAATGTCTTCATTGATCATTGTTGTGAATGGAAAATTTATGTTTTCTTTTGAATGAGTTATTTTATGTTCTAAATTATATAACTTCAGTTTTGTTAACTAAAGATTGATTGCAAGAATGTTAATTTACAAGCTTTTAATGATAATATTATATTATGTTAATGTGTTCTAATGTTTCTGTATGTACCTATGAGTCAAAAATGAAATATTCTTTTCTAAACACATATTTTTGTGATCATAAACCAGCTCATAAACTAGCTCATAACTTTCTGCAACAATAGTGTTTGACGCTGTATTTATCTAGGAAAAAAAATCTCGTGGACCGTGGTTGCCGCAAAAGCATTTCATTTGAAGGCTCCAGAGACAAAGGGGTGTAAGTGACCATTTTGTCGATTTTGAGCTAAGCATATCAAAAAATTCTTCAGATTTCAAGCTTTTAGGAACTTTTTTAAGATTGTTTTAACGATGATCAGAAAAATTACAATAAATCAGAGACAATTGGCTCGATTTTGGAACTCCATACATTTTGTATGAGATGAAAAATTGTTGAAAAATTTTAAACCTCATTTACTCGAAAGTAGGTTGTTGGAACTTACACCCCTTTGCTTCTAACCCCCTCATTTCTCTGAGCAGTAGAGGGCGGACGCAAGAGAATCTCTTCAATAAGCACCTTCCTCTTAGGTAGTGGAGGACTGGCACCACCTCCGACGCCAACGAAAGACAAGATAAGCCTACTTGCTAACCTGACCCTAAACCGTACCTATTGTCTCTTCGAAACCACCAGAAGGTATTGCTTCGCAGAGAAGAGAGGATCTAGTGCATTTCGCATCCTCTAGGTTAGTTTCCTGTAACTTAGATATTCGTGCCTCGCTTTCTTTAAGAGGATAGGGTAACCCGGGGTAATACGCACCCCCGGGGCAAAACGCCCTCACGCTATTTCATTATATAAATGAAGTTCCGTCCGATGCAAGCAAACTAGACTTAAAATTGAGCCGGATAAGCCCAACAATGACAAGAATATTTAAATGAAAAACGTGGAAAACGATGATGTTCCACATTTGGAAAGATTGTCTAATTTGAAGCGCACGCAATTTAAGCGATTGCGCTCTGATTATATGGAATCAACCCATTATCCGGCTCCTACACCCTCAATTTGCTGCCGTAAATAGTTAGATGGAGACGCCTGGTATTTCATTAGATTTCAAAGCGGGAAATGGCAGAGGTCGTATTGCCCCTCCTCAAGGTGCGTTTTGCCCCCAACAGTTTTTGCAGTATCCAAAACGTAACACTTTTTTAAATTGTTAATTTGATTCGGTAAAATTGATATCACGCAGACCAAAAGTTAGCGTCTCTTAGTCAAAAAAATTAACTAACTTTCAAAACGCAAGACACCCATAAAATCATCTAAATCTTAGTTATAGGGCCACCCTTGCTTAGGGGGTACGTATTACCCCACCTTCCGCTACCAAAGTATTGCACTGGTGTATTGCCAACTTTCTAGGTGGCATCACCGCTCCTAATGGGAAATCTCTCTCGCTCACCTGAACATCACCAGACTAATTGAGAATAACAAAATTATTACAGGTTGTGTTATTTTGTTACAATAAATTTTGTAACAACGGTTGTAATAAAACATGTACCGTTAGTAGTCAAAATAACAAAAATTCTACAAAACTCGTTCCAATTGAAACAAAAATATAACAAGTTGAGATATAATCATAACAAGATGATATCAAATTTTGTTAGATAAAACTTGTGAAATCACAACAAATTTATACCAAGTTCTGTTATATTTCAGAACAAATTTGTTACAAATTTTGTTATAAATCTGTTACTCGAGTGTCCAAAGATTGCAATAAACGAATGTTACGAAATTATGTTATAATCAATTTTATTACAATGCATTATATAATAAATGTTGTTATACATCTATTTGAACAACTCTTGATATAATTTTGATACCAAAATTATAACAAATGCTATCATAATTTTATTATGGATTTTTACATAGAAACATCCTTACAACAGAATTATATCAACTAATGTTATTTCTAACAACAATTGTCACAATTTTGTTCTAATCTAGTTATGTGCATCTAATCGAGCAACACCAGTGATGTAAAAATCGATAATGATTTTTCTTTTGGGTCTAATTGACATTATCAATTTCGATTGTACTAGGTTCAATCACCTGTCACTGTGAAAAGTGACAGCCCCACCACGGTGAATAGGGGACCTTAGTAGAGGTGTGCGCCGCCGCGCCACGCCGGCGTCGCCGCCGATTTTCGGTACACGCCGCCGCCGCCGATTATTTTTCGGTGCGCTGCCGCTTACACCGCCGAACTCCAATTTTCAACGCCGATCTCAAAAACGCATTGATAATTAAAATTATTTCTTGATTTATTTCATAACAATATTTCAAGCAACGGAGTCATCTGCATACATAGCATTTGAAAGGTCGTTTTCAGCGGTGGTCCATTTTTTTGGTCCAAACAGTTCTAAAAAAGTGAAAGAGTTTGTCCTTCGAATTAAACCGAGTGTACAAAGATACCGAGTGTTCCTGAAGATAACTGATGGCTGAAAAAAGAGTCTAGGGATTCCGAAGATTGAAGAAAATTATTCTGAAAAAAAAATGTTGTCGTGTTTATCTCCAGAAGAGATGAAATTTCTCCAGCAACTCTTTTGAGGATTCTTCCAGCAGTTTCGCGAAGCATTCCGCTAAGAGTTCCTGCGGAAACTCTAGAAGGTCCTTCGGGAAATCCGAGGATTTTCTCCGAGACATCCTCTAGAAGTTTCTTTGGGCATTGCTACACAAGTTTTACTGAGGCTTTTTGTAGTACTTCCTCTAGAAACTCCTCTAAGAGTTACTCCGGGTATTCTTTTAGGAGATCCTCCAGGAATTCATCTAGATGTCTAGAAGTTTTTCATGGGAATTCCTTTAGGAGATCATACAGCAATTTCTCTAGGACAGAGGGATGAATGACCACTAGGTTAAAGTCCCTCTTCAGAACCAAATACACACCCAATTCCTCTAGGAGCACCTCCAGGAATTCCACCACGAGTTCTTAAACGAGTTAATCCGGGAATTCCTTAACGAATTTTTACAGGAATTCTTTTAAGAGTTCATAGAAATTGCACTGGAAATACCAGAAGTTTCCTCTGATTATTCCTCTAGGAGTTTCTCTTGTAATTTCCCGGAGCTCTTCCGGGAATTCTTCTGGGAGTTCTTCCGGCAAGTTCTGTACCAGTTCCTCCTGGAATTCTTCCAGGAATTTCTTTAAGAGTTCGCCCGAAAATTCTTCCAGAAGTTTCTCCGAACATTCCTCTAAAAGTTTTTGTGGGAATTTCTCTAGGACTTCCTCTAGGAGTTCTTTTGGGAATTTCTTCCCTTCCGAGTTCCTTCTGTGATTCCTCACCATTTTTTTGCCGGAAATTTCTCTAAAAGTTCCTCCAGGAATTTCTCTAAGAGTTCTTCTAAGATTTGTTTCCGGAATTCTTCTAGGAGTTTCCTCAAACGTTTCTCTAAGAGTTCATCAGAGAATTCTTTTAGATCTTTTGGAAATTCATTTAGAAGTTCATCCGGGGTTTCCTCTAGGTGTACCTAGAGGAATGCCTCTACGAGTTCCTCAGGGAATTCCATAAAAAGTTTATTCGGAAATTCCTCTAGAAATTCCACCGTCCTCTAGAATTTCTTCCGTGAATTTCTTTAAATGGTTATTCTTGATATTTTTTTTTGGGCAGATGATTCACCATAACAATTATTTCAATAAATTTTCAAAAAACATGTGAAAATTAAAAAAATAACTAAACCGTAACTATAAACATGTAATTGCATCTTCAAAATTGATGAGTTACTACCCGAGCAGAAGGGAATAACAACAGTATAAGAAGCTGTGTTATTTGGGTAAAATAACTGAATAATAGAATCGATTATTCTTAAGTTATTAACATAACATATTATGTTATAAACTTACCTGTCATAAGCGGCAAAATAACAAATATCATAACAAAAAAATGTTCTTGGAATACCATTTTATTAACTTGTTTTGTTAGTTTCAATAACAACTTAATAACAGTGAATTTGGAAAACAAAGTTTGTTATGACATCAAAATCGTAACTAAATTATGATACTTATTATATAAATTTATTCACTTTGTCTCACAAACCCACAAATAACATGAGTAAAAATACTTTAAATGATCGAAAAATACTATATTCAGTTTTTAATTCATTCTAAGAGAATGTAAAAGAAAAATCTTCCAAAAATTTCTCCGAGAGTTCTTCCACGAAATCATTCACAGATTTTCAAAGACTCCTCTAGAAAATCCTCCAGAATTATGAACAGAAACCCTTCAAGGATTTCATCAGAATTTCCGTGATTATTTGTCCCGAATTTTATCTTTAGATTTCTCTAAAAATTGCTTTGAGAATTTCACCAGGAGTTTTTTTTCCGAAGAATTCTCCTGGAGTTTTCCAAAAGATTTTGCCAAGAATTCTAATAATTGCTCAGAAGAATTATTTTTGGAATTTCTAAGATTGCGCCAGAAGTTCTTTAGAAGACTTCTACAGGGCATCGAAGGGTTCCTTCAGAACTTTCAAGTATTTTCCCGAATATTATTTAAGGAATTTTCAGAGGATTCGATTGGAAATTTCCCTCCTAATTAAATACAAAAATGGAACAAAACAAGAGGACAGATCATCATTATCGAATTTTTAATTTGTTTCAAAATTTGCTACTGTTGTACTATTGTTGGTAAGTTGATCAATAGTACAACAATAACAAAACTTGTACTTCAACAAAACATGTTATTGGGATGTAATTAAGTGAATGTATATCAATAGCTTGATTATAACTAAATGAGATTGTCCAACAAAATTTGTTATGGAAAAGCTATGCCTTCATAATTAAATAATATCAAAGCAAGATATAAAAACAGGTTATGTGATTTCGTAGTTATTAATTTGATATTCTCCTCTGCTCGGGTAATAAATAAAACACTGATATTGATTAACGGAATTAACAAACATTTAAAAATTATGACCACGTCGTTTCACGCCGCCGTCGAAAATTCATTAGGCGTCACGCCGATCACGCCGCCGCCGACTGATTTCAAATCGGCGCACACCTCTAGACCTTAGGCCAACTGTTTCCGAAACCAAGAAACCGATACAGAAACCGAAAATGAAAGATTACGAACTGATTCAACGGCAACGACTTTTAGCGCGAAACAACGGACAAGAATTGGAACTTGGAATGTATTAACTCTAGCCCAACAGGGTAAACTGGCACAACTAGCCAATGAGGCATGCCGTATGAAGCTTGAGATCCTAGGACTGAGCGAAATCCGTTGGCCGAGCTTTGGAGAACACAGATTAGCGTCGGGTCAAATTCTGCTATACTCTGGCCTACGAGGTGAACACGCTCTTCGCCACCGTGGTGTTGGTTTCCTGCTCAGCGCTCACGCCCACGCAACGCTCATGAAGTGGGAACCTATAAATGAGAGGATAATTGTAGATGCAGAACACGGGTTCGAAACCTTACCATGATCCAATGTTACGCGCCAACCGATGCTGCCGAATTGCAAGACAAAGAGAATTTTTACAGTCAACTGAATGCTGTCATGGACAAGATTCCGAAAGGTGATATCAAGATCCTCATGGGCAAATTCAACGCAAAGGTTGGTTCCGACAACTCGGACTATGAGCACGTCATACGACGCCATGGTCTCGAAGAAATGAGCGAAAATGGAGAATCGATTGCAGAGTTTTGTGGCAACAGCTGTTGATCACAGACGATACCTGAAGGAAGATAGAGGAGCAAAGGAATGCCAAAGCCGTGATAGAGCGAGCGAAAACACGAGTAGCCAAAGCCGTTACCCTTCAGCGCTATTCAGCTCTCGAGAAGGAAGTGAAACGCTCATGTAGACGGGACAAAAAGGGAAGGGAAGCCATCAGGCGCAAGGGTCTCCATGAGAAAATCATCGGCCTCATTGAAACACAGTACAGGGCATTTTCGTGCAGAGTACCGCACAACGGTGTTTTGTCCGATCTCATCCGGGTCGTTGCTGGAGTAAGCCAGTATCATCACTACTGTTCCTTACCGTAATCGACAAGATCCTGGTAGGTGCGATTGACCGTGAACCAAATCGTGGGTTGCTGTGGCAGCCCATTACCATGGAGCACCTGAATAACTTCGAACTGGCTAATGACGTTGATCTCCTAGCTCAACGACGCTCTGATATGTAGAACAAGCTCGACGATCTTGTCAATCGCTCCTCAGCGGCAGCTCCTACCATCAACGTCAACACGACCAAATCGTTGGATATAAACACGGTCAATCCTTCCAGCTTTACGGTAGCTGGGCAATCAGTGGAGAATGTTGAAAGCTTCCAATATCTTGGTAGCCAAATGGCGGCACCAAGATCGACAAAGCAGAAGGAACTCCTGAAACAACTCTCTGAAGCAGGGATGGAAAATGTCACAGAATTATCTAATTAAATGTCATGACATTTTTCATTTTTCAAGTATGAACTTCCGTCCGTGAACAGTATCAATCCATAATGCATAATCCATAAGGTTTGAGAAATAATCCTCTGGAACTAATCCAGAGCCATGTGGAAATTAAAATTAAAAACCTCGTATGCATTAATGCATATCCGTACTAAAAATGATATTATTTTATTGGGTCGAAATATTTAATTGATGCGGCTGCTAAACAAAAAAGTACTCTAAAAAGTAATTGAATGGTTCAACCTTCAAATATCCATGATTCGATTTCGACAAAAACTTAAAGTTTTTCCAAAGGTGTTCAATATTAAACTATGTACTCCCTCCAAGAATCTTATACACTAAACGATTGCTAGCTCACTTTGCCCAAGTTATAATAATCATGGATATCAAAGGGTTGAATTAAGATTAAAAATATTAATAATAGTGCTGTGAATGTAATTTTTATCACGCAAAAAAAATCTTATAACACATGGAACCTCACTTCTGCTAAAATTTGTTCGACACCAGAAAAAAAAATGCTTTTCCAAATCAATGGAAATCGTCACTATAATGTTAGAAAGCACGTTACCCGTTCAGCACAAAACTCAACCATTATCACAAACCGTATCTTCACGCTGTTTACCCAATTTCACCGCAGTCCTATCACCTGCTACGTTTTCCACCATACCTTCTGTATTATGTTTGCTTTAGATGTTTCACCTCTTCCCCCAACCCATTGGTAGTTTGTAGTACGACATTCTTCATCTTCATATGAACGTAAACATGAGTTTTTCTCTACTTCATATAGCTTTCACGGAGCATGATCGTGAGTACTCTGTCTCCCTCTGCCTTCGGTTCCATCCGCTCTCCCCTCAATCCCCATCCAGCCCAAATATAGATTAGATTTGATCCTGGTCGTATAGTTTCCCGGGAAAGAAGGACAAAGTTTTCCTCGTTATTTTCCTTTCATTGTTTTCCCTCCCAGATACGAACGCGCGCTGGTTTAATTTCATAATTTGCACCGTAGGGTGATTGACAGGTTCTTGACTACTACCCCGAGGAGACTTCTCCGAGGGTAAAATTTTCATGATAAGTGCTACCTTTTCGCCGCTGGCTGTTCGGATTTTCTTAATTTTTTTCACATGCTGTATTCTGATATTAAAAATTCGCGTAAATAATGCATTTTTGACATCACTGGAAAGGAACTTTTTTTTATCCTGAAGTTCATTTGCAGGGTTGCCAAAATGCATCGTTTGAGGCGGATGTGCTAAAATAAAAATAAAAAAGGGGCTAAAATGAAACGTAACAGAATATGACAAATCGAGGATCATTGCTAACCGATTTGGCGTGAATCAATGTTTCACTTAAAACAGCAACATGAATCTTTAATGTTTCTGTACTAATGAAAGCAATACATTTTAAAAACGAGAGGCGAATGAATTTAAAATTTAAAGCCTCTATAATAAACGCAAAAAAAAAAAAAATTTAAAAACGAAAGATTTTTACCTCGCCAACATTTTTGAATAATAGGATTTATTTTTATGCTTGAAGAAAACGCCCAAAATCAAGTAAGAAATGACAAAAACTGTTCCAAATTGAGCTTGCTTTACGTTTAGCAGCGTACCAATTGTTCTGATCTTCTCAAAACCACGAAAAGATTCTACACACAAAGTTATCCGACAAACAATCACTCGCTTTGTTTTTCCATCACCCTTTTCCATTCCTAATACTTAACCGTGTAGAGTAAGTTTTCCCAGTCGACTTTTTTTCGATTCACATATTGTTATATATGTACTCGCTTATGCCTGCCAGTAAGCTCCTATCTACAGTAGCGGGTATAGAAACAGCTTTCACAGCACAGTAGATATCCTGTAAGATGAATTTCAATTTAAATCAAGTAATTAATTGTCCCATATGTTATAATTACTTAATTAGTTTGAAATTTATTTTATGTGTAGTAATGATGTTCCAACGAGTTCAATTAATTGCGGAAACTGAACTTATTTCTAGTACCAAATTTTTTCGCAAAATTGTTCAGTTCATTTGTGGAAACTACTGTTCAATGCGAGTTCGTCATCAGCTTGAATGAGAAAGTTTTTCAGGCATCGATGAGTTCATATAAATATTTGACAGAGCGAGAGAGACACAAAGATAAAGAAAAAACCCAGCCAGCGACGAAAGAGCGAAGAAAAACTTACAGTTATCCCGGTTTATTTGAGTTTTATTATTTTCTCACAGCTTTCCGCCATAACCCATCAACTAACTGTTGATATCGATAGAAGCTGTCATGTGGTATGGAGACAGAAGTTGTATGATATGTTAGAGCGTACACCTACTACATACGTATACGTGATACATTGCGTGGAATGAGTTACTGCTAGCAGTTTCAGTTGCCCGATCATATCCTATCTTTTCTCGTTATTTTACTGTCTGTTACTCTAGTTGACTTTTATTTCACCGTTCGTTCGAGAATGACGCTTCGTTCGAAAAGTTTGTTCATTGCGAGTTCTAATGAGTAATAACATAATGAGGAGAGCGCGACTGTTTGTGTGTGAGTGTGTGTATGGTACGTTTGAAACCTCAATCGTTAGTTCCTACATGTGGGCGACTGGCTGTGAGCTGTTTGGTGAAGCTGAGAACAAGAACGCGAGCGAAGTTTAATTCATAATATCATTCTTATATTCATCAAAGAATTCCCGAAAGGTCAAGTCAATCTGGTATGCCGAAAAAAAAGTGATAATATTGTGAAAATTGGAACCAGACAGGGTGGCTCCAATTTGGCATTTTGCTCCACTTAATCGTAAGTAGCTCTTCGGGTTAAAGCGCCGTATTAGAGATGCGGTGTCGCAGGTTTGAACCCCACCAGAACCAAGTGCTATTTTTTACCATGAATTTATATGTTGCTTTTGCTTTTAGTTTGTGTATCTGTTTCGTGATACGCTTGTAATCTTCCTCAGTGTCAGTTACCCACTGAAGATTACAAGTGGTAGTCGAAATACGCATATCTGTCAAAGGCTAAAAAAAAGAGGGCGGAATCAAAAGGTACCGTTATCCGGGGTCAAATTGATCACTTGAAAACAACTTTTGCTGATAACATCAGTTGCAATTGAAATATTGCCAAAAGAATTTCTGTAAAACCAGTACCCAGGGGATCTCCATGGAGCCATGTGACAGAATTTTATTCAACAAATTTAAACTTTAAGTTAAATAACTTCAAAAATCAAAAAATTAGAAATGCCACTTTGGGACGAAATTGATCAGTATACAATTAAGCATCGGTTGGAAAGGAAAATTTCCTTCTCCGCTTAATTTTGCTCTTTCAAAACCGAATAACGCGTTTAAAATCTTACAACTAGTGAATTTAATACTTTAAATGCAGAATTAAATTTTGAAAATTCTCATTAAACGCCTAAAAGTATGCAATTTCATTTGAAATAGGATGACACGAATGCCACAATAATGGTAAAGTGTCGTTAATAAATAGTAATAATAATAATTTGAAATAAGTGATTTCTATCACAATAAATGATTTTTTAATCATAAAATGAACTTTTTTAACTATGTTATGTTCTGATTAGCTACATAACTTCCCAACCAAGGCTCCACAAAAATGTTAACACAGAGAATTTACGGGAAGGCTTATTAGCAATCAATTGTTTAGTAGCAATGATTTCTGCTAAATGAGAAATACACAGCAAATTCCTTAAAAACTAAGTCAAAACTAACGTTTTTCTAAAAATTGAAAAGACTACACTCATCTCTAGACATCCACGAACCAGATGACGTAAAAAGTTTAAGATCATTACGGCGCTTAAGAGTTCCTAGTATGAAATTACAATGTTTACGGTACCGGTTTACGGTACAACACTGATTGCACTCATTCGAAGAGGGTTCGAAAAGTCGGTGTAAGATAATCATTGGCGTAGCTAGGATTTTTTTTCTTCTAGAGAGGGCACAGAGGGGGGGCCTGACTTGAGATGACTTTTAAGCCGCATGGTCGCCCGATATGCGAAAATGCAAATCAGCATTGCAGTTATGAGGAATGAAATTAACTGTTTTAGATTTGTTCCTAGGCATATATTCTATGAAATCTTCTTTAAAAATTCCTGTAGATGACTCTCCAGAAATTTCACCATGAATTATTCTAGAAACCCTACCATGCCTAAGAAATTCCTCCATGGATTATTTCAGTAAGTTCTCCGGGGATTCTTTCGAGAAACCATCCACGGATTCCAGACTGCGTTTTTTTTTTTTTAGAAAATGTAGAGTCCAGAATTCATTCAGAAATTTCTTTTAAAAAATCAAATTTTCCTTCAGAAATGTTTCAGAACTCCAGGAATGCAATTTATAAAGTAATTCCAGGGGTGTTTCTGTAATGCCTCCATCGGTTGTTTCATAGGATTGTTCAGAGTTTCTTCTATAATTTTCTTCATGGAGGAAATTCTCCTGAAGTTCTTTCATGATTTTGTTAAGTGATTCCAGTAGGTGTTCTTTCAGTGATTTCTGCAGAAATTCTTTCAGTGATTTCTGAAAAATATCCTGCATGAGTTATAACTTAAGGAGTTTTTACTCGGAATCCTTAGGAAATTCAGAAACTTCTTCAGAAACAATTCCCAGAAGGTTTAACGTAAATTGCTTTTGAAATTTCTCATGAGCTTTTTCTAGTACAGAATTTAAAGTATTTCTCCAGATTTGATTGATTTGTCTTTATTAAAGAGACTTTCAGCCCTTGGCTGGTTCGTGAAGAAGCAAGCTTCTTCAGAAATTTTTCCAGGGATTCCTTTAAAATTTTGTTCATGAATTCCTCCTGGAACTCTTTCAGAAAATTTTCCTTGAATTCTGATAAGAGATTTCTCTAGGATTTTTTTCTAAATAATTAATCATTAATCCTTATAGAAATTTCATCAAGGGTTTGAGGAAGTGTTTCCAGAAATTTCTTCAGTAACTCTTTCTAGAATTCCTTAGGATTCTTCCACATAATCTTCCAGGGATTCGTTTATGAATATCTCCAGGGATTTCTGCAAGAATTGAGTAGACAATCTATTCAACAAATCCTCCAAGGTTTCTTTTACAAATTCCTTCATGCATTTCATTTGAAACTTACACAGGAATTCCTTCAGAAATATCAATAAAGTCTCTTTCAGTAGCTTCGATTTAGATTTTTCATGAATATTAATAAGAGAAAACCTCAAAAAAGTTTCCACGCATTTTTTGTTTAATTTTCAGCATTTTCAGAGAATTTTCAGCGATTCCTTCGGAAATTCTTCTAAGGGTCCACCATAAATCCCTTGAAAAATCTCGTCAAGGGTTACCGAAGTAATGTCTAGAAGGATTCTGTTTTGAGATTCCTTCTGCGGTTCGTTCAGAAATATCTACTGGGATTCCTTCAGAAATTCCTATATTATTTCTTCTAGATATTCCTCTATAGATATTTACAGAAGTATTTTATGAAATTGCATGAAAAACATTGAAGAAGGTCTTCAAGGGAAGAAGGAACCTGAAAGAATTTCATAAGAATGTTTAAAAATTTCCTGATGAGATTCAATTTCGTTGCAGCAATTTCAGGAACACTCGTTGGAGGAGCTCCTGGAGAAATCCCTGGGGAATACCTGGAGAAACTTCTGATATGACTATGAAGGTATTTCTAGAATAATTTTTCTGAGAGGATTTCTAAAGAAAGAAGTTTCTTGATGAATTCTTTAAAAATATTCTTCGGGAATACGTTTATGAATTACAGACAAAGGTTCTGGAAGAATTCTTGGAAAAACCTCCTATTAAACTTTTGAAGAGATTCCTAGAGGATGATTTGAAACAAACTCTAGAAGAACTCCTAGAGATATTTCTGGATATATTTTTTTTTGCTAAATGTCTGGATTGTATTAGCATATAAAATTCCCTGAAACAATTTCCCAGGAGGAAAGAAATGTCAAGAAATAAATTCTTAAGAGATTTCAGATAACGATTTAAAAGTTATGGCTTATTTGGTGTTATATTTTCCGAAGATCATTATAGGAGTTATAAATACGCATATTTGAACCATTTATTGACACCTAGTTGGGTATAACTTACATTAATTTTTTGCTGCACTATTCAAACAGTGCAAAAAACTATTTGGCCCATGCAAAAAAGAATCTGGTGTATTATACAAATCTGTACAGCATCTGTGCAGATTTCGTTTCATATGAAAAATATGAGATTTTTGAACAAAAGGGGCTTCTTATTTTTATATGGGAAACAGTTTTTTCACCCACATTTTGTGTGGGATACAAATTTTTGAAAACATCTTGCATCCCTGCTTCTGAGGACTCATCAAAAAATTTATCCAAGAATTTTCCTGGAAGTTTCTCCAGAATTAACTTCAAAAAATGTTCCATAAATTTTCTCGGAGAAAACTACTATTTTTTTTTTCAAGAAGTATTTAAGGAATCGAAATTTAAATCGGTCAATGTTTCAAAAAGTTTCTCATCCGAAGATTCCCTTAAATATTTCTGCGAAGAGTATTTCAAGGGACTTAACTCACTCTGAGGATTGGAAAATCTTTCAGAAATTTCACCAGAATCACTCCCGAAAATTTCTTTAAAATTTCTATCTAAAGTTCCGATGGCTAATTTGAGTGGCCTCCATGTATTCCTTCATAATTTTTTCTGGTAAATCTCTCGAGGGTTCTTCCAGAAAACTCTCCCAATAAATTCTTTGCCATGCCAAAAAGTTCTTTGAACTTCTTCAGAAACTACTCTGAAAATTAGTCTGGTGGTTTTTCAGTAATGTCTCTGAAGATTTCTCCTAGAATATCTCTAGAGATGCCATTACCAACTCCACCGAGAATTCTTCCGTAAATTTCTTCAGCTTCACGGAGTTTTCTTGCAATTTTCTCCTTGAACTGCACTTGGAACTCTCCATAATATTTTCAAGTTATTGATTTTTATTTTCGAATTATTATTTAAAATGTTTTTTATTCACTAAGCAATCTAGAAATATTCTTAATGATGGCTTAAGAAAATTCTTGGAAAATTTAGGAAAAACTTTTCGACAAACGATTCTTAAAAAAAAACCTATCTAACCCTGAACTGAAGAAATTCGCGGAATTTCCTGAAAAATACCCGAAAAAAATCTTTGAAGATTTCCGGAAAAATGCAATTAGACATGTAAAAAACTTGGCTGAAGGATTTCCTATATGCATTCTCAAAAGTATGTTTAAGAAATGCTTCAAAAAGTTCCTGGCGAATATTCTGAAAAAAACACTGTTAGAAGACATTTCAGATGCAACCTAAAAAATGTGATTTCTGAAAAGTTTTTAAAAGATGCATCACAACATTTTACAGTGGATTTTTTTTACTTTTTCCTTTTTATAAAATAATATTAAAAAACCTTCATTTTTTTCTACAGAACTTTTCAGAAATCACATTTTTAGGTTGCTTCTGAAATATACAGGGGATACTCAAAATAACTACGACAGGTAAAATTTTCACTTTTCAAAAAATGTTCAACTAGCTGTAACTTTTCGAGAAGGGCATCAAATATTCTCAAATTTTTACTGTAAGTATCAACTAGTGGTGCATCAGTGGTTCAATTTTGGGAAAGATCGGGCTATTCTACACGAAGTAAGAGAGATTCTAGAAAAAGGTATAATTAACCGATAGCCAATTTTGAGATGTTATATCACCGGATTCAATGAACCGAATGCAATGAAATTTTGATCATTTGTGACTAATATAATAAGGTACCTATTGAAAACTTTTGACTCAACTTAAAATCCTTTACACGGAAGAAAATTATAACGATTAGATTATTTTTTTAATATAACACCATTTTATTCAAAATTTCATCATCGTTTCAAAATTCGAGATAGTAATTATAGTTCATTTAAATTCTCTCTAATTGACTTGAATATATTCATGTCTCGAAGGAAAGTTACCAAATGGCCGGAATTAAATTGAAAAAGTAATGGGATGCATATGGAAAATAGATAAATTTACTTAAAAAGCATAGAATAATTGAAATCGCTATAACTTTTTTTCTTTTTAACAATTTGAAATTACGTCAAATGTTTTTCAAAAATCATTATATTCGTCATAAATGATCAAAATTTCATTGCATTCGGTTCATTCAATTCGGAGATATAACCGCTCAAAGTTGGATATTTGATAATTATACCCTTTTCTAGAATCTTCCTAACTTCGTGTAAAATAGCCCGATCTTTTCCAAAATTGGACCACTGATACACAACTAGCTGATGAATTTGAGAATATTTGATGCCCTTCTCGAAAAGTTACAGCTAGTTGAACATTTTATGAAAAGTGAAAATTTTACCTGTCCCAGTTATTTTGAGTATCCCCTGTACTCTACAGCGTTTTTTTTTCAGAAAATTCGCCATGAAGCATTTCTTAAACAAATTTTTGAGAAAGCCTCTAGGAAATCCTGTCTAAGTTTTTAATTGCATTTTTCCGGAAATCTTGAGAGATTTTTTCCGGAATTCGTGGCCGAGCGGTTAGCGGCGTCAGTCGTCTAGACGTTTCGTAAGCCTCGGTGTGTGGGTTCGACTCCCGCTCTAGTCGGTCAAAACTTTTCGTCAAACGAAAAATTCTCCACTGGACCACTGGGTGTTCCGTGTGTTTTTCGTTGTCTTATGTAAGTGATGTTCAGTAGTATGGGACACGTTTGTAAGGAAAAAATAAATCCTCGCTCCAGTCGACTTTTAGGTCCCATATGAACTGTACAAAATTTCAGCGCAATCGGTGAAACTATAATTTAGCGCAAGCGGTTCAAAGTTTGCATAGGATTTACTATGGGAAAAGTAACATTTTCAAACAAAAAATCCCAGAGGTCGCCCTTTGTCTCCTTAATTCCAAAATATCAACGCTTCTTGTAGATATAACATTTATGAAACTTTCCTTCGAAGACCGCAAAACGATTGGATACCTACTTGTGGAAAAAGTTATTAGTGGTCCAACGAACGGATTTTTGTTTTATTTTATCAGCAGCACTGCTGCTGCCGTTGTTGCATGGGGTGGCAGAAGGCATCACCACCCCCAGAAACAGCAGCAGCCAAGGCAGCAGCTACAGTGCTGCTAAAAAACAAAACAAAAAGCCGTTCGTTGGACCACTAATCGGTAATAAATCAATAACTTTTTCCACAAGTATCCAATCGTTTTGCGGTCTTCGAAGGAAAGTTTCATAAATGTTATTTCTACAAGAAGCGTTGATCGACTTGAATAAAGGAGACAAAGGGCGGCCTCTGGGATTTTTTGTTTGAAAATGTTACTTTTCCCATAGTAAATCCTATGCAAACTTTGAACCGTTTGCGCTAAATTATAGTTTCACCGATTGCGCTGCAATTTTGCACAGTTCATATGGGACCTAAATGGAATCAAAAAAGTCGACTGGAGCGAGAATTTGATGTTTGTCCCATACTAATGTTCAGTATGTGTAAGGATTTGATTTTGGAATGGCAGCATCGTGCCCGAGCAGAAGAAAATATCAACAGCATAATAAAATATGTTATTTTGGCCTAATAACTGTATAATGGAATCAGTAATTTTTATGTTATTAGCATAACAAATTATGTTATAAATTTGTCTGTCATAAGTGGCAAAATAACAAATATCATAACAAAAAATGTTCCTGGAAGAATAATTCAATAACATGTTTTGTTAGATCAATTACAACTTAATAACAGGAAATTTGTGAACTTGTTACTGTTGTGTTATTCTTCATGACATATTTGTACATTCTCTATAGCAGAATAATAACTAAACATGTTCTACAACAAAATATATTATTGAGATGTTATCTTGTGGATATATCCCAAAAACTTAAACATAACAAAATAAGATAGCCGAACAAAACATGTTATTAAAAAGTTATATTTTTATAAGTCAACAATAACAAATTATGATATAAAAACAGGCTATGTGATTCTGAGGCCCGCAGCACGAATGAAAAAAAAATCATAGAATTTGGCCTTTCAAGTAATTGTTTTGAGGATTTTTTTTCTTTTCCAAATGAAATGTAATAAACATAATTAATTTGATATGTATGTGCGTATTTGTAAATATATAAATATGTACTAGTTTTAATTGCGAGGAATTATCGAAGGCTGCCTCAGCCGGTAAAGATTAAATAAATAAACAAACAACTAATTTCGAGGAATTATCAGATTATGTCAATGTGAAAGTTGTTGTATACTTTTGGGAACACTTAGACATTGTAAAATAAATTTAAAAAAAAGTAAACAAATCCCGATTCCACGAGAATTTGAAGATTCTATTTTTGTCGTAAGATTTCAGTAAGCTCTGATACCACATAGAAGCATTAATAGGATCCAGCGTGGGATCCGTGCTTTATGAATGCCATTGTATCTTTCTTACCCTGATACAGATATTGGGTTAACATGTTGGGGGAACATGATCCAGCGAGATACGCAGGACGTGCACTACGCCAGCGTGGTACGTCTATCCTAACATCCTAGAGGGGTAAATATTGAAACGAACTCCGAAATTTTACAAGGATTCTCATGTATTCAGTAAGCACTGAAATTTCATTAGAAACATCTTTTGAATTCTAATATTTCTTTCGGGTTGAGGCAATTTCTTGACCAGCAAGGATCAGAAAAGTTTTTGAAAACAGTGTTTCATGGTCGAATTTCAATTTGTGGCCCGTCAACTGGTATGGAGTGCTACCTGTGGCCCGCGGCTGTGAAAGGTTGAGCAGGCCTGGTGTAGACTTTCCGCAAATGGCTACCAAGTTTCAGCGAAAACAGCCTTCTGCAGTTTAATTCTAAAGTGATCATTTTAAAGTCAAACAGATTCAAGTACACCGATAGAACTGTTACAAAACCAAGATAAAATCTCTAAGCTATTGAATGACTGCGTAAGAAGACTGCGTTGCCGATTTCGTTTCAGGATTTTTTCAGAGATTTCAATGCATTCTGATAAAAACGTCTTTTGAGGACCTTTTGGAAAGAATTCCAAAAAATACCTGATCATAAGACGCACGCTATGTCTATGTTTTTGCCTATTGTATGGAAAAATAGGAAGAAAATCAAAAAAATCGAAAAACCCTAGATGAAATATTTTAAACCACACAGATTCTGAAACTAGAGGTCCAAACCTACGATCCTATGGAATAACATTTGAGGTACATTTGATTTTCATAATACTTCCCTTTGGACATAGCGTGAGACGTACTAAAATTATTCCCGGAATTGAAACTTCCAAATGTTTTATCCAAATTATTGTCTTTGCAGAAATCACAGAAAGAAATTTTGGGAATAAAGCAAAATGCCAGATTAGAAATTATATAATTAACGTGTGTGTTTCCGTCTTTCTACACGAAAATTATATAATTAACGCTTTTATGAAAAAATCGCTCAGTTTTGAAAAAGACACGAACAAACTTCTAATAGTTTCTATTTTAATATTTACGCAAATCATGCTTACTGTTCTTCAAAAGTAACACAGTGTTCTGCTTTTAATTATCCAAGAGAAAGATTACAAATGAGATTCCCTCATGTTAAATAATGTCATATTTAATAAAAGCTCGGTTCCGATTGACTTGACCTTAAACCATTCATTCCATTCATTTCAGGTAACCTAAATATTATGATCAATCCAACTAATGACAACTTTTTTCTCTTTTTTTCCATCTTCGTTTCTCGTATGTGCGTCCGTCCTGTGTTTGTCCTCTGTGTTTCTCCGTCTCTTTTCTCCCACAGGGCGGCTCGATGCCAAATACGTCAAGCAGCGTGCCGTTTTTGCTCTCGTCCAGCATGCAATCGATCCGTAGCCGCCGAACCTCGACGGTGCTCACTTCCGGCCCGCTCGGGTCCGGATCGGGTCTGCTACAGCAGCTCGGTTCCGGCATGGTAAGACAACTGACTGGTTACGGTGGTGGCTCCGGTGCCGCAAGTCCGGTTCAACAGTCTATTTTCAATGGAAATTCTAGTAGTCAAACTCGAAACAATTATGTACGAAAGTGTCCGTCACTCAATATTACATTCAGTGGTTAAATTTTTTCATTACTAAGTAATTTTAAGCTAAGGTGTTACACTTCCTCCCTCGACTACACATTTACTTTAGAAATGCTTTTACACTCTATAGTGAACTTATTTTCCAACTGTACTGTTTTTTTCTCAACATTCTGTCTGTATGATGTTGGAACTAGCCTTGTGGTCTCGTTGTAGAGGCCTAGTCAGTAATGAACACAGTGTGATATCTTTCTTAACTTATCTTATTGATCTGTACATTTGCACCAGCTTTCAAATCACTCACTCATGCCTTAGGCCCAGGTGGCCACTCAAAGCAACACTTACAGGGGTTACTCAAAATAACTGGGACAGGTAAAATTTTCACTTTTAAAAAAATGTTCAACTCGCTGTAACTTTTCGAAAAGTGCATCAAATATTCTCAATTTTTTACTGTAAGTTCATCAACTAGTTGTGTATCAGTAGTCCAATTTTGGAGAAGTTCGGACTATTGTCCACGGAGTTATAAAGATTCTAGGAAAAGGTAAAATTATCCGATAGCCAACTTTGAGCTGTTATATCTCCGGATTCAATGAACCGAATGCAATGAAATTTTGACCATTCATGACTTATATAATGAGCTATGAAAAACCTTTGACTTAACTTAAAATTCTTAACAAGGAAGAAAATTATAAAGATTAGATTATTTTTCTAATAAAACACCAAATTATCCAAAACTTCAACATCGTTTCAAAATTCAAGATGCAAATTATAGTTCAATTAATTTTCCTCTAAATGACTTATATATAAATGTGTTTTGAAGGAAAGTTACAACACAGCCGCTAATAAATTGAGAAAGTAATGGGATGCATATTAGAAATTGATGAATTTACTAAAAAATCGTGAAATGAATGAAATCGTTATAACTTTTTCTCTTGTTAAAAATTTAAAGTTAAGTTAAACGTTTTTAAGAGTTCATCATATAAGTCATGAATGGTCAGAATTTCATTGCAATCAGTTCATTGAATCCGGAGATATAAAAGCTCAAAGTTGGCTATCGGATAATTTTACCTTTTCCTAGAATCTTTATAACTCCGTGGACAATGGTCCGATCTTCTCCAAAATTGGACTACTGATACACAACTAGTTGATGAACTTACAGTAAAAATTTGAGAATATTTGATGCCCTTTTCAAAAAGTTACAGCGAGTTGAACATTTTATGAAAAGTGAAAATTTTACCTGTCCCAGTTATTTTGAGTATCCCCTGTACACTCTATATTAGATTGGTTTCATCTAGCGAAAATGCACATTCACGCTCTCACTGAGTGTTACTCATCATAAGCACCTCATGGAACCACTCTCATCGTTTTTGTCTTCCAGTTCTCTATTCTTCATGTGTACATTTTCATTTCTGTCGAAGACATGAACTATTTTAGCATAGAATTTACTAGAAATAAGGTATGATAAAGATCAATGGATTGTTTTTGAGTCGACCCCGGGCAGAGGTCGAAGTTATCTATCCCTCTGTAGCAGCTAGATCTGTCCGTTAGCGGTAGCGAGTTGTAAGAAACCAGTTTGTAAATCATACAGAAATAAAACGTCAAGTTTTCCAATGTGAGTCACGTAAGTACACTAAATCGCAGTCGTAGTGACGATTCAAACGCAAATCGTTCATAGATAAGTGAAATCACGAATGCATCAAAGGTTAAATGTTAATATTCTCGGTTGCACAATTTTACATGTGATACTCGTAAATCTTGAGAATAAGCGAAACGTGTATAGAAAAGCAAATAACTCACACCCTCGAGAGTTTTCCCACTCCCAAAAAGCCGCTCGTCGTTGTAGAACGTGTAATGCATAATAAAATAAGGAAAACCGAGGCGAGGTAAAATTGTTGCTCTGAAAACGGTGAAGTTGGAGAGGAAACGGAAATGTGTACAGAGACATACAACACACATACGGCACGTCAAAATGATTATGTACGTACAGGTTGATAAAACCCATAACACAGCTTGCACGAGTGTGTCAAAAAAAGACAGGGGGAGTTGTTGGATTTGGTCGTACGAATTATGGTCGAAAGAGTATTTCTGATGGAATGAGGGTTTAGTCAAAGTTGAGATTGTAGCGCGTTGCTTCTGGAAAATTAATTATCGACAGCATTGAATTCCATGAAAGATCACATGATTTGTCATCTTTATTTCATTAACGGGGCTCATCATTGTACAGGTATACCTTGATTTATTGGACTCTCGGTTATATAGACCCTCAATTTTATGTACATTTTAATGGTAATTTTTGCAATATCCAATCAGTTCAAAACTTGCATTTTGTACTATTATGACTTACAATGCAGGGGTTTCCTGCTTTTTGACACGCGGAGCACTTCACATCAATAAATTGTCTTGTGGAACACCCATAAAAGCACCAAAACATACTTCAGATGAGCGGAGTATATGGGGTAATTCTCTGGCGACATTTTTTTTACAGATCCCCTAGCAGATAACATTTTTGGCGGATACATGCAAACTGGCCATGCGCCATATATTTCCTCAAAGATTTCTAGCAAACTTCTTTCATGATTTCATGAATTCCTCACCAAGAATTGTAATATATTCCTGATACTTTTAGTAGATGCCTTCTACTATTTTTCGTGTTCTTCTTCTTCTTCTTATTTATGGCTCAACGTTCGCATTGGAACTTGGCCTGCCTTTCTTCAACATAGTGTTTAAGAGCACTTCCACAGTTATTAATTGAAGGGCTTTCTTTGCCTGGCATTGTATAATTTGTACATTGTATGGCAAGTCCAATGATATACTATGCCCAGGTAGTCCAGAAAATTTTCCCGACTGAAACAGGAATCGCACCTGCCGTCTCCGGATTGGCGATCCATGTAATTACCCAAGCAGCATGCTTTGTTACAACTAAATCACAGTAATTTCTACGTGAAAAATTCATAAAACGGTTTTAAAAGACTGCAACGTCGATTTCTACAGCTACACCGAAAAAGCGCAGGAGCTGGAGCCTGTGCCACATATGTCGTTCGTCGCATAAGAGCTTAGATGGTAACCAATGTGTAATATAGTTTGTTTACACTGCAATAGAAAAATAAACTCAAAGTTACATTGCTTGTTTCGTCATAACAATTATGGAAAATGATAAACATGGTAATGGCGATTTGAAATAAGTATCTTTCTAGTAAAATGGAAATGTGTTTCGTCGAGACACCGTCATAAAATTGACTGGCAATAGTATTTTTCTGGTGAAATTGTCAATTTTACTAGCGAAAAACACGTGCGCTTGCCAAATTCGACAATTTTAGCATAAACATTTGCACATCGCACTGATTCGTTGTACAATTTTTGAACGGGAAAGGGTACTAGCAAGGATGGGAACGCTCACTTGCAAAGGGTTACACTCACTTGCAGATTTCTCAGCTCAGACGCGTGCAATCAAAAAACAATGTATGGACGACTTTTGCCTGGTGATTTTGTCTAAAAGTTTGCCGAATGGAGTAGGGGTCGTACACGCATACCGAAGTCGTGAGAGAGCTGCAAAGGCAACTCTACACGAGGTGAATGTAAATTACACTCACCTCGTGGAGAGTCGCTTTCATAGCTATGTCGCGGTTTTGAGGTTCGTGTGCGACCCCTACTCTATTCGGCAAAGTTTTAGACAAAACCACAAAGCAAAAGTCGTCCATACATCGTTTCTTGATTGCACGCTTCTGAGCTGAGAAAATAGCAAGTGAGTGTAACTTTTTGCAAGTGAGTGTTCCCATCCCTGGGTACTAGGCTTGTAAGGCCAGTTTATTTATCTTTTCTGATAAGTTTTCTTTTCTATTCTGTTCGCTGAACCCCATAGTCGTAATTGAAAGATATATTAAGTGTTTACAGTTTTTTGTAACTACTACAACTCATCGCCATTGTGATTATTGGGTAGAACCTACATTGCCGGTTGGATGTATGAAGATATCAATATTTACATCAAACATTACTTCATACAGAATTCCCAAATATAAGCATGAAAGCAATTTTTTAATTCACGGAATCGTCATACTTGAGTTCTCCTCACGATCCCCCCCTTTGGGTCGATGCATCTCTATTTGTTTTTTTTTTGTGAAACTAGTTTATTCGATATACTCATTTTTTTTTTTTTATAAAATTCACCCAAAAATATAGGCAGTTCGGATGTTCCGTGAGCTTCTTTAAAATAATAAGTTCTAAACATCTTATTTGTTAAGTTTTAGCATACAAACATATCTAATTACTTAATACTTTTGACATACAGTGTTGATCTTAACCTACTAGTAACAGTTAGGTTGCACATTTGTGACTAAATAATCGTACGTTTTTTTGCGTCTTATATGTGTTTACAATGAAACAACTGATAGTTACACTGTCGTTAACGGCATTCGGTAACATGATACATGGTAACCAAACACTGACTTCGCTGCTGGTGGGTTGATCATTTGTTTTGGTTTTTGGTTTTGATGTAACAGGATAATGGCAAAAATGCAACTTTCTGAATTTGACAGTTCAGGACCATATTACACGAAAACTACCATGTAACATTAATGTAGCTTCTGCAAAATTAAGGTTGCATTGCGATGTCTGAGCAACCAAGATGTATACTGCAAATATAGAACAGTTACGAGTAGTCTGAAGTGAAACGGCTATGCAATCTTTAGGGGAGATTGAGGAGACTTGATCCCTGGGGAGACTTGTTCCCCCATATTTGCTCGGAATCAAAAACATTTTTCTTCTAGCATAATTTTTCCAAAACTACTCCTGGACAAACGACTGTGTTTTGGCTACAAGTGATTTCGATTGTACATTGCATTATTTTTTAACGGCTGATGGTTTGTTTTCAATCCTTCAGAAATCTTTTAGGCGATTCCGAAAAATCTCAATAGCTTTGTGAAAATTGAACCAAATCATGTCAAAATTTCACAGCACATAGTTGAAATAAAATACTTTCAAACTTATTTATCCAAATAAGGCTGTTGTTAACATATTTTAATTAATTCAGCTTAGTATACACAACAGTGACATGGGGATACTTGATCTCTCGAGGATTACACACACATTATACTTGTGAAAAATAAAATTCTATTCGGAAGCCTCTATTTACTTGGAATTCTAGTCTATTCAACGATAAAATGTGTCAGATAATTATAACTTTAGTACAAACCAAGAAAAGGGGGATCAAGTCTCCCCATTTTGAAAATACTGCATATCCTTAAAAATTTAAGAAAATCTTACAATTTCAAACATTCCATATTCATCGAAAATTCAAGAAAACTCGAAAAGAAAATGAATAGGAGACTCTGGAATTATTTTCCCTTTAAATAAACCATGTGCTCAAAGGAGGATCAAGTGTCACCCATTTTCGAAAAATACTTCATAAGACATGCCTCCATAAAAACACAGTTTTGAAAACTTTAACAATAATTTAAATGCCTTCAGTTGTGTATTATCTTGCAATAGATGTTTACCTGCCATTTTGTACGGAAATCGGATCTAGTTTTGTGTTTTTTTCTTAAAGTTTCAGGTAAATTAAGAAAAAGGGATCAAGTCTCCCCAGTCTCCCCTATCATTTTTCTAAAATATTCCGTAAGTTACAAGTGCTACTTGGGTAACCACTAGGCTAACTGGAGACCCGTATACCAGAGATGGACAATGATGAAGATTGCAGCTGAGCAGACACAAACCAAAACAAACATACTCGTGAACAACAGGGCCCGAGAATACTCGCACTTCTTTAATCGTGAGTAAACGAAGCTGGCAAGCACTCGCATGTGATTCAAGAAGCTTCGTGAGTTTTTTTGCATTTTGACGAAAAACGCATTTTAACGACTGGCAGTGCTACTTTTCAGGAACAATAATGAAGCATTAGTTTATGTTGTATAATCACTGGATTTGCTATTATAATCACAATAAAATGCACTTCCCGCACCTCCACTAGTTCTTCACGTGTTTCTGTTTTTGTTTTGCTTCCTACTCACGAAACAGGCGGGTGCGAATAAACTCACACACTGTTTACTCTCGGAATCGTGAGTAATCCTTGTGTTGGCTTTACACTCGCGAATTGCTTCATGATGAGAGTAATTCCATCACTGCCATACATATACACAGCTGATGGATGAAATTCCAAAATTTGTACCAAATTCCATTAAAAAAAGGTCCTTGTTATGCTTTGGCAGATTACTGACAAGATGTGTGATAAATTATTTCCAGTGCTGTCATAGTAAAATCAGAGCTGTCTAGGTTCCCCGATTTCAGCCCCAAGCAACACAACTTGTTTCGAAGCCAGTTAATAGCAACTGAATAAGATTCACTAAATACATTCTTGAAAGAATTTCTGGAAGAAACAGAAATATTTTAAGAAACCATATATGAATTTTCTTGAGAAATTCCAGGAGGAATACCTTGAAAAACACCTGGAAACCCATATTGGAATACCTAACAAAATGTGAGATATTTATCTCTAAAAGACTCTGTATAACAATCCCTGAAGGAATCTTTGGAGGATTTTCGAAGACTTTCTTAAGAATTCTTTGGAGGAATTTCTGGTAGAGAAATGTCTCAAAGAAATATCTAAAGAAATGTGGAGAAATTTTGGGAATTTTTTCAATAATATCTTGTAGAATTTCTGAACCACTCTTTGGAGAAAATTCTTCAGAAAGCTTCTGAGAAAATTTTAAAGAAATCCTGAATTTTTGAGAATGTTCATTGAAGATTGTCTAGATAATTGGTTTAAAATATTCTGGAGGAATCTCTATGAAAAAAAAATCTGAAAATATTCGTAGATGCAAGATTATTTGAAAGAATTCCTTGAGAATTTCTGACTGAATCACTTTAGGAATTCTTGGATGATTTTTTAAAGTGAATTTACAAGAATTTTCTACAGAATAACTTTTTCTTTTTTTAGGAACTCGTGAAAGATTTTTTGAAGAATTATCAAGTTTTTTCAAAGAATTCCTTGGAGAAATTTGTGAACAAATCTCTGAAGGAAAATTTGGAGATATTTTTTATAGAAATTATTAGTCTATAAATTCGACTGGGAGGTTTTCCGAAACAATGCCTTGAAAAATACGAAGAAACCCCTAGGAAAGATTCTATAAGACTCCTTGCAGAAAATTCTCGAATGAATCTCACATCTGAAATAATCTGTAACATGATGATTTGATTTTGTAAGTTTTTCTTCGAAGACCGTCGTAATGACGTTGAAAATTCTGGGTGCACTAACTTTTATTTAACACTGCTTAATTGCATCAAAAGGCGACAGAGCAGATAGTGGTACAAATCTACAGGGGATACTCAAAATAACTGGGATAGGTAAAATTTTCACTTTTCAAAAAATGTTCAACTCGCTGTAAATTTTCGAAAAGGGCATCAAATATGCTCAAATTTTTACTGTAAGTTCATCAACTAGTTGTGTATCAGTGATCAAAATTTGGAAAAGATCGAGCCATTCTACACGAAGTTATAAAAGTTCTAGAAAAAGGTATAATTATCCGATAGCCACCTTTGAGCTGTTATATCTCCGGATTCAATGAACCGAATGCAATGAAATTTTGATCATTTATGACTCAGATAATGAACTTTGAAAAACAGTTTACTTAATTTGAAATTATTAATAAGAAAAAAAGTTATGACGGTTTCATTTATTCTATGTTTGTTAGTAAATTTATCTATTTTTCATATGCATCCCATTACTTTTTCAATTTAATGCCGGTTATTTTGTTACTTCCTTTCAAAACATATTCATATTGAAGTCAATTAGAGGGAATTTAAATGAACTATAATTACTATCTCAAATTTTGAAACGATGATGCAGTTTTAGAAAAATTAATGGTATATTAGAAACATAATCCAATCGTAATAATTTTCTTTCGTGTAAAGAATTTTAAGTTGAGTCAAAAGTTTCTGATAGCTCATTATGTAAGTCATAAATGATCAAAATTTCATTGCATTCGGTTCATTGAATCCGGAGATATAACAGCTCAAAGTTGGCTATCGAATAATTATACCTTTTTCTAGAACCTTTATAACTTCGTGTAGTATGGCTCGAACTTTTCCAAATTTTGACCACTGATACACAACTCACGGTGTGCCAAAAACCGTTATTAACAAACAAAAATGTCCACCCAAATGGGACTCGGCATTCGAAAGATATACTATTCTAGTATCTCCTCTGAAAATTTGAAAATGTTTCATCGAGGGAAACTAAAGTTTTTGTTATTTGAAGATTTTGAGCCATTTCTATAGGATTTTCTTATATGAGTAAATTTGCGCGCACGGTGTGCCTGCAACCGCTATTAACAAATAAAAATGTACACCAAACTGACACCCGGCATTCGAAAGATATACTATTATAGAATCACTTCCGAAAATTTGAAAATGTTTCATCGAGGGAAACCAAAGCTTTTACTGTTTGAAGATTTTCCTCTTTTTCCATAGAATTATCTCATATAATGGAATATTGTCATACGATGCTCTTCATATTATAAATGACAACATACTTGACAACATTTCATTGAGAGGCATGTAAATCACCATGGTTTGAGAATTTAAATTTAATTCCATAGCTACCTGCTATTCGAATATAAACAAAAATGTGGCACGTTGTGAGCCTTGATTACATAAACTTTCAAAGAGTCTGGAACCCGTTTTTTTTTGTTTTTAAGCACGTGATATATTGGTATCTGGTCGGTAAATTTGAAAACTTTTCATGGTGAAACGAGAGTTAAAGTGAACTCACAGCCCAAGGTTGTGGTATTCCTAGGAGGCTTTGTAAATCGTTGGTATAATGTTTAAGATATTGAAGCTCTTAAAGTAAACCTGAATGTTAATCGTTTTCCTAGTCAGCTTTATACGTCATGTTACCAACGTGTTTTCCGTGAATTTATAAATATTTCATTTGAATTATCATCAGTAACAACGATTTTAAGCTTTGATTCCAATTTCATTAGGGATATGCATAATATCGCATTGTCTATAACACGTTAAAACACCTATTGAGTTTTATAACAGTATCGCAAAAAATGTGATGTATAATCAAAGTTCTAGATGAGGTACAAAAGATATATTCATTACGAGGAATGATAAATATGTGAAATTTGAAGAATATTCTATGAAGTTACTAACATTTTCAATATACTTTATTATAACTTATATTTGAGGGGGTTAGAAGCAAAGGGGTGTAAGTGACAAAAACCCACTTTCGAGTAAATGAGGTTTAAAGTTTTTAACCATTTTTTCATCCCATACAAAATGTATGGAATTTCAAAATCAACCCAATTTTCTTTGATTTATTGTATTTTTTCTAATCATCGTAGCAACAATCTTAAAAAAGTTTCTGAAAGCTTGAAATCTGAAGAATTTTATGATATGCTCAGCTTAAAATCTACAAAATGGTCACTTACACCCCTTTGATTCTGGGCCCCTCATTTTCAAACCACTGTGATTTGCGATTGTTTCTATGAAATGTTGTCAAATTTTCAGACTAGTTGTTCGAATGTTGTATCTTTGGAATGGTGTTTGTGAAACTATATCAGTTGTTTTTTTTTATTTGAAGAGCCAATGAAACACTCTATGACAATATTGCCATATACAGTCAGGTCTCCTATTAAACGCTGTCACCCCCCTTTACGCCCACCTCGTTTTCCAGGCTGTCTTCCAACCAATTTAGTTCATTTTTTGTATGTGATGAGTCTATAATAAGCACTAACTGTACTAAAATCAGCTGGATTGGATGCAAGACATCTGAGAACTTGCGGTGAGCGTCAAGTGGGAGGCAGCGTCTAAAAGGAGTCTCGACTGTATGAGCTAATTCTATGAAAAAGAGGAAAATCTTCATACAGTAAAAACTTTCGTTTCCCTCTTTCAGAGGTGATTCTATAATAGTATATCTTTCGAACGCCGGGTGTCAATACCCGAGCAGAGGAAAATATCAAAATAATAACAACGGAGTCACAAAACCTGTTTTTATATCTCGGTTTGTTATTATTAACTTATTAAGTCATCACCGTTCCATAACATGTTCTGTTGGGCAATCTTATTTTGTTATAATCGTGCTCTTGGTATATTTTCTTTAAATTACATTTCAATAACTTGTTTTGTTGTAGCACAAGTTCAGTTATTATTGTGTCATTGAGACTAGTACAAATATTTGATCATTAATATTACAACATAACTAGCTTTGCAATCAAAACTACACTATTCGAGATTTTCGTTGTTCACAGCATTCCGTGAGGAACTGTAAGAGAAAATATTATTTTGTCATCAGTTCATCTTCTTACTGACATTACGTTACAGAGCCAACTTATCAGCCTTTTGTTTTATAAGCACTTTGAAAAGTATACCTTTTTTTTTTGTCCCAGTTTCAGTTAGGTATGAATACGAAAATAGAGAGTGTAATAGAGTGTTAGCCATTTTATGAAACATTCTGGATCAACTGGTGGAATTCAACGACGAACAACACATTTTCGACAAAAATGTAAAAAAAATAAGTCATCAAGAACTCCATTGATTATTTTTAGACATTTTATTTTTATTGATTTCACTGCATCGAGCCCACTTAGATTAACTAGGATAAATGTGTCAATCAATGAGGTAATAATGTAAATTAATCTTATAAACAATAAATCACCTAATAAAGGGTTTCAAAACGACGGTAGTTTTTCATCGTAAGCTGTTTGGAAAATAAACGAGAACTATTGTTTCTCTTTGTTTTCGATAAGAAATCGCTTGCGACAAAAAAAGCGTCCCAATTATGAATGAAACATTTAACAATAGATCCTATTGTTGCGTATCCCATTGAATGCATATGGGACTTTGGAGGAGTTCCTATCCGCAACAGAAAAAAAAGCAAATTTTGTTTTCAGATTGTTATCAATAACGTATTCATATCAAAATTTGTTATTAAAATATTTTCAAAATTCGCTGTTATTAAGTTGTTATTGAAACTAACAAAACATGTTATTAAACAGGTCTTCCAGGAACATTTTTTTGTTATAATATTTGTTATTTTGCCGCTTATGACAGACAAGTTTATAACAGGATATGTTATGTAAATAACATGAAAATAACTCTTTCCGCTACTCAGTTATTTTTCCAAAATAACACATTTTATTATGCTGTTGCTATTCTCGTCTGCTCGGGTATGGTGTATATTATTATTTGTTAATATTGGTTTCAGGCACACCGTGCGCGAATATTTACTCATATAAGAAAATTCTATGAAAATGGCTCAAAATCTTCAAATCACAAAAACTTTAGTTTCCCTCGATGAAACATTTTCAAATTTTCAGAGAAGATACTAGAATAGTATATCTTTCGAATGCCGGGTGCCGTTTGGGTGGACATTTTTATTTGTTAATAACGGTTTTTGGCACACCGTGGCAACTAGTTGATGAACTTACAGTAAAAATTTGAAATTATTTGATGCCCTTTTCTTAAAGTTACAGCGAGCTGACCATTTTTTGAAAAGTAAAAATGTTACCTATCCCAGTTATTTTGAGTATGCCCTGTACACTGCTCGTACAGAAAGAGCGTTCAGCAAATACAGCACAATCAGAAACCACCCTCTATTCAGTGCTTGCCAAGAATCTCTAAATTTCCGAAGGAACCCCTTGGAGGTATTTAAGAAGGGATCCCTGGAGGAATTTATAAAGCACTTAGTAAAAAATATTTTTGAAGCAGTTCGTTAAGGAATGCCAGGGTAAATCATCGGAGACATTTTCAAAGGAATCCCTGATTGAATTTCTGAACTTTTTTAATTTTTGGGACATTTATGCAAACAACTGTTATTGCGTTGAAACCGCTATCTGAATCAATACATTAACGATTCATTTTATTCTTCCCGACGTTTTGACCTTTTTTAAGAGAAAAATTGTCTATCGTCCTTATCCTTGGTACAATTTACATTAGTGTTGGTCAACTTATTCGGTTCATTGCTTTTTGTACAATTTTAGGTCACAGTTAATTTTGAAACGATATTTTTAGTCACAGCTTAGCTTACACATGTAACTATTATGTAGATAACACAGCGCAACATTTTTTTGTCCCAAGAGCAAACTTATGTGTCTCTGACAGATTTTGGGCCGCTGAATCCAAATCCGGGCTCAGATTTGCTCCATCACGCCTCAATTTATAGGGCAAAATATGCGATTTTGGGCTTTTTTTTTCTGCAAGCCATTATGCATGGAAATATATTTTTTAAGCAATCAAAAGATAAATTTGCCAATTAACATATAAATTAATGACTCATGCGAAATATTTCATTTTACCATCTCAAACTTTATAAATTTACGCATTTTATGTCAGTATGTAAACTTGCATGCAACTTTTGGAGGGTGATTTGTATGGGAAATATCGAACCTAACATAAATCGCTTAAAATTATCAAATTGGACTTGGTAAAACGAAATATTTTGCATGAGTCGTTAATTTAGATGTTAATTGACCAATTTATGCTTTGATTGGTTAAAAAAATATTTCCTTGCTTAATGGCTTGCAGTCAAAAAAGCCCAAAATCGCATATATTGCCCTATAAATTGAGGTATATCTCAAAGTTGTGACGTACTGGAGCAAATCTGAGCTCGGATTCAGATTCAGCGGTCTAAAATCTGTCAGAGACATATAAGTTTGCTCTTGAGACAGACCAATAATTAATTTTTGTTACGCTGTGTAATTTTTCCTTTGAAAAATGCCAAAATCCATGGCCGAAACGTCAGATAGAATAAAATAAATCGTCAATACATTACGACTGACTGTGCAAATAACGATCGTAACAAGCTAGAGAGATAGTAGTTACTACTAAAATGTGTGCCAAAAAAAAACTTCGTGACTTTTATCGAAAACTCAGTTTTCGTGCAGTTTTTAGATGTTGTACCAAACCAAAATGTACCAAACATTTTGATGTACAATTGAAATAAAAATAAAATAACAGTTGGGGAGCGGACCTGGTGTGATGGTTAGAACATGTGACTATCACGCCGAGGACCTGGGATCGAATCCCACTCTCGACAAACTCACAAAATGTGAGCTCTTCCTTCGGAAAGGATGTGGGTTCCGAGATGAACTAGCCCAGGGCTAAAAATCTCGTTAATACAGATGAATAAAATAACAGTTTAACAGAATTAAACATGTTTTGGAAGATGATTCTTTTTAATTCTCGATTTCGTGAATTTCAGTTTTTGGTTTTTCTAATTTTTATTTTTGAACATCCTCACAGTTTTATATTTTTCCTGGAAGCCTATTTGGGGTACGGATTTTTTTTTAATCAAAACATTTTGAGATTTTATGATTATTGCTGAAATATTTTTATTTTAAATTTTTTTCATAGAAAATTTTATTTTCCGTGTAATTTTAAGGAAAATTATTTAAGAGTGTCTTCGATTCCCTTGAACTATAAAGCTAGGATAGAATGATTTGAGAAAAATTTAAAATATGTTAATTGTAGCGATTTAATACAAAATAAACAATGACTTCTAGAAGGTGACTAGAACATCAATTTTTCAATGATTTTTCAAAAATTTAAATACGCTTCAAAATACACCAAAAACCATTTTGAGATATACAAAACAGTCCTAAATATCCGCCAAAAATATAAAAATTTTGATTTTTCACGAAACAAAAATTACAAAAATGCTCAAACTATACCCCGTCTAAAGGTCGGATTGGGTATTATAGGGTTAAATTCCACAAAATCGATGTATACCTGTACACAGATTGATAGCAACGAGTAAATTTCTGTAAGTAACGCACATAATTGGAGCGTCGGATTTACCAGATGATTTATTTATTTTATAATGTATCATGTCAATTTCCGTTATATGTCAAGTAGTTCAACATGTTTCAGAGTAATTAAATGACATAAAGCACAAACTTATGTACATGATAAGAACAAAATGAAAAAAAATCTTCCGCTACATTATAATTATTTATGCTATTTGGAAATCTGATGAATGAAATGAATTGAGATGTTGACATTTTAAAATTCACCCTTCTTCCGACCAAATCCATACCCTTCGACCAAAATGAATTTCGATCAGCTTCGCCGTAAGCAACAAGTCCTAGAAGAGTACTGAGCAAAGTAAACCTTCTAAAAATAAATCCGTTTGTTATCGATAAGAATCATCGAACATTGATTTTGTACTAAAGAGGAAAAAAGAAAGTCACCTGGATTGTGAGGGGTTCGTAGACGTACTCACGGTACAAACGAAGATTTCGAGAGCTCCGCGTAGCAAAGCTAAAGAGTAGGTAGGTACCTTCCTTCGGAAGAAAATAACATGGAAGAACCGGATATAATCCGATTGGAGGGGGCGCCGACGACGGACGGATGGAGGTGGAACACCTACAGTGCGACCCGACCCGACCGTAAGAAACCCGGGAAAAATAACAAGCCGGAAAATTATTTATTCATTGACGGTTCTGTCATCATCATCGTTTCGCTTGCAATTGCCATTGTTGCCTTATTTCGCTGGGTCCTTTCCAGGTCGTCGTGTACGCGTAGGTACGTGGGAGAGTAACCCGGCACACCCGAGTTGTGGCTAATTGAAATTCACGCACAGTAATAAATTTCGTTTCTGGCTTGTTAACCAGCAGCATCCGGTTAGTAGCAGCACGGTAGCAGCCAGCAGCAGCCATATGTAGGTACATGAATGCGATAATTCAGTGGAACGGAAGAATCATAGCGGAAAAGGTAGTTGAATGCGAAATTCGATGTTATTTGTTGGGCGACGTACCACACATGTAGGGATGCTTCTTGGAAGAAGCTGGACAGAGTTTTAACAATTCAGGTGGAATCAGTAGGATTTTTTTTACTTGATAGCGTTCTGAAAAGACTTGTAGATGTTTCGTTACCAATCATATTAATAACAATAATTTGAAGTCATCCGGAAAATGAAATTCGGAGAAGGAAAGTTACAAAATTGTCGTCACAGAACTTGATTCAACTATTATTCAGAAAATGATAAAACATTCACTTTTCCTTTATCGATCACGTTACACTTGGACAGCCCACCAAATTCAAATATCTATACATCGTTTTGTAGTGTCCGGATCAAACTGGAATCCGGATCGGATTTTACGAACACCAATTTTGCAGGGTTCTTCTCCGGCGTTCTGGTCACATGATTAACAATGCCGTATCCATCTGGCTTTAGTCACCTTCTGGATGCTGAGTTCGTAGTAGAATTATGGGCTTGTGGTTCATCGTTCGCCGCCATATACCATTCTCATGCACAACGCCGAGGTACGTCCTTACACACCACATGTTTTCAATTAATTTTGCTGGATTTCACATTTGGTGCATTTGTTACGGAAGTGTGCATCTTTTTTGGCCGAAATTTCTTCTCCTTAATAAGGCACGACTTTCACTGATGATACGCCTCCATATTTCACGACACTCATTGTTATCAGCCATCAGTAAGAATCCAAGGTAGAAGGACTGCTCCGCTACTTCGAAGGTATTCTAGTCTATCACAACGTTATTCCCTAGACGAATCCTGTCGTGTTCGTTCCACCTATTAGCATGTTCATTATCCATGCTACATTGCATTTTAGACTGGTACACGGCTCTGCTCTGCTATTGTTCCAAATGTTCTGGTGATAATATCCCTGTCATCCGCAAAGCACACAAATTGACCGGATTTCGTGAGAATCGTACCCCGGCTGTTGAGCTCAGTTCATCGCATTACACCTTCCAGAGTGATACTAAATATAGAATAGGCATTAGATCCCGTTACCTTGTCGCATCAAGAAACGAATCAACTGGATAGTTCACCTGAATCCCTTTAGAAATTGTGCTAAACGATCATCGATGCTTCGATCAGTTTTCCAGACAAGCCTTGTTCGACTATGATTTTCCATAGCTCTGTGGGGTCGAGACTGTCGTATACCGCCCTGAAGTAGACGAACAGGTAATGCGTTGAGACCTGGTATGGTATTCACGACATTTTTCAAGGATTTGCCGTGCGGTGAAGATCTGGTCCGTTGTCGACCGACCGTCGATGGAGCCAGCTCGATAACTTCCCACGAACTCATTCGTTTTAGGTCACTGACAGGCGACGGAAGAAATGGTGATCGTTCTGAATCTCTCACATTTCAAATGGTCGCCTATCCTGTGAATGGGGCAGATTATCCTTCCTTCCTTCCACTCCTCCGGTAGCTGTTTGGTTTCCAAGATCCTGGCTATCAAGCGGTGCTGACAGGCCAACTTGTCTGGGCCCATCTTGATGAATTCAACTGTTATACGGTCTTTACCAGCTGCTTTGTTGGGTTTGAACTGGTGAATGGCATCCTTAACTTTCCTCAACGTGGGAGGTGGCTCATATCCGTCCTCTGCTGCGTTGGCATAGTCGTGGTCTCTCGTGCCTACGTCCTCCACGAGGACCTGAGGTACTCGTCGAAGCGCTGCTTCCATCTTTAGATCACCGCACGCCCGTCCATCAAGAGACCTCTGTCCTTTTCCCTGCATTTTTCGGCCCGCGGCACAAAGCCGTTGCGGGATGCGTTGAGTTTCTCGTATTCATGGGAACGGCATGAACAGAGGCGCATCTGCTGTTTCCGCTTCTGTTTGTAACGTTCCACGTTCTGCCGGGTTCCTTGCTGCAGCAATACCGCCCGTGCTGCGTTCTTCTCCTCCAAAATCACTGTGACTCTGAACTCCTCGTTGAACCATTCGTTTCGTCGACTCCTTTCCACGTATCCGGTGCTCTCGTTCTGCGTCGTTGATGGCTGCTTTCACTGTACTCCAGCAGTTCTCTAGAGGGGCCACATCGAGCTCGCCCTCGTCTGGCAACGCTGCCTCGAGATTCTGTGCGTATGCTGAGCCGACATCTGCTTGTTTTAGTCGCTCAAGGTTTTACCGTGGTGGTCGCCTGCACCGTACATTATCGATTACGGAAAGTTTTGGGCACAGTTTGACCATCATCAGATAGTGGTCAGAGTCGATGGTAGCACCACGATAGGTCCTGACGTCGATAATGTCGGAAAAGTGCCGTCCGTCAATCAGAACATGGTCGGTTTGCGATTCCGCCTGCTGTGGTGATCTCCAAGTGTAACGATGTAACGATAAAGGAGGCTGTATTGGAAAAAGGTGCTACGTATGACCAATGACCAAGTTTTTGGATGCGGCGAAATCAATGAGTAGTAGGCCGTTTTCGTTTGTCAGCAGGTGGACGCTGAACTTTCCAATCGTCGGTCTGAATTCCTCCTCTTGGCCTACCTAAGCGTTTAGGTCTCCTATGATGATCTTGACGTCGTGGCCTAGGCAGCGGTCGTACTCGCGTTTGAGCTGTGCGTAAAAGGAGTCTTTGTCCTTTGTCAGCAGAACTTCCGGAGTGAGCGCTGTGCACGTTTATATGCTGAAGTTGAAGAATCGGCCCTTGATCCTCAACCTGCACACTCTTTCGTCGAACGGCCATCAACCGATCACGCACCTGTGCATGTCACCCCCAAGCAACCAAAAGTTCGGATAAAATAGCATGTTTGGGCTTAATCAGCTATTCGAAGGAAGATGAATAGCATTCTATTCAGCTCACTTTTTAAGTAGTTAACCGAACTTGAGTTCACAAAAAGTACACTTGTGTTGCTGAAAGGAACGCTATTCAGCTTAAAAATAAACTTCGAAAAAATGAAAAAATGTGTTTAGTCCTCAAAAGTAATTTATTATTAAGAAACATTAGTTCATGTGGAATCCAAATTGATCAATACCTTGAAATAATTTTTGATGTTTTCTACTTACTGAGATTTGAACTCGGGTTCTCCTCGTTGAAAGTCGGTGCTTAACCACTACTCCATGTATGTGTTGTTAGGCACTGTGGGATTTTACTCAATGTGCTGATATCATATAGTAGAGCTCATTCAGGTTCGCGTGTGAACTTTCCCTGGACTTGGAATACTTTTTGAAGTCGAAAGTTCAAAAGAAGTTCACGTGGAACTTCTTGTGAACTTACACAGTTTGACATTTTCAATTTGTTGTGGTTCGCAGTGCAAAGCAATAAATTAGGGCCAGTGCATCAACTTTAAGAAAAGATTATAAGTTTTCAGCGTGGTATCCAGTGACTACGATTGCGGCGATTACCGGCGCGCTGCAGCGACAAGTGAGACGGGTGTGAAAGCATCCAGCAAAGCTGGAAAATTTTTGTGCGCAGCCGAAAAACCCCCGGCGGAATCCTGGGGGGAACAGTTGTTCGCTGCGGGGGCAGCCTTTGAGCCACACAATACGGATCCTTTGCATTGATTACAAGTAAGTACGTTGAAATATTATAGTGGAACAAAGTGTACTTGTGAAATCAACACAAGCTGTGCTGCTGGGCTCGATTTCCGAGTGATTTAATTGAATGAGAACTTCTCCCCGGCCCCGCTGTCGCCGAAGTTCAAGTGAAGTTCACTTTTGGTACGGTTAATATTTATCCGAACTTTGAGTAGTAAGTTCAAAACAAGTTCGAAACAAGTTCGTAACGGATGATTTCAAGTTGTTGGAATATGTCCAAATGAACTATATTTGAGTTTTAAAGGCACGCACAAGTTCAACATGAGTTCGGTTAATATTTGATTGAACTCTGTTTTAAAGTTCAACATAAGTTCTTTTCGAACCTATTTTCGACTTTAATGTCGTTTTTAAGAGAAGTCAAAAGCTTGTACATGTACTTCCAAGTTCATAAACAATACAAGAGTAACTTTTTGGAGAATTAAGTTCAACGAAACCGGAATTGAACCAAACTTGAACTTCTGAGTTCGTTCTTCAAGTGGAATTCGAACTTTTGGTTGCTTGGGCCATCACGATAAAAGCTGTTCCCAGCTCACGTTTATAAATCCTGTCCAACACACCTCCTGCAGCGCTACGATGCCGAACCCACGGTCATTCAGTAGATCGGCGAGTTTACGGGTGCTCCCAATGAAATTGAGAGATCGGCTGTTCCACTTACCGAGTTTCCAATCGCAATTCCTTTTTGTTCACTGAAATCGTTGCCGTTGGTCACGGTTCGTATTATTCTGTTGCTGAATTTCCGTTACAATGTAGGGCTTGACACCAACCCCCTACTTTCCGGAGAACCATAGTACACAGTTGAGCTAAGAGTCCTTCCCTGGCAATCGGATGTTGATCAGCCTCCCCTAACATGAGGATCAGACGCTGTTGTGAATCGCTCCTCCTGAAGAACAGACGCTCAAGTTTGCAGAAGCACCCCCCTTTCCTGTCAGCCTACGACCAAAGTTCCCCCACCGGGGTTGGTTACCTGATCTTCCCTAAGGTTGCTCGCAGTTCGGCCGGTGCTACGCGGAGCTAATGATAGGAGTTACTGGCGAAGGTTCCTACGTTACAGAGAGCCCAGTGGCACTTTAACGAATCTCACGAGTCGCTCCCAAGAGCCGCCGAAATGTGCTCCTGCTGGTGGGTTGAAGATCCATTTTGTGTCAGCGTTTGTGAAAGTCGCTACCCGGTTTTGATCGATTGTATTTAGCTGTTCACTGCATTCCTGGCTGACAATTTGCGCCGTTATCTGAGTGGACTTCGATGGGTGATCCTTAGAGCACCACAAACTAACGGGCCGCCATTGTACACGATTCCACTTAAGAGAGAATCCCAAGAAACAGAACAAGCTGAATAACAGTATCTTAAGCTAAAGTTTGCTTAAGAGTGGTTTGTTCCACACTTGTACAGCAAAAATGATTGTTGGGATGAACAACTTCCAGGTGTACGGATGACTATTTATCATAGGTGCGTGAACAGGGTCACACAATGTTTAACGCAACTAAGTCCAAGCCCAGATCCAAAACATTTGGATTGTTTAGGGCCTATATACCTACAACTGGAAAGGCTTGGGTATTCAGCAAGACCATGGTGAGGGTATCGCTTTCGATACCCAGTTGTTGCATCCGGTCACAGTATAGAAACTACTAGATCATTGTACACGATACCAATTCCAATAATTTTACCCAACGGTGATTCATCAGTGTATACGTTAGAGTTGGCGATTTCTCCTATTTCTGCCGTCGAATTTAAAGTGGCGCCTATAAAACTTGTTGAATTGATGGGCCTTAACGGTTATTGGGAACGTTAGAGCTGAAGTGGTTGCAGGTGGTTTTACGGTATTTCCAGAATGGCGGGTTGTAGTGTTCCAATAGTCTTCCCTTCAATGGGATCTGTCTTTGCGCAGAGTGTCATAAGCATAGAATAACGAAAGCTGGATGTTCAGAAAATCCGTTTAAAACTGCAACACAAAGTAGGTTAAAGATTCAACCGTTCCAAATACAGATATAACTAACACTTCAAACAGATTGGATTCAGAATCAAAGTCACGAGGTCATAATCGCCTGATACTTATCCCACAATGTTTGGTGAACCAGTCAGTATGTAATTGTAGATCGGAGATTAAACAACAAACATAAGTAAAAAGATACAAGCCCAACAAGTGAGACCACCTACCAAATATTTGAGACGTCAACGAAAACTTAGCAGAGTCAAATGGCTATTGCAATAAGAATTACTAAATTACGGATGAACATAATTATTCAGAGAATTATTTTAAAATGAACAAGCGAAACACAAATTACTAAAGAGTGAATGATCGTACTACATTTTACGAACCTTTTAAAATGCATATCAAAGCTCAAATTTAATTAACAGAATCATCGCCACGCGTATGAATAATAAAGCAACTTGAAGTAATTACGAATAGCACCGGTATCGACATCACCGGCTCCAAGTTTCCAACACCATCACCAAAAGGCAACCATCAATATTTGCTAAGCCGCCCTCGGTCATCCATCGGTGATGTTGGCTGTCCTCTCGCCGGTCGCCGCCAGTCGAACGGAAGTTACATCATAAAACAAGCATTAACATGAATTTTTAATTAGCTCAACTTATAATCCCACCATCATCCCATTCACCTACACAACAACAGAATGCATCTCAGCCATATTATCCGTCGGACAAACGAACGAGACATTCGCTCTGCTCTGGCAACGGTCAGCAGTTATTCGTTGGGCACATGTTGAATGTATCTCTAATGAACAAGGTTAATCCAGATTTGCCGGATAAAAAGCACTGCCAACACTCCGTCCGTATACAGAGCAGCGAATCAATCCACTGAGGGCATGGTTGAAGCTGCTCAATTATTAACGACCGACAGTGATACGTGTATACGGGTTGCCACCCCTCAGGATCATCACACGTCTGCTTTCCTAATGTCAATCAACTTGAACGCATTCAATCTTGCTTTCTTCTCTCAAAGCACCTGTACCTGTACCTAGAAGATTGCTTTAAATGGTAAACATCTATTTACGCTTAGCCATTGTTGTCTACCCAAGTGCCTAATCTAATATGCTGCTGGATGCTCTGCTTCACTATGTTATGCTTTCCAAACATGATGCATCACTGTATCTGGTACTCTGTCTATCCGTTGTACTATCGAACACTCTATGTGATAACTAAACTTCAGCAAGCGTAATACACAAAATTAATAATTCAGAATCAATTAGTGTAAGAATAAACTCCTGTCCTGAAGACATCCAAATCATAAAATTATAAATCTAATAAATCTCTCTATTCTAGTAGTTAGGCATTTTTGGAGCTCAATGTTAAATGTTACAACACGACAAATGCTAAAGCCAGTTGACCAAAACAACCATTTCCATTCTATTTATCCTTCTGTAGAAAAATGTCTATGTAAGTAAACTTTCCGAACTCTGCCCGGGAACAATCGGCTCTGTAAACTACAATCAACATTGCTTAGAAATATGGCACAAATATGAATTTGCGTACACTCCTTACACATCATACATCATTTCAGCATTGAATGGTACGATTTTTATTGAAGATAGGGTGTGAGACCATTTGAGAAGGGGATCCTATTTTGAGCTTATTTTCAGTCATGTCTCAGTCAATTTTATAACGTTTGGATTTATTTTTCGCGCAAGGTAGGATAAAGTATCTAAATTCAAACTAGGTGTTGAAAAACTGATTGAGCATGTCCCAGAAAATGCCCAAAATATGGCTCCGTACCGAATTGGTTTCACACCCTGTGCATGCATAAAACATTTCGTACTGCCGTTCAGATGCAAGGATTCCATAAAAAAAACCTGTGTAAACAATCGTCATATAGTATTTAAAAACCTATAGTTATCATTAAACAAAACTGTAAAAATCTTTACGGTTTTTATTTTTTTTATGTTGTGCGTCTTTCTGTTATTATATTTTATTTTACTTTATTTTATTTATTTTATTTTAGAATTGTTTACTGGAAAGTCATTGCATATACTGTCAATGTTCAAGCAAAATGGAGACATGAGAAATTGATCTATGACATATTCTACTGCCATAATAACTCGAGAATCCCTTCCTTTGATGCCTACAATTACTAAAGGAGTTTTACAAAAAAAATATTAGTTGAGTGGTTTCTATGATTCATGTAAAAGTTCTTCCCGCTTTGAAATCACAACATGAGATTCACTCAGGTTTGTTCGGTCATTCGTTTCACATTTTCGTGGGAGGATTCCTCGGAATATTCACCCAGACAGTCTCGAAATCATTGTTCTACGAGTATCTTCTACCAAAGATTGCTCCGAAAACCTTTATAGAACTTCTTCCTGGAAAAATCTTTCAAGGATGTAAGCACTATTATGCGATTTGGATTTGATGCAAACACCAAACTTACTGATTTACAAGTTGCCATCATTGCAACATGCCCTGCTCTATGTATTCTGTCGAGCGACCGTTAATGAAGCCAATACATATGATAGCTCCATAAAAATGTATGTGCTTTTGGTGGAGGTGAAGTAGAAAGCCAACCTGAATCCAACGCCCACCTCAACCTACGCTCTTTCCGCTTAAGCGTGAAGAGAGCCTATAGCTCATTGGAAGTAGCTTGTGACGTCATGCGACTTTCAATATAACATTGAAAGGCACGTCGCGTCATCGAAAGCATCCTCAATATTCAGGAAATCACCCAGGCAAAAACTACGTTTAGGCGAGTGCTTTTTTTGGAAACGTGTACAACTTTGAGTAAAAAAGTCACTGCGGACATCCCAAATTGGAAGGCATGTGAGTTCACATGAATAGGCATGTTAGCCAGACGACCATCAAAGTGTGATAATCGACATTGCGTTTCAAGCATTTCAGAAAAAAACATGGCAACCAGATAAATCTGGAACTCATTCCTTCTTCACACAACGCACGCACCCTTTCGGGATAAAACTATGGAGTAATTTCATGCCATGCAAATATCCAATAAAAAAACTACAAGAGTTCAAAACTTGTTTGGAATACTCAAATTACTCTGGAGAAAAATAGAAGAAAACCCCATATTCTCCTGGAGATTTGAAGTAAGCTGAGCTGTTTAGTGCAATCTAAATCGATTCTATAGCAACAATACTCGGGGTAGAAGCTAGAGATTCATAGCTATACAAAATACAGGTTCATCCAAAGATATTTTGAACTTGAACGGGTCAGAGTTCCCTTCAGGAATACCTCTTGCGGTCCGCACAGACCGCAGAGGACAAGCTTCTTTCAAAGCAATAGTTATGGTATACCACAATGGAGGGCGTTGTAGTAACAAAACCACAATGAAACTCTCTTGAACTGCTACTCCAAGCGAATTATCCATAAAATGTGGTCGCAACCAATTAGTACAAGTTCCCTAGTTTGTTGAGCAGGGACGCCTGAATACGCAAAGTTTGCGAATGAACACCCAAAAGTGCAAAGATTCTCAAATTAAGACTCCTCATCTGACACATGCCAATCAGTCAACTCATGACAAATTCTGTTCATGCAGAGTTGGGTAAGGTGCAATTCTGTGTTAAGTTAGAAAAGATGCTGAATACAAAAGCTTGCTTGAAGGCATCCTTAAGGAAAGGTTGAAACATACAGTTAACGTTATTCTAAAATATAGCATGTTCGAGGTACGACACTTCATTTATAATGAAAGAAGCAAAATTGGGTTCTCGAGGTAAGGGATGGACAAAAGTCAATGAGGAGGGGAGAGGTTAGTCTGAGATTGCAAAATTTTGGTCTACGTGGTTTATAAACAGCCCCTAACCTACACAGATCGAAAAAAGAGTGTAAAATTCTGTGACATATGATGCACATGATTGGAGCGTGGGATATCACAGAAGTTTATTTATTTATTTATTCGTCGTCAATCATATGTAGACCATTTGTTACAACTATGTTTTCTTAACCTAACATTATTTTTTTAGTAACGAATTACATTCAATTGTCTCTTAAGCTTAGCTTTCGACATACCGAAGTCAATGGACTCACATTGTTCATTATATAACCTCATCATTTGATTTATAGGTCCAAACATGGCATAATTAGTTCGATAGTGATTAGTAGAAAAAATGCTGCGATTTCGTAATTGACGAGTAGGTGCATAAAAATTCAATTTTGATCAAATTTCCTGTGAATCAACTCGGTTGGATACGACGTCATTTATAAATGAAATCATGGCGAATTTTCGACGTTCTTTTAATGTTTGGATATCCAACAGCTTGCACCGTGCTTCATAAGGTGGCAGAGGCTGCCCACATCTCCAACCTAGTTTGCGAAGAGCGAATAATAAAAACTGTTTTTGAACAGATTCTATTCGGCTGACGTGATTATCTGAAAATGGCGACCATACTATACAACAATATTCTAGTATTGAACGAACATAGGAAATATATAATGTTTTTATTGTGTATGGGTCGTGGAAATTGTAACTAAAACGTTTTATGAACCCAAGCATCTTATTGGCCTTGTTAATGATTGTATTATAATGATCTATAAATGTCACTTTAGAATCTACTAGTACACCAAGGTCTCTTATTCTTTCACATTTTTGTACTGGTTGACCTCCCAACAAAACTGTTGTGTTTGGCGTGTTTAACTTCCTGCTAATGGAAATGGAGTTACATTTTTTTACATTAAGTTTCAATAGGCTTTTCTGACACCATGTGTAAAATACATTTATTTCATTTTGGAATAACCTAAAATCTTCATTGTTTCTTATTTCGAAGTACAGTTTCATGTCGTCAGCATATATGAGAATATTAGTCTTACTAAGTATAAAAGAAACATCATTGACATACAAGATACATGACATATCTTGTAAAAGTCATAAAATATCATGTAAACTTCCATTATATGTCATGTAAATCAGCATGACTCTGAGTGTTTACATGACATATAACACAAATTTACATGATATGTCATGTAAACCATCAAAACAATAAGTTTACATGACTAAAATGAAGTTAACACGACGTGTAAATATCATTATTTTTATCTGTGTATACAAAAGTTACCCTACAAAAATGAACTTTTTGAAGAAGAGCCACTTGGGCTACACACGCTTTTTACGCTGAAAATTGATCTGAGGTTTCCTAGCCGTATAGCCACTACCCAAACTAGACAGGATTACACTCTTCACAATCACAGCACAAAGAGGAAACATCAACGACAAACCAAATCGGTGTCAGTTAAAAACGCCATAGGCGAAACGCATTAAACGAAACCATATAGGTGGTAATGTAAGCTAATTCACATCATTTGAATAATCCCGCCCTTATTTTGCCTCAAATTTGAGACTTAAGAAGGGCAACTGATTATCTCGAAGAAAGGCAAGGTCCACTGCACCATTGCCCCGGTTAGCGCAGTTAGGGCGTAATACTGTGGAGGACGCCCTAATTCTCCACAGGCTCCGTTTGTGGTTAGGTTTTTATTAGACCCTCCCTTACATTCCTTGGCACGGTAAGCATAAAGCCACGTAACACCATGAATTAGGTAGGGGTCACCTGTTTAGTGGACTCTTACCACTGTATCAGGCTATCCGCAGTGTTATTCTTAGCCAATTGAGACAACCGCTACCGACACTACACATCTATCTAGGTTGATCGAAAAAAAAAGTTAACATTGATGGTCAACTTCCAAGTCAACTTCCAAACGAGCTCGAACAGCCTGCACCACCTTGTCGTAGTTCCCGGTGAGATTTCAACGAACAAGACAAATTGCCCGAAACACTTACACATTTTTTTACACCAGTCATTCTTGATATGATCAGTCTAGTGAACTTTCTGGAGAAACTGTTCTCGTCCATGATTTTTCATAGCTCTGTGTGGTCGATACTGTTGAACCCCGCCTTCAAGTCGATGAACAGGTGGTGCGTTGGGACCTGGTATTCGTGGCATTTTCGGAGGATTTACCTCACGGAAGATCTGGTCCGTTGTCGAGCGGCTGTCGATGAAGCCGGCTTGATAGCTTACCACAAACTCATTTACTTTGGGTGAAAGACGACGGAAGATAATCTGGGATAGCACTTTGTAGGCGGCATGCAAAATTGTGATCGCTACGAAGTTCTCACACTCCAACTTATCACCTTACTTGTAGATGGGGCAATAAAAAGGTTATTAAAAACTTTTTGCAATTTCTCATCGTAATAGGCTGTTTTACCTCACGCAAATGTGCCAGGAAAAGCCTACTTTCCCACACCAAATTAACAGTGCTGTAATGGTTCATTACAGCACTGATTTGCGTTGCGTAATGAACCATTACAGCACTGTTTTCAGTTTTGATCAGCTTCTTGATGCTTCCTGCACGCAGGTTTGAAAAATTGTGACAGCTGACAGTATAACCTGCTATGATCAGACTTGGCTATGGACATCAGTGAGCAGTTTGATGTGAAAGTATTATTAAAACTATCCTCAAGTGGTAGTTTATGAAATTGCAAAAAATGTTGTACGCAACTCGGTACAGAACTCGATTTTTACAGCACTCGTCGTAATTATCCAACTCGGCAAGCCTCGTTCATTCTGCACCTTGTTGCGTAAACAAACAAAAAAACACATAGGAAAGTGGAACCATCTCGGTACTTTTCTGCTATAACTCAGCCAATTCTGAACCAATCGACACAATTTTTGGAACGTGATGAGATACGTATAGTATCTAGCTGTGTTCAAAATTTCAAGCCAATTGGTTTTGAATTGACTGAGTTATAGCGCAGAGTGCCCAAAATACCGGTCGCTGCCCAAGTGGTTCATTACCCTATTCAACATTTCACAGGTGGTGGGTTGCTCCTGCAAGTTGTAGGCAAATATTATTCTTTAATCTCATGTCTCTACATTGCTTAAAATATGTTTTTTTTTTCTTAATTTGAACACTTTTTTTGTGCTTTATGTTTTAAGATTCGAAACATATTTTCAATTATACAAGCTTTAAATACAAAATCACATTATGAAACAAGTTTACGAAGAAAAACGCTATGAGTACAATCCTCCACATAACACAAACTGTAGCCAGCACGAAACAAAAACTTTCCTTTCAACAACGACAATCTGATTACCCATTCATTTCTGCAGAAGCTCATTACAGCGACAAATTGTAGACATCCTGCATATACAATTCTCATCCCGACAAAAAAAAAGCTTCATCTCATTTCCCATCTTCAATATTTCACGCATCGATGTTCGCGACTGCAATTAAAAACTTATTCCGCTACCACACCGTCCGTTTCCAATCCATCCACGATTTCACCTCGCCACATTTTCACGAAGAGCTTCGTCATGCCACCTACCAACCAAACCAAAAACCACCCCTTCCCATTGTGATGATGATGATCAACTTATGCATACCTACATATCTAGGTTCATCCTATCAACCCTTTCGAGTGAAAGTTTATCATTCGCTCGCGTTTGCCGTCTTGCACTTTTCCCCGTGCGCTTTACCGCTCGCAATTGCCACATCACCATTGTTCTAATTTAGCGCTAAATAAATAACACTATTCATTAATTAAAACGTTCTAATACTAGTATGAACTGCTTACGCTTTGAGCATTTTTCAGTGTGTTTTCACTCTCTACGGTTCCAGTTGTAAGTAATGGCTTGCATTAGTTGTTGTGAAGACGGTATTTTATTTACATTATAGTGTACTGACATGCAGTAATCCCTCCATTTAAGGTGCTAACAAGTGTTGTGGGTAACGAACAATAAGAATTACTTCATTTTTCGATAGATGTATTAGCATTCATGGGTTTAAAAGTAGAAACATGTATCTTACTAACCACCATACGCTCTCCATGAAGGTTGAGGCGTGTTTAGCGTGCTTGGTATCTCGTTTTTTTTTTCGTAAGAGATCCAATTAGCTTCAATCACATGAGCTACTAGAGATTCCATCTGTGTCCCCATCCCGCTTTTCCTAAAAACTAGCGAGCTTTGAGAGCAACTTCCATCGCGATGAAGAGTAGCACACATGAGGGCATTACTGTAGTGTGTATGAATTGATAAAACATGAAACATGTACCTGGTCATTATTTTGCACTTGGTGTAGAATTAGAATAGCTTGATTTATTTTATGTTTTCAAATCAAGAAATCGCAATACCTCACATGGCACGTAGAAATACATAAGGGAGCATTCATTAAGTACGTCACGCTAAAATTGGAAATTTTAGACCCCCTCTCCCCCCTTCGTACGGGGTTTTCCTATACCTAATACATTGCTTGTCACACTTTCAAAAAAACCCCCTCCTCCCTTATACCGTAACGTACTTAATGGATGACCCCAAATTTCATATGTATCACTGCCAATTATTTGGCTATCAATTGTTCCAACAGATGTAGCAGATGTTGGCAACTAAGCATAATTTTATACAAGAAAGGAATGTTGAAAACTCAATCTAAAAAGGTAACTTGATGAACTGCAACTTTTAGAGCCATGGTCAACTGAAGCATGCTTAGATGTACGGTATTCCCAGGGAATTCGAAAAAAAAACGCCACCAGAACGGAAATCGAACCTAATCTCTCCAGATTGGAGATCGAAAGCCTACTAGGGTTCGAAAGCCACAAATGGATAAGTGGAGACTTCGTCAGTCGCGCTCACCCGTTTAACCTAACAAATGACGTCAGCCTAATAAGTTTCCCAAGAAAGCCATGTACGGACTTCAGTTGAAATAACGCAACGATTAGTCTGGTATAGTCTTTTCTATTTCTTTCTAGTATGACCATACATTATTACTTTTGAAGTGATGTTACGGGCCATTGGCACCACTTCCAGTGAGACCATTCGCCATTCAGTGACCCATCCAAGTAACTTTACTCCAACGCCGAGTGTATACAGTGATAGACATTCGTTTAGCCGAGAACAAATAAAGTATCAGGAAACTCATACAAAAGATTTTATGATAAAATTTTTTTATCGTAGTAATAGTATATTTAGTACAGTTTTATTAAAAAGTGATACATTAAACTTACATATACACTGAAACAAAACCGAGGGTAAAAACCCTTCAAATTTCATTTTTTGCCTAGACATTCGTTTAGCCGAGGTAAATGAAAAATTGGTTTTCAATAAATTTTTTTGCAATTTCGTGAGTATATTTCGAGCATATACTCCAAGGCATTTAGTTTATGACGTGTTAGCAAGATATTTGACCTTAAAAGTTTGTTTATTTGTGAAATTCAGAGAAATGTTATAAAAAAATGTCCCGATAAGGAGAAGCGACGATTTCTGTAAACACTCGAACGTAAGCTAGATTGGCAGTTTTGAAAATATGGCACAGAATTATTGTCAGAAATGTTCAAATTATTGCATAAAATGACATGAAAAAATAAGTATATTGGTTTTTGGTTGGTTAAACTTTAAAATGGGATTGATAAAAGCTAAAATAAATGGTTCTGCATTGAAATAAATACGTGCCCTAATGGCTGTGGAGTATACCTGTTTGATACTACAATTACTAAATGAGTTAGAAGACTGCAAAGTGAAAGAACTGCAAGAAATGTCAGATTTTGTGTACCCTGTTTATTCAAAAGCAGATGCTCATAAGGGGTCGTCCATAAATGACGTAGCTTGTTGGGGGGGGAGGGGGGTGTTTGTGATTTTGTGACGAAGTGTGACGATAGGGGGTAGGGGTTCATGATATGCTACGTAGCTTTCTACTAAGCTCATTGAAAAAAAAGCATTTCGTAATTAATAAAATTTATACTTGCATTAAGATTATTATCCAGTAAAAAAACAAATATTGCATCTATTTTTTCCATCACTTTAATGTAAATAACAAATAATGGACATAAATGCCGGCTTCTTTTCATAAGACATGCAGCTATCGGAGGCAACAACTGTATCTGAGAAAATTGTGTAAAAATAATAAATATTGAAATAATGATGTGTATAAAAATCAATGTCGCTCAAATGCTTCTCAAGACCAATAGTTTGCTGCTTGCTATAGGACACTGCACCCCGCTGAGGTTGCGAAGCAATTTTTTTTTGGCATTGGACAAGGTTTTGGCATTATGGCATTTTTCTAGGAGTTCCTTATATAGTTTCTACAGGACTTCCTCGAAGAATTCCTCCGACAATTTCTTAAGGAGCTCCTCTAGCAGTTTTGTAAGGAATTTCTCATTATGTTCTTTATAGGTTTCCCCAAAAGGAGAAGGATAACATTTTTACAGGAATTCCTACTGGGAATCCCAGAAAATTCTCAATAATGGGAATCCAAAAAGAAACTCCTTGAGGAATTCCAGAATGAACTGCTGAAAGAATTTCAGAAGAAACTCCTGCAGGGTCCTTCAAATGTCATGGTGAATTTTATTCAAATGAAATCAAATTCATATTATTAATTAGTGAGCAAACTTATATCTTCGGAAGAGCTCCTATGCCAATATGGTATTGAACTGTATTGGGAGCATCAACTTCCTGTTCTTCGGCATTAAGCAAAACGATAGGTGGTTTATTGAGTCATTAGCTTAGGTGATAATCTCTTATGGTTGCACCTATGGTCTCGGTGTTGGCGATCTGAACCTGACAGTCAGCAATGTATTTTTTTCTTTCTATATTAAGGTGAAACAGGACGCCGTCTTATTTTTCCTATCTTGCCTTTCTTTCTAACAATTTGCCTCGCGATTTTGAAGATGGTAATCTCGAGTTCTATCGCACTGAAGATGCTGAAAACCAATCAGCATATGCACTGCAAGTGAGCATACACAATGATAGGTTTTTGTTGCAAAATATGAAGTAGAATCTAAGATTACCATCTTAATAGCAACAGAGCAATGGCGGATATTTCTCCAACCGTCCGGTTCGCCCTTAACGAGATTTTTAGCCCTCGACTAGTTCATCTCGGGACCCATGCTTTACTTCCTTTCCGAAGAAAGAATTCACATTTTGCGAGTTTGTCGGGAGTGGGATTCGATCTCAGGTCCTCGACGTGATAGTCACGTGCTTTAACCATCACACCAGATCCGCTTCACAGTCGGCAATGTTTTCTTGCTATTGTTGTTTTTTCATAATATTCGTTAAACATACAAATTAAAATTGAAATTAAAACAAATTTTGGAGTTTTTTCGTTACTTGCTTTTCGGCATGATTTTTTTTTTTCAGGGGGGGGGTTGTTTAACAAGCTACGTCATTTATAGGGGGGGTATCCAAATTTGTGACGAAATGCTACGAGGGGGGAGGGGGGTATTAAAAATTGCTTAAAAAAAGCTACGTCATTTATGGACGCCCCCTAAAAAAAATGCAAGATTTGGTTAAATAATTGGCTTATTTCATTCAATCTGAAGAAATATATTATAAATGAGTCTTAGTTGTGAACCACATTCATTTTTAACATGATTTATTTGAAAAGAATGTCTAAATTATGAAACAAGTAGTTCATGCTAGAAACTTGAATACTTTCGGTGCCATTTCTCGAAATATGAGCCGTCCAATGTATATTATTTCAGCCAGAATACAGTCTAGAAGATATTGGGAGCTATTAGAAGACGTAATAGTAGTAAACGCTGTGATTTATGCAAGTGAAACCATCATATTTCATCAAAACAATACTTAAATACGTGATTTTTTGATGGTTTGTGTTATTTTTTTCTGTTAAAAACGTTGTTTTTCGCAAAATTTTAACCTATTTTGCTCATGAAACTTTCATTAGATTCTTTTGAAACACTTCCGATAAAAATAACTACATCAAATCTCAATTGAGAAACATTTAAATTATTATGACATATTTATATGAGATTCATGCAAAATTAATATGACAACACTTCCAAAAACGATCTAATTCATGATTTACAAGTCGATCTATAATGTAGATCACCATACAAAATGACTTTGTTGGATATTTTTCGAAATTTGATAGTTTTTTATTATGGAATTCTAAAAATTGTACAATTCGGCTAAACGAATGTCTAGGCAAAAAATGACATTTAAAGGGTTTTTACCCTCGTTTTTGTTTCAGTGTATATGTAAGTGTGATGTATCACATTTTTATAAAACAGTACTAGATATACTATCACTACGATAAAAAAGTTTTATCATAAAATCTTTTGTATGAGTTTCCTGGTACTTTTTTTAATTTTTTTTAGCCTCGGCTAAACGAATGTCTATCACTGTAGTAGAGCACCATCTTCGTCGGTCTTGGGCGAGGTTCCTCCAGTTTCCCCGAACGTGTAGCGATCGTAAATCTTCTTCAACCGCGTGCAGCCAGCGAGTTCGCGGCCGCCCACGAAGTCGCCTTCCTCTACCGGGTTCTCTGCTGCATATTAATTACGCTATTCTTTCTTCCGACATTCGCACTACGTGTCCAGCCCACTGAAATCTGCTGTATTTTATACGTTTCACAATATTCGCGTCTTCGTACACTTGGTACAACTTGTGATTCATGCGTCTGCGCCACACTCCATTTTCTTGATTCCCACCGAGAATTGTCCGCAGCACTTTGCGGGTAAAAACTCCGAAAGCTTCTCGTGACCGTAGTGGGAAACCGGAAGAATCAGCGTCTTGTATGGAACGAATTTCGTTTGCGTTTTCAAATAATGGGACCTAAGTTGGTTGCGCAATGCGTGAAAGGCTCTATTCACAGCCGCAATACGCATTTCACCTTTCGGAAAACGTCATTGTTACATGTCACAAGTGTTCCAAACAAATTATTCAACAACTTCAAACACATCCCCGTCAAACACTACCTCAGCACTAACACCACTAGGCCTGTCTCTATCTCTATCTGCTATCAAGTACTTCGTCTTGGTAGAGTTAATCGTCAAGCCTATCCTCTCTTCAGAAAAGCATGAGCTTCCTCCGTTGCCCTACGATTGATGCCGTTGAGATCAATATCGTCCGCAAAGTCGAGGAGCATGTGCGACCGTGTAATGATAGTGCCATTCATCTGCACACCAGACCTCCTTATCGCCTGAGCAGTCATTTTGAAAGAGCATCACCGTGCTTCAATCCATCCAAAGTCACGAACGAGGTGGACACTTCGTCTGCGATCCGAATACTTGATTTTGATCCATCCAATGTTGCGCGTATCAGCCTATAGTTTCGCCGCAAAACCATGCTCTGACATTATCTGCCAAAGCTCATTTATTTTCACTGAATCGTATGCTGCTTTAAAATCAAAGAACTGATGGTGAGTCTGCAAGTTATATTCCCGAAATTTATCTGGAATTATCCGCAGGATAAACATTTGATCCGTTGTTGATCGGCCCTCGCGAAAACCAGCCTGGTATCCGCCGACGGAAGACTCCTCAATAGGTCTCAGTCTGTTGAACAGGACACGCGACAGTATCTTTAAACGTGACGAATTTAAAAGAGTAATTCTTCTGTAATTGCCACACACTAATCTGTGCCCTTTCGTGTGGATCATCCAGCTGGTGGACAATTCTTCATCCTCCCAAATATTTGCAATATTCTGGTGAACTGATTAATGTATGTAGCTGCTCACTTCCGTGCTTAAGAAGTTCGACCGGGACCTCGTCCTTTTCAGCAGCCATGCTGTTTTCCAGCTCCTGAAGGGCCTTCTTAACCTTATCCAGTGTTGGTGGTTCCACTATTGCTTGACCGTCATCCATTATGGTAATCCTGTACCTGAGTGCTCCTTCACTGCTACCATTCAACAAATTTTCGAAGTGCTCCTTCTACCTGGCTGCCACCATTGTTTTGTCTGTCAATAAATTTGCTTCCCGGTTATTGCACATGGCGGGCACTGGCGCAGTCTTGTGTCGCGCACCATTGACAGTTGCATAAAACCTCCGCATATTGGTCCGGTCCATACTTTCTTGCGCTTCAGCAATCACACTCTCTTCGTGCCGCCCTTTTTTTATTGCGGAAGATTCGTTTCTCTGCTGCTCTGTCACCCTGTACCGCTCCCTGTTGAGCCGGGTACCTACCACTGCACTGGCATCCGACTTCTGGTGGCATTTTTGTGGGTTTAGCACTAATTTGGTGTCAGAAGTAACTTCATTGACTTTCGCTGCCTTTTCTATGCATTAAACATAACGTCAGAAGTAGTGCGCTGAATAGAGCTTCAGATTTACTATACAGCGCACTATTTCTGACGTTATGTTTAACGCATAGGAAAGGCAGCGGCAGTCATTGAAGTTACTTCCGACACCAATTTGGTACTAAATTCACAATATTTATTATTTTTGTCTTTATGCTTTATAGATATACCACCCACATAAACTGTTGGCATTTCCAGATCCGTTGGTATCTCTTATCCTCTCATCCAGCTTCTGTTGGTACTGTGTAGCAACTCTTCGGCTGACAAGCGTTTGATATTGAAGCGCATCGTTCAGTTGTTTCTTAAACTCGTGACGCCTCGTGACCACTCGCATGTCGGTCGCAAGGTGTGTTTCGGATATTCTTACGTGCGAAGTAGGTACAGCCGATTGCCATCCCTATAGCAGTAGCGAATGTCACAAGGTGAAGACCATTATCGTTGGTAACGGTGTGGAGGCCTTTCGTTACAATGACAGGTCGAAAAAAAACTTTCTCTGTGAATCTGCGCTTTTGCATCTCAAGACTCTCATAGAACTCATTCTTCAAGTCATCGGGTTTATCGTTCGTTGGCGCATAGATGCCGATCAGGCTGTAGTTGAAGAATGTTTCCCTCATTCTCAACACACAGATTCGGTCACTTATCGGCTTCTACCGAATAACTCGCTTCAACTGCTTCCCGATCACTATGGATCCAACTTCACGTTCTGCCTTATCGCTGCCGCTGTAGTACACGTGGTACTTGAATGAAGTGTTGGCGATGGGATCCACCGCTCGGAATTCGCGTTCTCCAGTTTTGGGCCAGCGTATTTTCTGGATAGCTGCCCATTAACGCCGACATTCTGCAGTTCACGAACCAAAAGCGCACCACGTGCGGGTTCATTCAAAGTTCTCACATTTCAAGATTCGACTTTACAATCGTTGTCCTTAATTCGTTGCCGGATCTGTTGCCGTTGAATCAATCCGTTTGCTCTACTATTTACTATTGCTTCTCTTGGTGTTTGCAGGTTTTCAGCAGGCTACTTTACCTGAGCCACGCTGTCTACATCGCGCTGAAGAGGCTGCCTCCTTTGGTATAGCTGACGCGATACAGCAGTTCATACTCAGCCGCTGAATGACACAACAGACGCTGTTTGAGCAGCATCTCCTTGGTGAACAGACGCTCATTCCTAGACAGACGTTTTTCATTCCTTGGCTCTGTTAATTCCGCTGTGCTCCCAGCTCCTCAACGAAATCTTCCTTATCAAAGTCTTTTGTTTTACAATTCCAGTCACATGTCCGCCCAAGTAACAATTTTGATTTTATCGAAGTTTTTTAGCGATTCAAAAACCCTAACCATAAAACCATTGATGCCGACTAGAAAATACTCTCGAGCTCCTTTATGCCTCCAAAAGTCCACGATCTGGCTAGTTGGCCCAGCCTTGCTATGATCTACAGGACTTCGTATGCAAACCGGCTTAGGATTTTGGGTTGTATAATAGTTTTATCAACCTTCTAAATAAAACCATATTCTGACTTGTCAAATATTTGTTTTGATTATTTTTCACTATCAATGTTCGATCGTCAGAATAAATTATGTTTGGTTGTTCATCCAGCCATGAATTGGAAAGATGCCGATGTAGAATTGAGATTTGATTTCCTATTTAATATGTGTTAGGAGGCATGCCACGGGAAATTTGTGGTGAATGTGACTGTGTTAATGACAAAAATATAAGTTCACCACACAAACTGTGCATTAATAGGAAGTTAAATGCATTTAATTTACTTAGTGGAATTGGACGTGAAAAAGGTTTTTTTCAACATAGCGGAATTTCAAAAACATTCTGAAAATAATTTGACTGAAACGTGTTGGATCGTTAAGTTTGATCTTAAGCGCTGTACGTGAAATCATAACATTGAGTAATGATTTTTCTGTATTTGCATAAATTATCCCGGCTAGGTGACATATTTTTCTGATAAAGCTCTGTGTACCTGATGATTTCTTCAATAGAGCTAACCCTCCTAAGGTGGTCATAACTGCGCTTATGATAGAACTAACGGTTTTATCGCAGCATTTCTTGGTCTATGATTCGGCCACGAAATCTTTTATTGGTTCTAAGCGTTGCCTCACAGTTTTGTTTATTTGTTTACAAAAAGAAATCTCTCCGACAACAACCGCAAATGCAAGTTTTATTGAAATGGCATATAATTAGTGATAAAACCAATTTATGACCACTTGCAAGTCTTTAAATGACGATGTTTATAGCAGAAGTTATATGATAGTTTTATGGATTACCAAAGGTGCAAAGTAAAAAACTACCACATAAAACTAATATAGAACAACTAGCTTTTTCACATGCTCGTATAAAACCAGGATAAAACATGAATAAATCTTCAAGGCATGGTGATTGTTACTTGGGCGCGTTCTCCTTTTCCTTAGTGTTTGCTAGTGCGTCTCGCTTCGCAGCTGTTGATGCTGCCGCAGATAATATTATGATATGGATTAGTGTCATTGCCATCAATTTTCAAAAAAATATAACAACTTGTTGGAATGCATCGCTAGGGGCATGGTTCACCTTACCGCATGATATTTATTTCCCATTGAAACTCCAACCAACATGTCGTTTGGAACAGGCACTTATATAGTCGATAAATATATCAGAGGTAAGTGTAAAGACGATCACGTTATTGACAATCACACATGCTCGAGGAATGACACGCTAGTGTGCCATTTCAACAATTGAGTCCATAAAGTTCCTATACAGAAAGGTTCCCATTAAGGCAAGGTTCTTCAACTTATTTCACCTTGCTACATCATTCTAAATATGTCTGCAAGGATTGAGTTGCAGTTGTATGCTGCAGAGTGATCATAAGGCGAAAACGATTGAATACAATACTTCAGCTGTAGCTCATGACAATGCTCTTGTCGTGTCCAACAATTTATGACTCTCTCTCTCTCTCAATATTCAAATATTAGAATGAGTTTTCAACTTCCCAAAAAGTATAATAATCATAAGCGCAATAACACAGATAGTAGTTTGAAAACAAATGTAATCATATGCGTACCTACATCGAAAAACAAGCAAAATGCACGTTATTAACCCTAAAAGGGATACCTTCATGGCCTCAGTTTCGTCACCTCGCTGAGTGTGTTCCATCAAAGACGAGCTCTGAAAGGCGCCTGGGGTCCAATGGACCCCAGGTATCCCTTTTAGGGTTAATATCATTTCCAGTGAATGGTTCAAACAATGCACATATTATCCCACACATCAAAACACTGCACAGTGCACACTCTATACGGATGACTCACAGCACTTCAGGATATTAATTTACACAGCAAAATTTCCATTTCATGTTTTGCACGCTCTCAACGCACACCCCAAACCATTCTCGCCATTGTCAATTCCGATGGGATTAAATTCCATCGTAAAATATCCCTTTTGCAAATACCTACCTACTCAGAAACTCCTACCCAAACAATACATCATGACTATTTATAATTAAACCGCGTCCAGCCATACCCGTGGAATCAAGATTGATGCCAAAAATATCCCACTCCCACTCCATCTCGGGTCGAACCCGGTGATGCAGTTCAGCATTAAACCGCCCACCGAAACTCAACTGTGCAGCAGGCAGACGCATTTGTAGGTTGCACTCTAAATGGAAATCCAGCCCATCGACAGTAGAGCAAATTTATTGAATTAATCAACAGTACAACAGACACGAACCTGCTGGCTTCAATCATCGACTGGTGGCTGTTTCGCATACATTCACCTACAGACAGACAGGCACACACGTCCTTAGTTCGGGTCACCGCAATATTTCCCAGCGATCTCGTCGCAGTAAGGGCTCCGCCAAAAAAGAGCATTTACCTACAGATGGATGGGCCTCCATGCGAGGAGGCTTGAAGGGTTGCTACATGTTAACATGGCCAATGCACACGCACAGACTATTGATGTTGCAAATTTGAATGAGTTGTGATTTGAAGCCATTCACGGACTAGTGTTTTTCAATCTCTGCTGTACTAGGTACTACTGACTGGTACGGTGAATGATTTTCGGATTGAATTCATCATAGCGAATAGAACTGACGTTTGCAAATTGAAAGCACTAGGGCTACATGTTCGTATTTCTTCGACATAGCAGTTTTGAAAGTTTTAATAGAAATTACCTTCTTGCGGTTTCTTTGTACTACTTCATAAATATGGATGATTATTTTTTTTTTTTTGTATTTAACAAGTGGACAAGCTAGACTTGAAAAGTCACATTTATCATATTATCACGATTTTCTCGCCCTGACTGGTTCATCCCAAGTAATTATACGCATCAATAACAAGCTGTTTTAGGCAGCACTGAAAGTGCTATAATTCAGTAATTCAGCATAATCAAAGCAACCAAGCTCTTTATCAGCACTTTCAGAACCTAGGAGCCCTATGAATGTATTATTTAGTAATGCTGATAAACTGAATGCTTATTAGCCATCAATAAGCACTATATTTGAATTATATCCGCAAACAGGGCTTCGTTCAATGCTATCCAAATATTTGATAAATGGCCTATTTGACCTTAAGGTGAATATATGACGAAGCCACACCTCGAATTTTCAAAAGCACAAATGTAAAGAACCGAATCTCGGTTTGAGCTGAAAAGTTGATCGATTAGTTACCCGCTGGTCGTGACCAATCGATCAACTTTTCAGCTCAAACCGACATTCGGTTCTTCAGATTTGTGCTCTTGAAAATTCGAGGTGTGGCTTCGTTATATATTCACCTTATTCACCTTGGGAAGGAAAACAACTATTAAGGCATCGTCCTACGTTTGACCAATATTGCATTCACGTACATTATCGTAAGCAATCAAACCAAATTCACTTTGAGCCTTCAAATCGATTGCCTATAACTCTCCAGAATGCTTCACGCACACCGCAAACTTTTCCTAGATGGCAGGTCGGAGCTCTGTCAAAGCCGAATAGTAAAGTATGCAGTTTATTGGGAATCGCATATGACATGAATGGGCCAAAGGGCGATTAAATGAATTTATTGTGAATAAATGACAGCTGAACATTTTTTATCGACAGACCCACAACCCACAACCTGTCCTCAACGGGAAAGTGGCAACTTCCATAGAAAGCATTGAAACCGCAAACGGCCACTCGATCGCTTACCAATTGAAATACCCAGCTTGAACTCCCGCAGCTTGGGGCCACTGTACTTGACATTTTTAATTACAGACAAATTACACGCACCGTCACGTCATACGCGAATGTAATATTGATTAACCAATCAACCGTGGTCGTCGTTGTTGTCATGATATGACATTCTTTGCTTCGTCAGTGTAACGCTCAATACATATCACCAGACAGTCACACTACATTAAGGTTTGTTTTCTAATCGCAGGAAAAAGTGTGCGAATCCCTGCAACAGTCCACGTCGACGAAAAGCAGTAAGAAGAAGGCAAGAGATTTTTCGATTTCCTATTCAAAGTTTTAGCCAGTTTTGCAGCACTTGAACACTCGAGCAAAATTTTACACTTACAAACCAGCTAGCAATACACGAATTTGACACCACCTCAATTTGACAGATGTGCACCGGTTTGATTTTGAATAGTTACACATTTATATGCAAATTGGCTATTTAGCATTTTATTTTAATCAAATTATCGATTTCATTTGCAAAAGTACAATGGTATGGTTAAATTCTGAAGTGTGTTTATAATTATTATTTTGCTTTGAAAGAATTCAAAAGAAGTTCAATCAAAATATCTTTCTAATAAGCTATAGTTCCGAAACATCTTTGAAATGCACGATCCATTATTTTGTGGTACAGCCGACCAAAGTGCATACAGTAGAATTTCTAAAAGCATAACATTTTTCGTTTCATCTATACAAAACTCTCACAGAATTCAATTCAGAGTCCTCGCAGGATTCTCTCCAGAATCTTGGCCCGATTCCTTCCAGAATCCTCACAGGGAGCTCTCCAAAATTTTCTGAGGAATATCTCAGAATGCTCACAGGATAATCTCAAGAATCCTCACACAATTCTCTCCAGAAACCTCGCAGAGTTCTCACCTGAGTCGACGCAGGATTCTCTCTAGAAACCTCGTAGAAATATCTACAGAATATTTGCCATATTCTTTCCAAAATTATCGCGGAATTTTCTCCACAGTTCTCACACAATTCTCTTCAGAATCTTCGCCCGTTTTTTTTTTCAAAATACTCGCGACAGGATCCTCATTGTTCTCTCCAGGATCCTCATAGTATTCTCTCCAAAACCCTCGCAGATTCTCTTCAGAATCTTCACAGGATTCTCTCTACAATCCTCGCAGGATTCTCTCCAAAATCTTGACCCGATTTTTTCGAGAATACTCCAGAATCCTTGCAGGATTCTCATCAGAATCCTCGCAGGAAGATATCCAAAATCTCGTAGGATTCCATCCAGAGTCTTCGCAGGATTCTTTTCGGAATCTTTGGCCCATTCTTTGCAGAATTCGCGCAGAATTCTCTCCAGAATCCTCACAGGATTCTCTCCAGAATCCTCACAGCATTCTCTCCAGAGTCCTCACATGATTCTCTCCAGAATCCTCACAGGATTCTCTACAGAATCCTTACAAGTATCTCTACACAATCTTCACAGGATTCTCTCCAAAATCCTCACAGGATTATCTCCAGAATGTTTGCCCTATTCTTTCCAGAATCTTCACCAGATTTTCATCAGAGACCTCGCCGGATTCTCTCCAGAATCCTCGCCGCATTCTCTCCAGAGTTCTCACAGGATTCTCTACAAAATCCTCTCATTATTGAAGGATCACAGGATTCTCTTCAGAATCCTCACAGGATTCTCTCCAGAATCCTCACAGAATTCTCTCCAGAATCCTCACAGGATTTTCCCCAGAATTCTAACCGCATTCTCTCTAAAATCCTCACAGAATTCTCTCTAGAATTCTCTCCAGAATTATCTCACAGGATTCTCTCCAGAATCCCCTAAGGATTCTCTCCAGAATCCCCACAGGATTCTCTCCAGAATCCCCACAGAATTCTCTCCAGAATCCCCACAGGATTCTCTCCAGAATCCCCACAGGATTCTCTCCAGAATCCCCACAGGATTCTCTCCAGAATCCCCACAGGATTCTCTCCAGAATCCCCACAGGACTCTCTCCAGAATCCTCACAGGATTCTCTCCAGAATCCCCACAGGATTCTCTCCAGAATCCCCACAGGATTCTCTTCAGAATCCCCACAGGATTCTCTTCAGAATCCCCACAGGACTCTCCAGAATCCCCTCAGGATTCTCTCCAGAATCCTCACAGGATTCTCTCCAGAATCCCCACAGGATTCTCTCCAGAATGCCCACAGGATTCTTTCCTGAATCCTCACAGGATTTTCTCCAGTATCCTTACAGGGTTCTCTACAGAATCCTCACAGGATCCTCTACAGAATCCTCACAGGATTCTCTCCAGAATCCTCACAGGATTCTCTTAAGGATCCTCTTCAGAATCCTTACAGGATTCTCTTCAGAATCCTTACAGGATTCTCTTCAGAATCCTTACAGGATTCTCTTCAGAATCCTTACAGGATTCTCTTCAGAATCCTTACAGGATTCTCTTCAGAATCCTTACAGGATTCTCTTCAGAATCCTTACAGGATTCTCTTCAGAATCCTTACAGGATTCTCTTCAGAATCCTTACAGGATTCTCTTCAGAATCCTTACAGGATTCTCTTCAGAATCCTTACAGGATTCTCTTCAGAATCCTTACAGGATTCTCTTCAGAATCCTTACAGGATTCTCTTCAGAATCCTTACAGGATTCTCTTCAGAATCCTTACAGGATTCTCTTCAGAATCCTTACAGGATTCTCTTCAGAATCCTTACAGGATTCTCTTCAGATCCTTACAGGATTCTCTTCAGAATCCTTACAGGATTCTCTTCAGAATCCTTACAGGATTCTCTTCAGAATCCTTACAGGATTCTCTCCAGAATCCTTACAGGATTCTCTCCAGAATCCTTACAGGATTCTCTCCAGAATCCTTACAGGATTCTCTCCAGAATCCTTACAGGATTCTCTCCAGAATCCTTACAGGATTCTCTCCAGAATCCTTACAGGATTCTCTCCAGAATCCTTACAGGATTCTCTCCAGAATCCTTACAGGATTCTCTCCAGAATCCTTACAGGATTCTCTCCAGAATCCTTACAGGATTCTCTCCAGAATCCTTACAGGATTCTCTCCAGAATCCTTACAGGATTCTCTCCAGAATCCTTACAGGATTCTCTCCAGAATCCTTACAGGATTCTCTCCAGAATCCTTACAGGATTCTCTCCAGAATCCTTACAGGATTCTCTCCAGAATCCTTACAGGATTCTCTCCAGAATCCTTACAGGATTCTCTCCAGAATCCTCACAGGATTCTCTCCAGAATCCTCACAGGATTCTCTCCAGAATCCTTACAGGATTCTCTCCAGAATCCTTACAGGATTCTCTCCAGAATCCTTACAGGATTCTCTCCAGAATCCTTACAGGATTCTCTCCAGAATCCTTACAGGATTCTCTCCAGAATCCTCACAGGATTCTCTCCAGAATCCTCACAGGATTCTCTCCAGAATCCTCACAGGATTCTCTCCAGAATCCTCACAGGATTCTCTCCAGAATCCTCACAGGATTCTCTCCAGAATTCTCACAGGATTCTCTCCAGAATCCTCACAGGATTCTCTCCAGAATCCTCACAGGATTCTCTCCAGAATCCTCACAGGATTCTCTCCAGAATACTCACAGGATTCTCTCCAGAATCCTCACAGGATTCTCTCCAGAATCCTCACAGGATTCTCTCCAGAATCCTCACAGGATTCTCTCCAGAATCCTCACAGGATTCTCTCCAGAATCCTCACAGGATTCTCTCCAGAATCCTCACAGGATTCTCTCCAGAATCCTCACAGGATTCTCTCCAGAATCCTCACAGGATTCTCTCCAGAATCCTCACAGGATTCTCTCCAGAATCCTCACAGGATTCTCTCCAGAATCCTCACAGGATTCTCTCCAGAATCCTCACAGGATTCTCTCCAGAATCCTCACAGGATTCTCTCCAGAATCCTCACAGGATTCTCTCCAGAATCCTCACAGGATTCTCTCCAGAATCCTCACAGGATTCTCTCCAGAATCCTCACAGGATTCTCTCCAGAATCCTCACAGGATTCTCTCCAGAATCCTCACAGGATTCTCTCCAGAATCCTCACAGGATTCTCTCCAGAATCCTCACAGGATTCTCTCCAGAATCCTCACAGGATTCTCTCCAGAATCCTCACAGGATTCTCTCCAGAATCCTCACAGGATTCTCTCCAGAATCCTCACAGGATTCTCTCCAGAATCCTCACAGGATTCTCTCCAGAATCCTCACAGGATTCTCTCCAGAATCCTCACAGGATTCTCTCCAGAATCCTCACAGGATTCTCTCCAGAATCCTCACAGCATTCTCTCCAGAGTCCTCACATGATTCTCTCCAGAATCCTCACAGGATTCTCTACAGAATCCTTACAAGTATCTCTACACAATCTTCACAGGATTCTCTCCAAAATCCTCACAGGATTATCTCCAGAATGTTTGCCCTATTCTTTCCAGAATCTTCACCAGATTTTCATCAGAGACCTCGCCGGATTCTCTCCAGAATCCTCGCCGCATTCTCTCCAGAGTTCTCACAGGATTCTCTACAAAATCCTCTCATTATTGAAGGATCACAGGATTCTCTTCAGAATCCTCACAGGATTCTCTCCAGAATCCTCACAGAATTCTCTCCAGAATCCTCACAGGATTTTCCCCAGAATTCTAACCGCATTCTCTCTAAAATCCTCACAGAATTCTCTCTAGAATTCTCTCCAGAATTATCTCACAGGATTCTCTCCAGAATCCCCTAAGGATTCTCTCCAGAATCCCCACAGGATTCTCTCCAGAATCCCCACAGAATTCTCTCCAGAATCCCCACAGGATTCTCTCCAGAATCCCCACAGGATTCTCTCCAGAATCCCCACAGGATTCTCTCCAGAATCCCCACAGGATTCTCTCCAGAATCCCCACAGGACTCTCTCCAGAATCCTCACAGGATTCTCTCCAGAATCCCCACAGGATTCTCTCCAGAATCCCCACAGGATTCTCTTCAGAATCCCCACAGGATTCTCTTCAGAATCCCCACAGGACTCTCCAGAATCCCCTCAGGATTCTCTCCAGAATCCTCACAGGATTCTCTCCAGAATCCCCACAGGATTCTCTCCAGAATGCCCACAGGATTCTTTCCTGAATCCTCACAGGATTTTCTCCAGTATCCTTACAGGGTTCTCTACAGAATCCTCACAGGATCCTCTACAGAATCCTCACAGGATTCTCTCCAGAATCCTCACAGGATTCTCTTAAGGATCCTCTTCAGAATCCTTACAGGATTCTCTTCAGAATCCTTACAGGATTCTCTTCAGAATCCTTACAGGATTCTCTTCAGAATCCTTACAGGATTCTCTTCAGAATCCTTACAGGATTCTCTTCAGAATCCTTACAGGATTCTCTTCAGAATCCTTACAGGATTCTCTTCAGAATCCTTACAGGATTCTCTTCAGAATCCTTACAGGGTTCTCTTCAGAATCCTTACAGGATTCTCTTCAGAATCCTTACAGGATTCTCTTCAGAATCCTTACAGGATTCTCTTCAGAATCCTTACAGGATTCTCTTCAGAATCCTTACAGGATTCTCTTCAGAATCCTTACAGGATTCTCTTCAGAATCCTTACAGGATTCTCTTCAGAATCCTTACAGGATTCTCTTCAGAATCCTTACAGGATTCTCTTCAGAATCCTTACAGGATTCTCTTCAGAATCCTTACAGGATTCTCTTCAGAATCCTTACAGGATTCTCTTCAGAATCCTTACAGGATTCTCTTCAGAATCCTTACAGGATTCTCTTCAGAATCCTTACAGGATTCTCTTCAGAATCCTTACAGGATTCTCTTCAGAATCCTTACAGGATTCTCTTCAGAATCCTTACAGGATTCTCTTCAGAATCCTTACAGGATTCTCTTCAGAATCCTTACAGGATTCTCTTCAGAATCCTTACAGGATTCTCTTCAGAATCCTTACAGGATTCTCTTCAGAATCCTTACAGGATTCTCTCCAGAATCCTTACAGGATTCTCTCCAGAATCCTTACAGGATTCTCTCCAGAATCCTTACAGGATTCTCTCCAGAATCCTCACAGGATTCTCTCCAGAATCCTTACAGGATTCTCTCCAGAATCCTTACAGGATTCTCTCCAGAATCCTTACAGGATTCTCTCCAGAATCCTTACAGGATTCTCTCCAGAATCCTTACAGGATTCTCTCCAGAATCCTTACAGGATTCTCTCCAGAATCCTTACAGGATTCTCTCCAGAATCCTCACAGGATTCTCTCCAGAATCCTCACAGGATTCTCTCCAGAATCCTCACAGGATTCTCTCCAGAATCCTCACAGGATTCTCTCCAGAATCCTCACAGGATTCTCTCCAGAATCCTCACAGGATTCTCTCCAGAATCCTCACAGGATTCTCTCCAGAATCCTCACAGGATTCTCTCCAGAATCCTCACAGGATTCTCTCCAGAATCCTCACAGGATTCTCTCCAGAATCCTCACAGGATTCTCTCCAGAATCCTCACAGGATTCTCTCCAGAATCCTCACAGGATTCTCTCCAGAATCCTCACAGGATTCTCTCCAGAATCCTCACAGGATTCTCTCCAGAATCCTCACAGGATTCTCTCCAGAATCCTCACAGGATTCTCTCCAGAATCCTCACAGGATTCTCTCCAGAATCCTCACAGGATTCTCTCCAGAATCCTCACAGGATTCTCTCCAGAATCCTCACAGGATTCTCTCCAGAATCCTCACAGGATTCTCTCCAGAATCCTCACAGGATTCTCTCCAGAATCCTCACAGGATTCTCTCCAGAATCCTCACAGGATTCTCTCCAGAATCCTCACAGGATTCTCTCCAGAATCCTCACAGGATTCTCTCCAGAATCCTCACAGGATTCTCTCCAGAATCCTCACAGGATTCTCTCCAGAATCCTCACAGGATTCTCTCCAGAATCCTCACAGGATTCTCTCCAGAATCCTCACAGGATTCTCTCCAGAATCCTCACAGGATTCTCTCCAGAATCCTCACAGGATTCTCTCCAGAATCCTCACAGGATTCTCTCCAGAATCCTCACAGGATTCTCTCCAGAATCCTCACAGGATTCTCTCCAGAATCCTCACAGGATTCTCTCCAGAATCCTCACAGGATTCTCTCCAGAATCCTCACAGGATTCTCTCCAGAATCCTCACAGGATTCTCTCCAGAATCCTCACAGGATTCTCTCCAGAATCCTCACAGGATTCTCTCCAGAATCCTCACAGGATTCTCTCCAGAATCCTCACAGGATTCTCTCCAGAATCCTCACAGGATTCTCTCCAGAATCCTCACAGGATTCTCTCCAGAATTCTCACAGGATTCTCTCCAGAATCCTCACAGGATTCTCTCCAGAATCCCCACAGGATTCTCTCCAGAATCCCCACAGGATTCTCTCCAGAATCCCCACAGGATTCTCTCCAGAATCCCCACAGGATTCTCTCCAGAATCCCCACAGGATTCTCTCCAGAATCCCCTCAGGATTCTCTCCAGAATCCTCACAGGATTCTCTCCAGAATCCCCACAGGACTCTCCAGAATCCCCTCAGGATTCTCCCCAGAATCCTCACAGGATTCTCTCCAGAATCCCCACAGGATTCTCTCCAGAATCCCCACAGGATTCTCTCCAGAATCCCCACAGGATTCTCTCCAGAATCCCCACAGGATTCTCTCCAGAATCCCCACAGGATTCTCTCCAGAATCCCCACAGGATTCTCTCCTGAATCCTCACAGGATTTTATCCAGTATCCTTACAGGGTTCTCTACAGAATCCTCACAGGATTCTCTACAGAATCCTCACAGGATTCTCTACAGAATCCTCACAGGATTCTCTACAGAATCCTCACAGGATTCTCTCCAGAATCCTCACAGGATTCTCTCCTGAATCCTCACAGGATTCTCTTAAGGATCCTCACAGGATTCTCTCCAGAACCCTCACAGGATTCTCTCCAGAATCCTCACAGGATTCTCTCCAGAATCCTCACAGGATTCTCTCCAGAATCCTTACAGGATTCTCTCCAGAATTCTCACAGGATTCTCTCCAGAATCCTCACAGGATTCTCTCCAGAATCCTCACAGGATTCTCTCCAGAATCCTCGCAGGATTTTCTCCAAAATCCTCACAGGATTGAGGATGACGGGTGCAATTCCCGGTCGATCTACGAACATTTCGTAAAAAAAATGTTGTGTCTGCCACACGATATACACATGCAACATGGTCATTGGCAGCGGAAGCTCTCAGTTAACACAGGCTCCTTTTATAATCATCACAGGATTCTCCCCAGCAACCTCGCAGGATTCTGGAGAGAATCCTCGCAGGAAACTCCCCAGAATCCTTGCAGGGTTCTCACTAGAGTCCTCGTAGGATTCTCTCCAAAATCTTTGCCCAATTCTTTCCAGAATTCTCACAGGATTCTCTCCAGAATCTTTGCCCGATTCTTTCCAGAATTCCTCGCAGGATTCTCTTCAGTATCCTCGCAGACTCCCATGATTCTCTTCATAATTAGAACACGATTATCATCAAATTCCTCGCAAGATTCTCTCCAGAATCCTTTTTTTTTTCCTCCCCTGTTGAGGAAACTAAGCCACTGCGTCCAATAGGCTGAACTTTTGTGGCATATCCAGAATCCTTACACAATTATCTATATATTTCTCAGAGGATTATATTCAGAATCCTTAAAAGACTCGTTTCAGAAATTGCCGGATTCTCTCCATCCCCACAGATTCTCTTCAAAATTTCTCAGATTTCACATCCAGAATTCTCATCAGTACTCTAACCAGAATCCGGGAAGATTTTTCAACAGAATTGTCAAAGGATTCTCTTTAGAATCTACGCAGGTTCCCTTCAGAATCCTTGTAGTATCCTCTACCGAATCCTCACAGAATTCTCTGCAGAATTTTCACAGGATTCTTTCAAGAATCTTCATAGGAGTATCGATCAGTATCGATCATAGAATTCTCTACAGATTTCTCAAGGAACACTTTCTAATACCTCCACATGATGCTTTCTAGAAGGATTTTCTCCTGAATAATCCCGAATTTCTCACCAGAATGCTCTTAAGAGTCTCTTTGGAATCAATGAAACATTCTCTACAGAAACTCAGGCAAGATTGTTTAGAATTGCCTCAATGTTCTATCAGAAATTCCAAAGGATTCTTTGCATAATCCTATCAAGAATCTCTCTAGAATCCTCAGAGAATTCTCTTCAGAAACGATGCAGAAATTCCTCTATAATCCTCGCAGAATTCTTTCAGTATATTACGTGAAAAAATGGCATTATGAAATTTTACTGCATCGACTAAGTCCGAAACATTGAAAAATATGTGAGAAGTTTTTTCGTGTTAAATGTTGTTGTTTAATTTGTAAATATGTCCCTGACTTGTTTCTGAATATTGTGCATTGTTAAGCTCATGAAATGTAGCCTAAATCTAGTTGCTTACTTTCAGATCGATTAACAATCTGAATCGGGTGCCCCATTGGGATTCGATAAACTAGGCAAAACACTAGTTATGTAAGTAACAGATGCTGCTGCGAACAAAAAACGTGACCTACGAGAGAAAATACAATTACAACTACATGGATTTCTGTTCGGTGTCGTAGGCTTGGTCGTGGGTTTGTTATTTTCTGATGTTTTATTTAATCACGCATTTGAAATGATTTTTTTTTTTAATTTGTGTAACAAAGAATCTTCAAAAGATTTTCTACAAAATACCTGTAGAATTTTCTTTAGAACACTCGTGGGTTTATCACAGGAATCTTCACAGGGCTCCTTACTGAATTTTTAATGGATCCTTTTATAGTTGTTCACAGGATTCCCCCCAGATGCATCAGAAGATTTTCCTCAGAACCCTTACAGGAAGTTTTCCAGAATCCTCGCAGGTCTATTCCCATTAGCTGTACATGATTCTGATGTGTACAGGAGTCTTCCCAGAATCCTTATAGGATTATTCCTAGAATTCTTATATGATTATTCTAAGAATAATCACAGGATTCTTCTACAGTACTCCCTCCAGAATCCGTACAAAATTGTCTCCAAAGTTCTTGCAGATTTATCTTCAGAATGTTCACAGGATACGAGTTAAAACGTCACTAAATTATCTTCAGAACCATTTCAAAATTCTCTCCCGAATTTTTAAAAGCCTCACAGGGCTCCATCACAGAATTCTCTCAAAAATACTCACATTTTTCTTTTAAGAATCCTTACAGGATTCTGTCCGGAATTATCATAGGATTTTATCCAAGATCCTCGCACAAATCTTTTTAGCATACACTTAGAGCTCTGACCAGAATTCTCACTGTGTTCTATCCAGAATCTTCACAAGATTCTACCTAAAATTCTTTTGAGATTTGGTCTACAATCAACTCAGGATTCTATCTAGTATTCTTTCAGGATTCTATCCAGAACCCTCTCAGGAATCTTTCTACAATCCTCTTAGGATTTTTCTCGTTTTGCTAGATTCAGTTCTCTGAGGATTCTTCTCGCTTCTCGGTATCCTTAACAGATTTTGCTCGGACACTTCACACAATTCTACCTCAGGTATCAGTAGGTCGGCTCCAGAAGCACGTTCTCCTCCATCTGGAAAATTTGTGCCATCAACCTACCTTATTTATATCATTACAGAGTTCTCACAAAAATGCTAACAGAATCCTTCAAGGAATCCTTTTAGAACCCGGCTCATAATATTCTCAGGATATTTCTTGAAATTTCCTCAAGGTGCTTCTCCCGATCATAACAGGATTCTTACCATAAACCTCGCACAATGTAAAAATATTTAATCAAAAATGAGCAATAACATCTCACTTGGTATTTTGAGAAAGAGATAGAGCTGTCTAGAAGGCGTTATGATCCAAACACAAATTGCAGAGGTCCTAAGAATTAAGAAGATGGAGAATGTATGGGCTGTCAGGGGTGGTAAAAAATATCACTTTATGCGTGACGTAATTTATGAAAATGTCTTAGTTTGAATTTCTACCGTAAACAATTTGGTCTGTCTGTATAGCAAAACAAATGATTGAGATAACCAATTCTAAATAGGGTTTTTACATATAGATTCATTTTGAAAGTGAACTAATGAAGTGAAGTGAGCTAAAATACCAGATTTTAGCGCCCATTTGCTTCTTACAGAAGCCATCGGTCGATTGTTTGCTTACTCATTTCTTTCCTTTTGTTTGCACAAACCCCAAAAGAACTTTTTCCTCATCTTTTACTTTTAATTTTCACAATTCTTCAAACCCTGTGCAAGTTGGCAGAAAAACTCATCGGAAGAATGCACTGCCCACTGCCCACCACATCCCGTTTTAGAAGTGACCGCAACTCTCAACTTTGTTCACTTACACTTCAATCTCCTCTCGGGTGAAGACCGTACCGTTCGAACGCCCGTTGCGTTGCAATCCACTCCCCCACGTACAAACTCACAGACAGATAGAAGCCCCAACTTCCCGAACACACCGGAATGGGTTGCTAACGTAGAAGTAGCGTGCACTCTCGCGCGGCTATGCTCTTCCGGAACGGGGAACTAGTGCCCCAAGAGTTTGGTTTCTTTATTTTTAACTTGCCCTTCTAGACTTTGTTTAGTTTGAGCCTTTTGTTAGATGAAGCCATTTTCACCTAGATGCCTGATGAGTTTTTGTTCCTGTTGTGCGTAGATTCCTTGTTTTTTTTTATTGACGGGAATGAGAACACCAATTTATCTTTCCAATGTTAGGCGAATTTTGTTCCTGAACCGGCATATCACAAAATAGAGCAGAGTAATTAATTGTAGATAGAAAGCAATCGGTAGACAGCGAAACACACAATTGGACTAGTGGCTGGAGAAAATCTAGGAAGCATTGATTAACTGCTGATTGAATTGAAAATGAGTGATAACTGTAAGAATCTAATTCAAATTGTTTCGTGTTTCTTTTCGCCCGGTACAACATCCATTACCTATAGCTATAGCTACAATATACTAGGGGCTTTGTGAAAATAGATCAACTGATTATTCCAAGAAATCTGATTTATGTCTCTCTTATAAATTTAGTTGAGCAATTATTCTGCTCAATAATGAGTGCATCGTTCTATCCAGGTGTTCGTCCACCTGGATACAATGCTTCCATCTTTTTCTCACCTCCTAATTTTGAGCAATCAAAAAGACCATCTGAAGTAAAACGCATAACATTTAATCATTATTGACTTATTCAATTTCACGCGTCTCCTTTTGTTTTCATCAAACATGCTTTGAAAAGCACGATAATGCCCCTGAAACTTCATTCAAAGCTCAAAACGGAATGTGCCCGGGGATGATTTTCCTCATCTCTGTAGGACAGGCGACTGCAAGGAAAAATTATAATCCTCGCAGAATTCTCTCCAGAACCCTCGCAGGACTTTCTGCAGCATCTTCCCAGGATTCTCTCCAGAATACTCACATGGTTCTCTCAAGAATCATCGTAGGAATCTCTCCAGAATACAATGATACATATTGCCCATTTACTGGCATTTTACCAGGTTTGCTGGTATGTCTTAAACATACTGGAAAAACTTGTAATTAGAAGGCACGAAATGTTGCTAATTGACAAATTGAGAGATGAAATTTGTGAAAAAAATCGCGTTCTGGTGGGATTCGAACTCACGACTCCGTATTCGCTAGACCGGCGCTTTAACCAACTAAGCCACAGAACAGGTAATGGTTCTGCGGAATAGAAAGCCAAACTGACTCCGAAGCCGCACCGTGAACACTCCTATTTCACAAACTCATCTCTCTTTTCGGCTTAGATGCCAATCCACAACACACTCCTGTTTGTGCCCACTAACGACAAGTGCGAGCGAGTTATTTATATGAAGCCGAGACTTACTCTCGCACTCCGCATACCTAGCCACCAGGCAGTTGGTTTTGCTGGTGTCTAATTAGTATGCGTCGAGAGCTCGGCACGGTCGGACGCTCGGACGACCGAACTGCGCCATGTGACGCAAGCAAGGGTCCAATGATACATATTGCCCATTTACTGGCATTTTACCAGGTTTGCTGGTATGTCTTAAACATACTCCAGAATACTCGCATGATTCTCTTCAGAGTACTGACAGGATTCTCTTCAGAATCCTCGTAGGATTCTCTTCAGTATTCTCGTAGGATTATCTAATGAATAATCCTCGCAACATTCTCTGCAGAACCCTGGCAGAATTCTTTTCAAAATTCTAAGCAGAATTCTCACAGCATTATCTGCAGAATCTTCACAGGATTCACTGCTGAATCCGCATAGGATTTTTTGCAGAATCCTCGAAGAATTTTTTTTTTATCTGTATTAACGAGATTTTTAGCCCTAGGCTAGTTCATCTCGGGACCCACACTTTACTTCCCTTCCGAAGGAAGAACTCACATTTTGCGAGTTTGTCGGGAGTGGGATTCGATCCCAGTTCCTCGGCGTGATAGTCAAGTGTTCTAACCATCACACCAGGTCCGCTCCACTCCTCGAAGAATTCTCTCCAGAATCCTCGAAAAACATCATCCACAATCCTCGGAGGATTCATTTTATAATCCTCACAGAATTCTCTCCAGAATCCTCGCAGGGTTCTCTCCAAGATCCTCGCCGGATTCTGTCCCGAATCCTCGCAGACTTCTCTTCAGAATCCTCGTAGGATTTTATCCAGAATTCTCTCCAGAATCCTTGTAGGACTCTTTGCAGGATCCTTTCAGGATTCTCTGAAAAATCTTCAAAACACTCACAGGATTTTTTTCAGAATTCTCAGCAGAATTCTCGCAGTATTATCTGCAGAGTCCTCTCAGTATTCTCTGCAGTATGCTTGCAGAATTCTCTGCAGAAGCCTCGCAAGGGTTTCTCCAAGATCCCTGCAAGACTCTCTCTACAATCATCTGAGGATTCTCTCCAGAATCCTCCCAGAATTTTCTCCAGAATCCTCGCAGACTTCTGCCCAAAATCTTTGGAGGATACTTTTCAGAATCCTCGAAGGATTTTCTCCAGAGTTCTTCAGATAATCCTTGCAGGATTCTCTGAAGAATCTTCGCAAGATTCTCTGCAGGACCCTCGAAGGATTCTCGCAGTATTATCTGAAGAATCCTCTCAGTATTATCTGCAGAATCCTCACAGGGTTCTCTCCAGGCAGAGTTCAGTACAGAGTCCTCGCAGGGTTCTTTCCAGACCCCCCGGAGAATATTCTCCACAATCCTCGGAGGATTCCCTTCAGAATCTTCACAGAATTTTCTCCGGAATCATTGCAGGGTGCTTTTGATTGATAAGTGAAGAAACATACAAGCTTGTAACTATTTTGTAGAATTTATAATATTGATAATTTTCTAAAGCGTCTAACACTTTTTGAACCGATGTTTAGGATCCCAACTCGATTAGTCGGGCACAACAATAAAAAAGTATTACCCTTGTACTTTAAACGCTTTTACATTGAAACCCCGACAACGAATTCCATCAGTAAATTTGATCACGGTTGTTCTATGCTTTCTCGATAACAAAAAAAAAATCTCCACCATGTACAACAACATAATTGCATTAAAACAAAACTCTCACCGCCACACTGCTTCCGTAGGAACAGGCGCACCACTGCAGCTTCAAACATGAATAGCTTCACAGAGTTAGTTCTATGCAATATAGCCTGCACTCAGCACTTCTGCCAACCACAACAGCAACAACTCTACTCCCGAGTGGAACACAAACTAGCACGCCAAACATCGACACGCTGCCAAAGTAGTGTATAGCGCTTCACAAAAGCAGTACTAGCATTCGCATCTATCGACCATTGGAAGAAGCCTACAAAAATCCTCTTCTCTTCTTTTTCTCTTTCTTTTTTCCGCCTGTCCTCCGTACAAAAACAAAATAACAAATCAATCAAACCGAATTTGACCACAAATATCCAATCGAACGCTTTCGCTCTCTCTCTCGGTGTGTGATTGATTGCAACGAACACGACTGATGACACCCTTGCACGTTCTTACCAAACAAAAACCAACAGTCGTCCAAGCTTGAAACTAAACTGGCCAACATCAAACCACTGGATCTGCTAACCTACTCGCCAACCTCACGACGCAACAGTACGGCCGCAGGCTTCCAGCGAAGCTTTCAGAAAAGCCAGAAAAAGGCACTGAAAAACCTTCGAAAAAGCTTCAAGCTTTGAATGCAATACCAAGGCCCCGACAACTGCCAACACCAGGCGACTATCGATGAGAAGACTGATGAGCCTGCCAAACCGACCGTGCGAACCGGTTGGACCAACTGGGCCTGGTCTGTGATTGCGTTTCAAGTGATAACAAATCTAAGAAATTACCTAAGGACCATCATCTGCATCAATGGAAACCAAAACAACAATTTCCGCAACCGACAACACCAGAGCGAAAGCCTCCAGTATTCTGTTTGTAGTGCTGTATTCGTGTAACTTTGTACTTTCCTAACGCCTAACGCCAAACAAAAACCGTCTCACACCTTCGCACATCGCCGTTTTTCTATTTGTGGATATGGATGTCCGAACCAATTTCGTACTTGACCAAATCAGATAGAATTACTAGTTAACAAACATTTTGTACCATGCAAGCGACCACACATTTGTAATGCTAAACTATTACAGTAATATCAAAAACATCAACCAAGTAAGATACAGTGAAACCCGTAGTGCGTAGCCATACAATATAGATCCGCTTTTCCGTACATCCCTTTGAGTGCCACTAGCCGACACCTTGACTGAATTTATAGAACACTGTTTTTCCAACCCCCAATAGCAAACCAAAACTACGAATTCATCTCTGAGAAACACCATTCTTTAAATGCACTGCTCATCTTTTGCCGCTCGATGTAACACCACCACATTAGAGATCATCAACTACCAGTTTGCATCCATCTATCATGGCACTTTTGCAGATACCCTCAACTGAGAAATTTCCATCTATAAACTTAAACATTCAGGCTTTTTCTGTGCTGACGCTTTCCAGATGAAAAGTACCGTTTATCATTTAACGAGTTACGTATTATTTATGGCCCATCAATTCTAACAGCTCATCTCTTGAAAAAGGTCCTATACACGGGACTAAAATGTCGGGCTTTGCCAAACTAACAACCTCAATCCACAGCTGTCCAACATTACTCCCAGTCTTCTCTAAAAATGATAACTTAATTCAGTCATTATTGACAAGACGCTGTAAATACGGCATAGAAAGGCAATAGGGATCAAGACCCGATCTAGATTTCAAATTTAAACGACAAAACGTGGCGTATTAACTTTTGCTCAACATATTTGTTGCTTTATGTTCGATGTATACTTCTCCCACACCATGGAGCAGGAATTTCGGTCTACTGTTAAATTCGGCCTCATGAACTCTGGCCTAACAACCCATTCGCCCTACCGTACTTCGGTCAGACGTACGCAATGATCTGGTACTTTTCGATCAGCTTTTCCATTTTTTTTTAGTTTTCAGTTAAGCTTTTTTTTACCTTTCACATTAAGGGGTAATATTTGCAGGATTTTTTTTTATTACTGCATAATGATCAACTTTGTGGAAAATAATAATCAAGACAGTAGGAAATCGGCCAATATCTGGACGAAGCCTAGTGGATGGCTAGCTGGGAACCCTCTTTCAATATCTCAGAAGCATTATTTTTTTTTTTCGTATTAACATTCACATACCCGACCCCCGACAACTCATTTTGAAAATGCTGGCATTTCGTCAATTAACATCCGATTTTTATGAAGTCGCCCTTAATCGATCATAAATGGGTGCTAGTTTATTACACTCAAGTGGTAATGTAATATCCGGAACCATTCCGGAGATATTCCGGATTATACTGGGGTCAGGGGGTGGGGAAGGGTTTATGTTTTGCCAAATGCTCAAAAGTGATTATTTCATGTGCTATTGTACTTGAGAGGCCTCCGCGGAACCTGTTCCTGGTGTTCCGGAGCGGCCATATCTGTAGTTACATACTTTAGTCAACTTTTTCTGTCCCATTCTCATGAAATCATGAAGTTTGATACGTCACACGGCATGTTTTGATTGCAAACCAGTAATGTCCCCGATATCATCCCCGTGGGACCTATGCTAGATATTTAGGGGTGGCCATATTAGTTGATACAGACTTCAGGGTATCGTTTCTGAATCAGTCATTCGAAATCATGAAGTTTGATATGTCGCACGACATGTTTTGGATGAAAATCAGAAGTGTCCCCAATGAGGCCCCCGCGGAACCTGTCACGGTCACCCGGATGGGTCAACTTATTCAAATCTGTTTATCACAGTTGTGTTCTATTGTTCCCAATGAAAATTCCGCTGAAAATCGAGGGTTCAAACATAATAACACACGAAATAATCATTTTTAGCCATTTCAGCACCCTCCCTGACCCCAGTACAATCCGGAATATCTCCGGAATGGTCCGGATATTGCATGGCCACTTGGGTGTAATAAACTTGCACCAATTTATGATCGATTGAGGGCGACTTCAAAAAAATTGGATGAAAATTGATGTAATGCCATCATTTTCAAAATGAGATGTTGGGGGTCGGGTACGTGAAGGTTAACGAGATTTTAAGCCTCAGGCTAGTTCATCTCGGGACCCACGTACGTTTAAAAAGACATCAAAAATCATTTTCAGCTATACAGAACATTCCTAATATCAGCTAAAAATAAAGAGTTTTGATTGCCTAGGCAAAAAAAAAATAAAAATGCTTAAACTATACCCCGTCTTAAGGCAGGGTTGGGTATTAGAGGATTGAGGATAACTGTATTTTCGAACTTTCCGAATAAATTGTTAGAACTTCTAAAATATGTTTTATGAACTTTGAAGATTAAATTTTAGAACAAACAAATGATATCATAAAGGAATCAATATTTAGTTTAGTGTAATCAATTCAAATGAAAAAATGATAAACTTTAAAAACTTTTTGGATGATCTTGAAACAACATTTAATTTTTATTGGCGTAAATTCAAACTAAAGCCAGTTATTTATTTCTGGAAACAGTTCTGGAGAAATTCTAGAAATCAACCAATTTTGTTGATTGGCATTTTTGTTTTCGAGGTACACTAGTCAGTTCATGGTAGATAGTTTGATAAAATTTGTATTCCTAACATCGTCCGCTGTATTTTAGCTTTAAATTAGTAGAAGAAGCAGGTAATGACTCTGAAGAATATCAATAATAAATGTCAACAGGATTCTATGAGGAAACTTGCAAAAAGATCCTTGATAAATTCTGGGGGAAATTTAGTTGTGATTTAAAAAGCATTAATTCAAAGAAGAAAGGTTTATATTATTGAAAGATTCGCATGTGGGACAAGTTCTTTAGTGTAAGCTTAGCTCAGTAAAGGAAAGATTTACTGAAGGCATAATTACAGGAATTTCTAGACAAATGTTTTAAAATATTTTAGAAAACTTCTGGCGAATTCTTGACCAATATGTGAAAAGGGCGGAACAGCTTCTTCCGTCCCTGCTAAGCATATTTTAATTTATTTATAAAAACTTATTCCGTAATCAGATAGATGGGAGTCATCTCTATCTGGTAAGAGATTCCATGACTAATTGAAAAAACGCCCACAAGTTACCAACGAAGCAGAAATTTGCAATGGTTGTCACGCTCTTTTCACATTATAGTTTTGCGGGGTTTTCACTTTTCCACTGTTTCCTGGACTGTTTCACTGGTCCAGGTCTCAGACGTCTCCGTGCGGAAAAATAATTGAGAAAATCGACAAGAAAATAAGCTAATCACGAACATGTGGATCAAAATTTCGTGGAGAATATCTTCAAAAATATAATAGGTAGTACAATGCTTGTCATGGGAGTTTTTTTCATAGAATTCTTTGCTAGCTAATTTATGTATGAAGGAATTGAATAACAAAATCTAAAAACAAATAAAAGGTGTCAACATTTTTTGCGGTTTTTCACTTTGTATGTGGTTTTGAACAGTCCTTATGTGATATTTATAGAAAAATACAAAAAAAAGAATTAGTGGTGTTAAAATGTGTAAAAAACGACATGTTGTCTTCAGGAAAGTTTTTCCTTATAAAATTTCCTTTGGGAATTAGCACTAAGTTGGGAAACTTTTATGGTGGGTATACGCCATGGTATATCTATAAACGATAAATTACAGTATTTAAATTTATAAATCGGTATCAAAGGGTTAACCGCAAAACATGTCGTTATTTATTCTTCACAAAATGTTTGGGTCTATACTTACTTGATACTTGATGGGCTACAACTCGTAGCGGTGAGTCTACGCCGAATGAAGTATCCGCCTCCACTGCACTAAGGGGATTCAGGTGGCCAAAAATCAAAAATTGACTTTATTCAATTTGAGATTCAGGTTCGGTAGTTGGAAGTAAACCACTTGGACCAGTAAACCCTAGAATATTGGTTTGCTAATCCCTATACTTATCGAGATATTGGCAGCAGAATGAGATCATTGTCAATTTTTGGTAAAATTCATGAAATGTTCAACTTTGCATAACTTCGGCCTAAATGAAAAATGTTAAACTTTTAAAGTAGTTTCTAAAAGCTTGCTTATAAACCTTTAGAATGGCGCATCAGACGTAGAAATATTGATTGTAAAAGTATTAAATGATGCCACATTAAAAAATTCAAATTTTTCCCATACAAACCGTTCCATACAAAAAAAAAGTTTCGCTGAGTTTCGCTTCGGGTCTATTTCTATGTCTTTGTTTAGGATCCCTGGGAGGCATTGAAAACAAATTTGGCTGCTACTAGCTGCTATTCTGCAATTCCAAACATGTTGTCGACGATGATTGAGATATTGCCATATAAAATCACCCTATTGGCCATTAAATACCTCTGAGGAAACATTTGGTCGTCATGGCCACTTTTATCGGTAGATCAATCATAGTGCAGTCTAAATCTGGTCTTGGATCTCTTAGCAAAGCGTGTTTTTACGAATTGGAATCCATTTAGTAAATAGGAACAGCAATCCTTAAACGCCTAAAAGTATGCAATACCCTTGTAATTACATGCTGTTTGAAACTGTCGTGTTGAAACAACTTGTTCAACTTGATTTCATATTTTTCAGGCATAAACCCTACGAATAGGAGCAAGACATTATAAAGTTGACGCGAAAATATTTTTGGCCACCTGTTTGTATGGAGCCGCCCCATAGTGCACTGGCCGTGGTCCTGGCCTAATCGCTTCCAGTCGCCCTGAACGTTTAGAGTCCTTGGTTCTCTCTCTCTCTCTTCTTGGCATAACGTCCTCACTGGAACAAAGCCTGCTTCTCAGCTTAGTGTTCTATGAGCACTTCCACAGTTATTAACTGAGAGCTTCCTCTGCCAATGACCATTTTGCATGCGTATATCGTGTGGCAGGCACGAAGATACTCTATGCCCAAGGAAGTCAAGGAAATTTCCTTTACGAAAAGATCCTGGACCGACCGGGAATCGAACCCGTCACCCTCAGCATGGTCATGCTGAATACCCATGCGTTTACCGCCTCGGCTATATGGGCCCTTGGTTCTCCTCAACTACAAAAATCCAACGTGTGCGCGGCCTTCCACGAAGCCGACGACCCCTTCCTGGTCCTCTGCTGAATATAATTTTAGCTTGTCGTTCCTCCGGCATACGAGCTACGTGTCCAGCCCACCGCAGCCTGCCGTGTTGTATTCACTTCACTATATCCATCTCTTTATATACCTGGTACAATTCGTAGTTCATGCGACGCCGCCACATGCCGTCCTCCAGTTTACCGCCGAGTATTGTTCGCAGTACTTTACGTTCTAAGACTCCAAAAGCTCTCCGATCAACTTCTTTCAACGTCCACGTTTCATGGCCGTACAAAGCGACCGGAAGAATCAGATACTTGTACAACCCGAGTTTTGTCTTCATTTGCAGCCTGCGGGACTTTAGCTGGTTTCGCAGACCGAAAAAGGCCCGATTCGCAGCCGCAATCCGTCTTTTCACCTCGCGGGTAACATCATTATCGCACGCCACTAGAGTACCAAGATAAACAAATTCATCCACAACTTCAAACTTTTCCCCACCTAGCACCACTTTGTCACCACTACCACGGCCGGACCGACGTTGACCACCAGCAGTCATGTACTTACATAGTTTTTGTGATGTTAATCGTAAATCCAATCCTCGCAGTCTCCCTCTTTAAAGGTACGAACGCCTCTTCCACGGCCCGACGGTCGATTCTGATGATGTCGATATCGTCCGCGAAAACCAGGAGCATATGCGACTTCGTGACAAAGGTTCCGCTCCTGTGCACACCAGCTCTCCTCATCGCTCCTTCCAATGCAATGTTGAACAGTAAGTTCGAAAGAGCATCGCCCTGATTCAGTCCGTCAAAGGTTACGAACGATGACGAAATTTTATCCGCAACCCGTACACTTGATTTCGATCCGTCAAGCGTCACACGAATCAGTCTAATCAGCTTCGCCGGAAAACCATGTTCGATCATAATCTGCAATAACTCGTTTCTCTTCACTGAATCGTACGCCGCCTTGAAATCAATAAACAGATGATAGATCTGCAAGTTGTACTCCCGAAATTTATCGAGAATCTGCCACAGGGTGAACATCTGATCCGTCGTTGATCGGCCATCACGAAATCCTGCCTGATATTCGCCGACGAAGGAGTCCTCAATCGGCCTCAGCCTGTGGAACAGAACTCCGGACAAATTTTGTACGCTGAATTGATGAGTGTTATTCCTCTGTAATTCGCGCACTCCAGTTGCTGCCCTTTCTTGACAAGAGGGCAAATGAGACCATCCAACCAACTAGCAAGCAGTTCTTCTTCCTCCCATATATTCAATATAATACGATGTAAGAATTGATACAGCTGCTCACTACCGTGCTTGAGAAGCTCGGCCGGGAGTTCGTCCTTCCCAGCAGCCTTGTTGTTCTTCAGTCCCCTAATAGCTGTCTTGACCTCGTCTAGCGTTGGAGGTTCCACAGCTTGTCCGTCGTCGTCGATTCGAATACCTCAAAGTGCTCTCTCCACCTGGCAGCCACCATTGTCTTGTCTGTCAGCAAGTTTCCATTACGGTCGTTGTACATGACGGAAGAAGGCGCTGTTTTTCTCCGCACGCCATTGACAGTTTCGTAAAATCTCCGCATATCATTCTGTATCATACTCTCTTGCGCCTGAGCAATCACATTTCCCTCGTGCTCTTTTTTTCTTTTTGCGGTGAATTCGTTTTTCGGCTACTCTTGCTTCCCTATATCGCTCCCTGCTCTGCCGGGTCCCCGACACCAACATCCGGCTTCTGGCAACATTCTTCTCGTCCGTTACACTCTGGCACTTCTCGTCGAACCACCCGTTTCTAGATCGTCTTTGAGCAGTACCTATCACCTCCCGCGCTGCTGTACTCATCGCTCCGTGGATAGACTCCCACAGAGTGTTGAGATTATCGCTCTCGTTGATCTCACTTACCCGCTCGTCCAGCTTCTGGTGATAGTCAGCTACCGTACCGTCTGCTAAAAAAACCGCTGGATGTTGAAACGCATCGATCGACGGTTCCTAGAGTCCGACACGGTTGATAACCGAGATAGTGATCTGAGTCGATTTTAGAACCTCTAAAAGTTCTAACAGTTTGGATCTATACCAGGCGTTAAAAATATGGAAAGGGTGGGTTTTGTCAATTTTGCTAATTTAAAAAAAAACATTTGTTTGATATTTACTACGAAAAATTACCATTTTTCCTTAGGAGCTACCTCTAACCGTCATTTTTGAAAGATGTCCCCATACAAAAACTACAATTTGCCGGGTGAGCCCAAAAACTTTCTGACTATGTGCAGTTTTAATGTAGAAATTTTATTAAATTTTGGCCAACCGCTTAAAAGTTATAACCTTATGTTTGAACACTATACACAAAAAAAAACTTTTGTGTTGTAGCAGCTTCAGTAACTGCAATATCAATTTTTATAAACTTTGAAAAAGAGATTCCTGAAAAAGATGTGAAATGATATTATAAATAACTCAATAGTTTAGTGTTATTAACTCAAAGGGAAAATAATAATTTTTTATCATTTTTTTTTTGTTATAATGCCTTTTTACATCTAGCAACGGCTCTGGAGAAATACTAGAAGTCATTCGGTTCTGTTATTGTAGTCGTACAGTATATGTTATGATAATAATACAATATGATCAATCTCTTAGAAGGATATTTACACCTTATAACACACACTTATTAGATCTGTCAATAAAAATAGGTGTCAAAATTAGATCTAGATATAATTTGTATCGAATGTATTACTTATATCATAATTTGATACAACAACGTAGCTAAAACTTTCATCTGGAAAGCGTCAGCAATAATTTTCAAACACAATCATCTCCCACTCTGTCTCTGTCTCTCACTACAGTTGTTAATGTATTACCGTTTAGATATCAACATTTAGCTTACTGTAGCTTCTGTCCGTCGTGCCAGTTTTGTTCACCACATTCATCTGTATATTTTCAGATTCTGAACACCAAAAACTTCAAATCAGTACTGGAAAAAGTTACCAAAAACCGACCGCGCTCCTCTTCTCTATTTAGCGTGTACAATGATCGTTAGTACGGTAGTTTTGCGAATGCCCCGGCAGCCGGTTCTAGATCAAGAAATTCTATTTTCTAAACCAGAAGCCACTTGCCAAAACATTCGCTGTCCCAAGTAGTTTGATACCGAAGTAAAACCAAATAAAAAAGCCAATGACAAAATCCAAAAACCGAGAACCAAGCCTAGCATGAAGACGATGCCAAGCAATGTCTCTGAAACCAGTTGTGAGTGTGTCTGTGTAAAGAGTCGTCCAGATAGTAACGAGTCCCGTTCCGTTGTCAGAAATAGACCCAAACCGGAGGTAAGACCCGAAGGCCACACCCGTTGGCTTCCGTAGCGTTTGCAGTAATGATAACCACTCAGTAATAATACCAGTAGAAGTATTCCATACAGTAGCCCCGTTTGGCAGTCGTTTCCGTAGTTCTTGGTCCATTATTCATACCATAACATAACCACCACCGTACCGTACCGATCGATGGCCTTTTCTTTGTACTGTCCTGTCTATGATTCCGCCCCAAAGCAGGATTCCTTATGTAGCTTTGTCGGATTCTTTCCGCCCGTAGATACCTGTTTCAAGAGCGGAATTTTTGCCATAGATATACCGTAGGTCAATTGGTTTTTTCGAGCGAAAGTAGTTGTAATTGGCCAGTGTTTGTTTGTATTGAAGTTTCAATAAAATTTAGGATGTGTACTTAACGATAGCAAAATTCGCAGAATTCAAATTAAATTTATAGATAGTCAATCGATTTATTGTAGCCGTACAGTATTCCGTTGTTGTCGGTTTTTCGTAGAGTATGTCAGGTTCTACACATAAAAATCAATTATTTCAACCATTTTATAAATATGTAGTATATTTTACTCAACGCATGTGTTTCACTATTAAGCTACATTTTTATTAATTTAAGTGTAAATAATTTGTATTATAGAGCTATTATTATTGCATGCATTTTACAATATAGCTATGTTTCAAATGTTTTTCGAAAAAGATCTTAATGTTGGCAGTTTCAATAAAGTGTATTGCTAATCATAAAAAATAATACTTAATTAAAAAGAATATCCCTACCACAATCATCTTCATCATTCATCATAAATGATCTCACATAATACAGACTCTCAATACAAACTCTTCACAAACAATGGAAGCATATTGGGATGGATTTGAGCGACATTTGTTGAACATATATGAGAGAAAATAATCGACATGATAGATGAACAGGTAAATAATCGAAATATATTAAGAGGATTCACTAACAAATTAAATAACTGTGTAAGCCATGATTGCCTTAATCAGGATAATATTTAATCAGTGGTTTACGCTGTATAGTGAATTCCCTAATCAGATTGATGTGATAAAACAACAATGAATAAGTGGTTATTTATAATCAACGATAGAACTTTGTCCAGGTAATGATAATGAGTTGCCAACTGTTGGTATTGAAGTGTAAGTGTTGGAATCGCCGAAGTGAAGATTATAAAAAAATAATAACTACAAATCAAGCTTGTGTATATCTTTCACTTATAAAAAAAATCAGCAGTATTCGAACCGAAAGTTTCTCAAAATGCAAATATATTATTTGTCCAAATACATTGGTGTTGTTAAAAACATGTGCTTCTGTAACTCTTGTTTTATATTTAAAAGTTTCTACCAAAATTGACAAAAAATAAGAAATAAAATACTTATTCCTTTAATACCCAAATTTTTAATTTTGATCTAAATACCATTTTTCGTCGCCTAATATCGATTTAAACATGTTTTGGAAGATAATTCTTTTATTTCTCGATTTTGTGAATTGAAAGTATCTGTTCAACTCTCTTGAATTCTTTTACTATAATAGAATGATTCAGGAAAATTTTTAAATACGTTTTTTTGCCTTTCTCGTACACTAAGTGTACTGGAAAGGCTATATGTTCACTCCAAAAATGACTTTTTGATAGAAGGCGCGGAGGGTCAAGTCACATATACCAATCAACTCAGCTCGACGAATTGAGGTGATGTCTGTGTGTGTGTATGTATGTGTGTGTGTGTGTGTGTGTGTGTGTGTGTGTGTGTGTGTGTGTGTGTGTGTGTGTGTGTATGTATGTGTGTGTGTATGTGTGTGTACAAAAAAAACTCACATCACTTTTTGGCAGTAAACCTCAACCGATTTTAATGACCGACGGTTCATTCGACGCGGAATCTGGTCCCATTGTTTCCTATTGAAAATGGTTCGGATCGGTCCAGCCGTTCCGGAGTTATGGCCATTTAGGTGTTCCGGATCGGTACCCCAGGAAGGGGCCAGATATGAAAACGCTACAAACCCATTCATGCGACACATCAAACCACGGCACTTTCGAAAACATGATGAACGATAAACAGGAAAATAGTCTCGGGCCATATCTAAACCGGTAGTGTTCCGGAACCGGTTCCGGGTGACCCGCCGGAAGTGGCCAAACATGAAAGTGAACCAAACCCTTCATGCGACACATCAAACAGCGGATTTTTCGATAACCTGATAAACAGTAGGCAGGAAAACATTCTCAGACCATATCTGAACCGGTAGTATTCCGGAACCGGTTCTGGGTGTTCCGCCGGAAGTGGCTAAATATGAAAGTGAACCAAACCCATGCATGCGATACATCAAACAGCGGCTTTTTCGATAGCCTGATGAACAGTAGGCAGGAAATTATTCTCGGACCACATCTGAACCGGTAGTGTGCCGGAACCGGTTCTGGATGTTCCGCCGGAAGTGGCTAAATATGAAAGTGAACCAAACCCATGCATGCGATACAACAAACAGCGGCTTTTTCGATAGCCTGATGAACAGTGGGCAGGGAAACATTCTCAGACCATATCTGAACCGGTAGTGTTACTGAACCGGTTCCAGATGTCACGCCGGAAGTAGCCAAGTATAAAAATTAACCAACCCCTTACATGCGGCGCATCAAATCGCAAGCTCTTCAGGCAACCTGATAAACGGTTAATAAAAGAGAATAGTTCCAGATCATATTTGGATCAACCGATAGAGTTCCGGAACCGGTTCCGGGTGTCCCGCTGGAAGTGGTCAAATGTAGTAGATATCAAAACCCATGCCTGCGGCACATTAAACAGCGGCTTTTTAAATAACGTGATGAACGATTAGTCAGAAAATAGACCACAACGAAGATCTTTATAAAGGCTACCGATAGTGTTCCTGGACCGATCTAGGGTGTCCAGCCGGAAGTGGCCAAATGCCAAAAAGAACCAAACCTATGCATGCGACACATCGAACCGCGGTCTTTTTTTAAACCATGAAGAACGATTGGCAAGAAAATAGGCTCAGACCACATTAGAGGCTACCGATAGTGATGCAAAATCAGCATTGGGTGCTTCCTAGGGTGCTTCGCAGGAACTTCAAAAATGAACAAAGTCAATGCAAGCGATAAATATGTGTAAGAAAACAAAATCTTGACTGAACGAAGGCCACATACATACAGACGTCTAACTCTACTCACTCTCCATCGTCCTTGTTTTCAACGGTTGAAACAATTATTAATCGTTGTTGCTCGTTTGACGTCTACTCACTACCAACATCAAGCCGCAGTGAAACGCAACCTGATTAGCATTCGGCGATTATTTTTTCGTAACGATGAATATAATAGCAATATGTTACAAATGATATGTCTGTTTGTCTGTACTAAAGCAATCTCATCAAATCACTGAGGTGTAAAAATATACAGTAGGATAGGTCAACGTTATATGAGAAAATTGTCGCATCAACCCCGGAGAAAGTTTTTTCAATCCTCTTTTCCGTTTAAATCTACTGGGATTTTTTAATGGGATTTAGTATGGGCAATTTCACTTGCTTTCATTTTTTGTCAAATTTTACATGAATTTTGTAACCTATGATAATAAAATATAGCCTAAATTGTGAAGAAAAAACTATGTCGAAGACCGTAAAGCAGGGCTGTCCAACATACGGCCCGCGGAATCGATGAATGAAACTTGGCCCAAGGATTAAAATATTTGAAGATATTTCATATTTCAATAAAATTTAATATTAAAAATAAACTCGAAAACTACCTATTTCGAGTTTATTTTTAATATTAAATTTTATTGAAATATGTTTTGTTAAAAATTTTCAAAGATTGAAAAATTTAAATACATAAATTTAAAAATTTTAAACTTGAAAGGTACAGCCAAATTTGAAGCAGAATTTCAGCAAAATTTACTGAATTTCAGACAAACGTTGCTGCTGAACAGCAGAGTTTACTGAACGAATCAGGGAAGTTTGCTGAATTTCAGCAAATTGTTTGCTGCAACCTGCAGTTCGGCAAAATTCAGAAAAAAAAGTATTCAGGGTGATTTTTGCAAAAAATCAAGAATTCTTGCTCACATTTATATGACCCAAATGATGTCAGTGTTGTGATTTGCCGTGAGAACGGGTAATCGGATGTACAAAATTTCACTGTTGCATTCGTGCTTTCGAAATTTGATGTCGAAATTTAATGTCTGGCCCGTCGACTGGTATGGAGCATCACTTGTGGCCCGTGGCCACGAAAGGTTGGGCAGGCCTGCCGTAAAGTCATCTGTGATTGTGAAAGACGTTATAACCTAGCTTGTAATTATCGTCTTGATGTTGATCGGTCTTCAGTGATAGTGAAGGTGCTCAAGCAGTCAACTGAAAATTCTGATATTTTTCAGCCCAGTCTATACGTTTAACGTAACGTCGGAATATGTTCAATTAATAAATTTCCCAATTTTATTAAAATTATTGTTTTTCTAAATAAGGTATTCTCGGGATTCAGGAACAGTTCGCATTACGTCGACGGAAAGATCATGCTTCGGAATGATGGCCCTATCACAGAAACTAGCTAAACAAACAATAGTAGAAGATTCCAAAAACAGGGACCGAATTCTAAACCGCCCGATAGGTAGGCGATTGTCCACATCACGACGGTTTCAAACCGAACGGACTCAATAAATACCAAAACTTTCGTATGACATTTTTAAGTTAGGCAAGGCCATCTTGACTAGGAAACCTTGACCGATTGAACCCTTGAAAAGGCCCCATACAGATCGAAACGTCAGAAAAATTCATAAACTAGTGTTTTCGATTCCCCCAAAAGGCTGAAGCCAACATTCTGAACCAAAATCATCCCAGCCGTATCCCAACCAAGGAAAGATCATGAGTACATGTTCGACGAGAAAGGCACTATCACCACTAGGTGGATTAATCTGGGTTTTTATTCTTCAACCACTTAACCCAGTTTACAGCTCTTTTGTCTACTAGGGCACTGCGTAAGCGATTCCAATTGGCAGCTGCACTTAAACTTTGTACAGCGCTTAAATGTATTCTATTCATTCTTATTCTACTATATCGAACTGACAGCCTTTGCGCTGCTGTCACTTTCTACCCTGTCCATGGTAGAATGATGAGCACGAGGATGTTTATGGGTGGCTCTTGTTCCTTTTCCAGTCCGATTGGGGGTCCATTATGAGTTGCCGTTTCGCCGATATCCTATTATCCGGGTTCATTTGAGCTATGGAGCTCAGAAGAGGGTCAAGTGCCAGCCGCTCTCGGGGGGAAGAGCAGCTGACGAAGTGCCGGGGCTGGGATCGAACCCATGACCGACCATCCACTTATGAAGTGAACGTGTAGCCACTACGCTACGGGCCCCGACGGTAAAATACGTTAATTGTCGCGCTTAAATACAAAAGAAACAATGGCCTCTGAAATGTGACCAAAACATGATTTTTTCAATGATTTTTAAAAAATGATAATACGCTTTAAAAGATACCAAAGACCATTTTGTGATATACTGAACAGTCATAAATATTAGCTTAAAAAATAAAAGTTCTGATTTCCCAGACAATAAAAATACAAAAACGCTCAAACTATACCCCGTCTAAAGGCGCGGTTGTGTATTAGAGCGTTATCTAAAATATGATCATTATGTAAAATAACCTTTGACTGATTTTGATTGACAATCATGAGTCGAAAAAAGTATCGTTATTCTAGATAAGGTATGTACAGTAGACGTTCGCTCTGTGCAAACGCTTTAACTGCAATGCTTTTTAACTGCAAGTCCGCTAAGTGCAACAATTTTGCAGTTATCGCACCGCTATCCGTCAAAATGAAATGTCAACAGCGATGCGATGTTTTTTGCATGCACTTTTGCTGCAATACGATGTTTTTCAAATGCACATTGGCTATATTCTGCAGCAACTGACAATTCTTTGACGTCTGTCAGTTGTTGCAGTTATCGAATTTCATTCGGTAAGTGAAACGTAAACATGTTGCAGTTATCGAACGTCTACTGTATTGAACAAACGAGAGACAACTATCAGTTACAGTAACACCGAGAATTTAAAATGAAATACAGACTCACATCGTCACAAATGTGACCGGAATGTAAAGTCGTATGACGCAAAGTTGTTTTTTCTACTCAGAGTATAAATCCCAAGGTAATTGACGAAGTGTAACGTGATGATTTGCTCTTACTTAAATTTATTTTTTCGTAATCATTCAACAGCTAACAATTACTGTAAGATTTATCTAAAACCGGTACATGATGTTCCAATTTCAGAAAAAAAATAAAATAACAAATTAATGATTTTGAAAAGGGGAAAATCGTTGGGTCGGCTATATTGAGTTCGGCCACCATCCTGAATTTTGAGAAAAAAATACAATGTTCACTTCGCAATCACTTTTAAAAAATTTTGCACCAATCGGACTGACGAGTTTTTACACAACAAATCAGTAACAAATTTTGAAAACGACGTATAATCAATGGTGTAGCATTGATTATACGTCGTTTTCAAAATTTGTTACTGAAATCAAAAAATTATAAATGTACACTGAAATAAATTTTGTTGTCGTTTCCACCGAATCCAAGGTAGAATTGAGAACTGTACCAACAATTTTCAACCGAATGCAAAATTCTGTTAATTGTACTGAAACATTGTCAATATTACCATGCGTGTATTACTGTTGACTAAAAACATTCTTGGTTCTACTATTTGGGCATTGTAATTTCGACCATGTAGACTTGAATGTTGCGCGTCTTAGATAAACATGGTCAAAAATACGATGTCAAAATAGTAACATCAAGAATGTTTGTAGTCAATGGTACTTCACGCATATTACCATTGACAATGTTTCAGTACAATTAACAGAATTTTGTATTCGGTTGAAAATTGTTGGTACAGTTCTTAATTTTACCATGGATTCGGTGGAAACTACAACACAATTTATTTCAGTGTACACTGAAATCAGCTTTATTGTGAAAATTACTAAAATGAGGGTTATAATTAACGGACTCGCACCAACGTTTTTCAACCGAAGTGACTTCATGTTTAGTATAAGAAGAAGCATAGTATTTTTTACTATGATTTTGAGTAGCTGTTAAGGTTGTTGTCTCTACTAATGAATATACTAGCATCAGTTGAATATACAATGGGAGGTAGTTGTTTTTACTACTTCAGATTTACTATAACATTGTAGGATTTCATCGTAATTTTAAATACATAATTTGATTTGATATTATTTCATTTTATTTTTAATAACAAAAAGCTACAAACATTACAAAACATACTTGTAAACGTAATTTAACTGACACATATAATTAGGAAGATAGAATGCGGTGGTATGAATCGCCGATGCCAGCATTTTCTTGTCATCTGATGGTACTTTGCACAATCGGAGATACAGGACATTTGGCAGCAGTCTCCGGCTTCTCCTGTAGGATCTCCTGTAGGATGTAGAATACGCCATGGAACCCTTCCGTATAAAACCTGCCGGGAATTGCCAGAAACTGTTCAGTAGTACCAAATCTGAAAATAATATGGACCCTCGTAAGAAATTAAAACGTACTTGTTTTATGGACTAACTTTATCTTACCGTAAGAGAAAAACTCTTGGCCGGCTTGGCATATCACAAAATGGACCAATGACAAATACCATTGAAGCCATCGTATACGTCCGAATAGTCCGGGAGCTATTTAACTTCAGCAACTCGTGTATTTTGTCTAAAACTGCAAATCATGCGAATAATAGAAAAAAATATACTGGTATGCAATTTTGACTTACTTACACTTGATTTTTCTTGTAAAAGTAGATTATTTCCGCCGATTAACTTTGTGAACAACCGTTGATAATCATTTAATAGTTGAGAAAAAGATTTTTTACGTTTTCAAAGAACTCAGGGCGTAAACAAAATAAATATTTGAATGTCAACAAACACTTGACTACATTAGTAGTAAAATTAACCACAAAATAACTTCGGTTGCATTTTGTTGGTATAATATATTCAATACTACTACAAGCATGGTGAAATCGAGAGTGTTACATCACCGAACTATGACTTCTTATTATCGTTACTACAAAGATAGTAATTTATACTATCAAAATGTGTTCGTGCTAAATAGGTATTTTAAAAACACTGAGTGGTTAATTTTGCCATAAAATCACGTTGAAAAATGAGATCAAAACAACAGGTTTCCAGTCAATTTTACTGATTCCATGGTACATTTAACAAAATTTTAATCTTGTGATTTCAACAACGTGTTTGTCGTTTAAATTACAATGAAATTGATTTCAGTGTATTTTTCTCCTATCAAAGGTACACACTTAGAAAAAATCACCGACTTCGGTAATATTTTACCGAAATCCCACCGATAAGTTTTTTACCAGAAAAAAAATCGATGACGTTTACCGAACTTTGTTAAAATATGACAGATAAACGATAACATTTTACCGAAATTTGGTTATTTTTACAGGATTTCGTTGAAAAAACATTACCGAACGCTCAGCAGTTGAGATTTCGGTAAAAAATATACCGAACGCGACTAGCTGTGTATCTGCAGTTCTGTTTCCAAAATGATGAAAAATGTTTTCTTTAAAACTTTAAGGTGGCGGCCGATTCAGCTTTTTATAACTGTAAATAGTAGATTATGCTTAGCTCTTTTCAAAAACATTTCGTTTTGAGGGGGGTTTCGAAGAAATTTTCGACTTAATTTAAACTATTAAAATTAGCCAACAATTGATCTAACAAGGACTTCATAAATTTGAAAAATCAAACGTTTTTGCATTATTTTTTTGTCGAGAACTTTTAGAAAATGGTCACCTAAACATTTTAATAGACGAGGTGTTAGTAGTGGGCCTGTCTCAGCGAGAGTAACTTAGATATGATTTATAAGTCTCGAATGTTTCAGAGCCCACGGTAAGATATTTAAAACATTTTTATCCATAATATTTACTCAATCTTTAATGAGATTTTTGCCCCCACCTCCAGAAACTTGAAAAACTTCAAAGATGGTTAGAGGGAAAAAGATGAACGACTCCTGCCCCTAACAGGCGACACGAATAGCGCCGATCTGGTGAGCCAACGTTCAACTATACACTCTTAATGAATTTTCGGAAAAAAATCTCAAAACAAACGCACAGGCAAATTTACGCTAAACTTTTTTCACACATTTCACATTCACGCGCAAGGTTATTATTGTAATCGCCAATAGATTTTTAATTCAATCAATTGATTCAGTGATGGGTGAACCAATGATAAGCTGGATTTGGATGTTCCAATGTTCGACAACACGAATATGTTTGCACAAATAATTCAATTTCAATTCATAAGTAATGTGATCACTTTTTGTGTAAATCAAGATGTTACATTACATAAGAATTGCATACATACGCGCCAACTTGTGACGTAGTTTGTGGAGGGGGAGGTGTGCAAGGCTTCTCAAAATAAATGAAATTTGGAAATTATCTATACAGTACATTTAATTTAGGCATATTCACGTGAAAATTAGTGCATTTGATTCAATTTTGGAGAGCTTTGCCTCCCAACTACGTCACAAGTTGGCGCTTATGATTGCAGATATCGAAGCTTTCGGATGCCTGGCACTGTAGTTTATCTTCGTGACTGGATGCTCTTCAAAGTATCTTGGAAAAAAATTCAGATGCAACCATACATGTGATGATTCCAATGTAGATTCGAAAAGCATGAAAAATTACATATTGTTCAAATTATTGCGATTTTTTTTTCGACTTAGACTTTGATGCGATAAATTTCGTCGTACTCATATTTCGCTTTCGATTTAGCTGCCAATCTCAGTCGCAGGGGTTTTGCAACTCGCCCGATAATGTGACAGTTTTCGCCGGCCGTCTCAATGTTTACCATTAAGGTCTTTTGTTCTCGGTCCACCAGCTGGTCATGTTTACACAACAAAATCAGCTGGTTCACCGATGTTTACGTTCATCCTTATTGTTCTCGGCTACCAGCTGTTTATGTTTTCATAACAAAATCAGCTGGTTTCGCCTGAATCGGGGAACGAAGGCGAAAATGTGTCATAAATGTTGGGTTAGTACCATATTAGGGCGAGTTCAATTTCGTCGGCAAAGTCTGATTATTCGTAAAAAATACAATAGAATTGTTGTAACACTTTTTGTGGATACTTCGGCACATTTATTAACATAATTGCAGTTGATACTCACGAAAGTTCACATAAATCATAAAACAGTTTGTTCTATTGCTTTATCGAAATGAGTTTGGTAATTATAATTATAATGAGTTTCATAATTATAAAAGTATATAATTCGAAAAGTTGCTTTTTTAAGTCTTGGTAGGTAGTTAAATTTTGTACAGCTCATTGGAATCTATCTATCACTCGTGTTAAATATTGATTTCACAAAATTTCACTCAAAAATAAACAGCATGATTCAATAAACCCCCCTTAAATGATATTATTCCACGTCACTATTAAAACCACAGTTCTAAACCAAACTCATCAACATCAGCTGTCTGTGATTATCCGTATCCGGTGGCTTGCATTTTCGAATTAATTATGGTTTTTGATTAGCCAATAAACCATCTAATTGAATGTTTCACGGGAGACATGCCTGCTGATTGATATGACACGGCGTGACGTCGCTGCTGCTCTCTCAAACGTGACTGTTGATACTCAAACCGCAGAACCGTATCGAAGCCAACAAAATGTTGCCCACATCTAGTTGGTTAATGTTTGTGAATAATTCAACTTATTATTAGGTTGAGTCAAAGCATTAGTAACGGGTTGATATTTGCGCAGCACTACAGCCACGGGAAGCTGTGATATTGACATCAGTGTCATGAAATCCTGGCTGAAATAATCTCCACCATTATTGCAACAGAGAGAGTAATACAAACCTTAATGATCAGGAGCAGGGTTCGTAATTTTTGTTTCAGCGATACGAAATATGCTATTCTCACGGCGGCGGGAGAGCTTATTTTCACTACTTTGCTTCAGGAACACTTTTCCCCTTCAGCACTTTTTTCGAGAGCAGCGATTCATGATAACTGAAAATCGCTTCAACCTGTGGATAATTTCTTTTCGTTCTGTTAAATTTTCACTCATCCAATTGTCACGAAAATCTTTTCAAAGCAGATTAACAAAAATTGTGCCAGCGACGGGATTCGAACCTGGAACATTAGTAAAAACAACCGCGACACGCGCACCCTATCCTCACCACCACGCCAACCACACGGAGGGAGTAGAAAATTTACTGCATAAAACCAATCGTCGTCGGCGTCATAGGAGGCAAAGAAAGACAACATGATCGGCCGACGAAGGGTAAACGGAATTTTCGTCGCTTTGAGAGTGAGTGAAAATATATTTTCACTCTCCTCTTTGTGCGGGAGATTTCTCAAGCCAGATTTTCGCTGAAAATTGGCGTGAGGGAAAATTCTATTTTCGTGACAATGAGCGAAAATTCCGAACGTTGATCAGGAGTGCTTATTTTCACAATTGATAATTGTAAATCAAGGCTGGATAACTCATGTTTTTCCGTGAATTTCTTGTTCAGTCCGAAAATATTTTGTGAAAGTAATAACACTGGGAAAAACACAGCATACTATAAACCTCTCGTCGTTTTGTATTTATTCATAAACTCAAATGCAAAAGCCAGAAATCCGCACAAACGTGAGTATATAATACCCATAAATTCAATTTGCATTGGTACTCAACTCACCACCGACCTATACCTACAGCATCCCTTCTGACAGCTGAGTAAACCCCACCCCGTCACAGCGCAACGGTGGGGCGGTGTCGAAAGCAATGATGAAATTCACCTACCAACGCAACGCCACCCAGTTGACGAAGAAATTTAATTACAATAAATTATGCCAGATTGAGCTCATTTAGCGCCAATTCAGGAAGCGATGAAAAAATTTATTTAATTTCTGATTCACATCCGGATTTCATGTGACGGGGAAGTGATGACGGGTCGGGTACCAGCTTGGTTTGCAGGTGTGGAATGCCTGATGTGATGATAAAAAAAAACGCAACCTTTATCGTTATGAATTTTTGATTAATTGGTTTGCGGGTGCCCTTGGGCACTGCAATGGAGTTTTAAAATTATTTTACACTTGTCGTTTAATGGAAATCGCATTCGATACCTTGGAACTGATATAATCCGTTAAGAAACAAGATGAAACATACCATCACATACAGGGGATAGACATTATGATCGGGACAGGTAAAATTTTCACTTTCCAAAAAATGGTGGAACGCTCAAAATTTCATTGCATTTGGTTCATTGAAGCCGGAGATATAACAGTTCAAAGTTGGCTATCGGATAAGTATGACTTTTTCTAAAATCTTTCTAACTTCATGTAGAATAGCCCGATCATTCCCAAATGTTGACCATTGATACACAACTAGTTGATCAACTTCCAGTAAAAATTTTAGATTTTTGATGCATTTTTGAAAAAAGTTATAATGGGAAGCATATTAAAATTAGACAAATTTACTAAAAAATCATAAAATAAATGAAATCGCTGTTACTTTTTTTTCTTATTAATAATTTCAAGTTTAGTCAAACTTTTTTCAAAGCTCATTATATGAGTCATGAACGCTCAAAATTTCATTACATTCGGTTCATTGAATCCGGAGATATAACAGTTGACTGTCGAATAGTTACGATTTTCTCCAGAATCTTTCTAACTTCATGTGGCATAGCCCGATCTTTCCCAAATTTTGACCATTGATACACAACTAGTTGATCAACTTCCAGTAAAAATTAGATTTTTCGATGCATTTTTCAAAAAGTTATACCTCTTTCACCATTTTTTGCAAAGTGAAATTTTTGCCTGTCCCGATCATTTTGTCTGTCCCCTGTAGGTATTACTGACTGTTTAAAGCCACAAAGATGCGCTTCACAAAAAAACGATTTTCAGTTTTACGTGAAATGCGCAGTACGTAAAAAAAATCTATGGTAATTAACGCTTTCCTGAACACATGGTGAAGCTCTAAGAAATAGTTTTCCTAGAATAGAAATTAAATTATAGCGTTTTTGGTAATATATTTATAGAGTTTTTGGTAATAACACACTAAAACCTCTTTTTATGCAGGTTATTTTTATGCACTTTTTTTATCTCATGCATTAAAAGAGGAAGTCTTATTCAGAAGCAATATTTTGCAAAAAAAAATGTAATAATGTCCAAAGGGGTTTCAAGGGGTACCAGGAGGGCGCAGTAGCGTTCCATAAAGCTCAAAGAGTTTCAGGGTGCTTCAGGGGTTTCCTAGGTATTATTAATGGTTTCATTCTTGGATAATACCTTGAATTTCTGCTGAATTCTTTGTAGAATCGTCATTGGAATTTCCCTCCGAATTTTCGCTGAGATTTTTCCAAGAATTCCTTGTGCGAATCCTCCAGGTGTTCATTATGGGATTCTTATAAAAGTTTTTTTTTCTAGGTTTCCACCATCAACTCTTTCTGAGAATCCGGCAAGATTACCTTCTAAAAATCCACCACAAATTTCTTCAGAAAAACCTCCTTCGGGAAGCCTTTCTGGAGGTGTGGAAATCATTCAATAGTTCCTTTTGGGATTATTCCAGGATACGTTTGTAGGAAGTCTTTAGGAGTTTCACGTGGAAATCTTCCGAAAGTTTTTCGTGGGATTTTTCTGGGGATTGTGTTTGAAGTTCCTGATGGGAATTTTCCTGGAGTTTATTTCTTCTCTCCCGGAGTTCCTTCTGGGAATCCCCTAAGATTTTTTCCGCAGAGGAAACCCCACAATGAGTTTCTGAATTAATCCAACAATGGTGTTTCAATGAAATCCCCAGAATAAGTTACTACGAGAATTCCCAGGCGGGGTTTCTTGAGGAATCTGCTGCAGAACATGACCCAGCCAACCACACATCGTAAATCATTGTGTGGAAAATATCGTATATTTTCATATACTTATACAATCAGAATTGTATAATATAATATAGAATATGTATATTTGTTGTCAATGATTGCATAAAATCACATTTCATGCCAAATTAAATTTCAATTGCGATTTTGTTTCATATAGTCGTCTCCGATCATAATAGGTGCGATATACTATCGCCAGGATCGCACAGAATCGGATAGAATCTTGAAAAAAAAAACATACATTCTTAGTGTCAAGCTGCAAGTTCGCTAGCATCGTATGTATGATTTCTTTGAATCGTGGAAATCGTCGCTTCACATCGTATATGAATCTGCCAAATCGAGCTTCCTACCTAAAGGTATGATCACAATCGGTGAAATCGTATACAACTATAAAAATGTTGTATATTGATCGTTTGCGTCACACTTGCGTCGTATACGAAGTGAACGAAATCGTAGAAATCGTATATTCATTTTTACAGTCGCATATGATTGTTACTGCACTTTTAATAGTCGAATCTTAATCTTGGAAATCGTAAATGGTTTTATTTACATATTTGTATAATGGAGATGAAGAAAAAATGGTTTTCATCACAAATTTGTATTTTTGTTGTTGTTGACACATTCCAACCATGGTAGCAATAATTTCAACCAAATATTTATATACAGCAGATGGCTTACAATAAGTGATGTATAGATTCCAACAACGATGTCAATTCCGGGCCTCTTGCACAGCACCACTTTTGGCGCCACTCAATGCACAACAACAACGTTCCCACCACAAGTCTCGCACCGTATCATGCTAATTTTTATTCGTTTCATGCCATTCACTTTGAACTCTCTATAGGCAATATAGCCAATAGAGATAACGCGCAGTTCTCAATCAAAGGACCTAAGTTCGAATCCCACTGAAAACCAATTTTTTTATTTGAAAATCATGAGTTGTATATTGGTACACTCAATCGTAATTAGATCATGCATAATCGTATATATAGACGAAGAAAATCGGCAAAATCGTAGACATTCTTGGAGAAATCGTAAATCATGTTGGATGGAATCGCTGTAATCGTATATATGTTCACCGTAAATATCGAAGCAAAACTCGATGCATGGATGGAGAAACCACATAATCCTGCCGTTGTAGCTGAGTATCAAGTTAGCTACATGAAAAAGGAGTGCAACAACGAACCGAACGCTATCGTCTCTCAGCCTATCAACGAAATACGTCAGTACTACTATCGTTTGGATCGCATGGAAAGATCCCAGGAGCTGATTATCAAAGAGATTCCGTATCGTCGTGATGAGGACCTGAATGAAATTTTCCGGGGCATAACGTACAGTCTCGGTATAGCTAGAACGAATTTTCCGGTGGTACATTTGAAGCGACTGTCAAAGGTTCCTCTTCGTATTGAGTCCACACCACCTATCATTTGCCAGTTCACGTCCCGTGGGTCAAGGGATGATTTTTTCCAAATGTATCTGAACAACCGATCCTAGACGTTGGACAACATTGGTTACGATAGTCAAAGGCGTATCTACATCAATGAGAACCTTTCACCACTCGTTAAGCGAATCCTGCTTGCTGCTATTAAGCTGCGATCAAAGAGACTGGTTTCGACGAGAAAGGGATCGGTTTACGTGAGGACTTGCTTGGGAAGCGAACCTGTGATCATCGATACCCTGGACCAGCTGTATGATCTCCAATCAAACCTATCCAAATAGTGCTCTCTTCTCCTTCATTTGCATCCATGGCTCCCCTCTTTTCTTCCAATGTTTCCAACCTCTCCTAAAAGTAATCAATTTGAGTTGTTAACCTTTCCTAGTTTTATCATTCTTTCTTCTACTATCTTCCTTTGATTCCATCCCTCAGTTAACCATGTTTTATCTCCATTCCTAAAAGTCAATGCAATGGGTTTAGGGCGGCTCCAATGATGACTGGAATTAGCTGATGTTTGTTGTTGCTGTTTGGCTGATGTTAATTGTTGCTGCTGTTGCTAGTGGGCCTTTAGATGCTGTTGAGAACATATGATTTTTTTTTTGTCTGAAAGCCACTAGACTGCCAACTTTGTAGTTAATTTAAAAGCGTTAATGATATTCATTAAGCTGCCGAGGTTCCTGGTTCATATTGATTCATGTTTGGTGGGTTTTGGGGAACGGTTTAGCTTCAATCCCTATTTCCGCTATAGAGATGACGGATAATGCTAACAACATCAACGTTTCTACGAATTCTTTGATACCTGGGGCCGTGCTGAGAGCTGCTCTTGATGCCGAATACTTGAATGTCTGTCATACTAATGTTCAAAGCTTGACAGCACGAAAACTTTCAAAGTTTGAGGAACTAAAAATGAATCTTTTAGAAAGCAAACTGGGCATTATCTGTATGACCGAAACATGGCTTGATGCGTCTATTGATAATAGGCTAATCAACATAGATGGCTTTAAATTTTTTAGAAATGATCGTAACGCCACGGAGGTGGCATTTGCGTATATGTGCGTAAAGATTTAGCCTGTCGTGCTATAGAAACATCTCAAAACGCTAATTTTGTTTCTGGTAACAACTTAACTGAGTATATGTGTCTAGAAGTTTCAAACGGACTTGAACCTTTTTTGCTAGCTGTTTACTACAATCCTCCTGACGTTGATTGCTCGGATACTTTGTTTCGACATTTTGAAGGGTATACAGTTAAATATGAATCTACATTCTTCTAAGGTGATTTCAATACTGATCTGCTTAAAGATAACAGCAGACAGAGGCGTTTCAAAGATATTATTTCGAGCATGGGTTATGTGTGTATAAATAACGAACCTACATTCTTTCATCAGTGGGGATGTTCTCTGCTAGATCTCTGTTTAACTGATTCTCAAAATAAAGTGATAAGACATGATCAAATTTCTTTGTCTGGTGTTTCACATCATGATATGCTATTTTATTCTTTAGAAATTGATTCAATTCGCAACAAAAGCATTATTCACTATTGTGACTACACTAACTTTGAAGCGTTTGCTTTGCCAGATGCATTTTATGCCATCAACTGGACTGAATACATGACACTTGAGGATCCGGATCTATTATTAGCATTCTTGAACAGTAATTTATTGCTCCCTCAAGATACACACACATACCTCTGAGATCGACAAAACCAAAACATAATCCATGGTTTAACGAAGACATTGGAAGAGCAATCATTTCTAGAGATATTGCATACAGAAATTGGTTAAGGGACAAATCGCCTACGAAACGGATAGAATATATGCGAATCCGCAATAAAGTTAATTTGTAAATAAGACAATCTAAAGAAAATTACGAAAACCGAATTTTGAATGTCAATTCTACAAGCAAACAGCTATGGCACAATGTTAAAAAATTAGGAGTATCAAAAGGAAAAGTGAATGAACATATTTGTGATGCATCAGCTGAGGACATTAATAACTACTTCTCGTTCAATTATAGCAATGACAATTCTCCATATCATTCTTACCCAACAAATTTCAACGGATTCACTTTTCGCGAACCTGAAAACTACGAAATAGTTAATGCAATATTTGATATTAAATATTTAAATCTAACGCTGTGGGACTTGATCTTATTTCCATTCAGTTTGTCAAAATTATTCTACCCCTCGCACTTCCTCTTTTTAAACACCTTTTCATCAAAATTTTTTCTACTTCTAAGTTTCCAAATGAATGGAAAAGGGTTAAAGTAATTCCAATTAAGAAAACATCTAATTCCTCTGATATTACAAATCTTAGACCTATTAGCCTGTTATGCTCGTTGTCAAAAGTTTTTGAAAAGGTTGTTAAAATTCAAATGTGTGAATTTATTGAGCGAATGAACTTGCTCAACTTGATAAGGATTCCGTAAAAATCATAGCACGATTACAACTTTGTTGAAAGTTCATGATGACATAGCTAGAGTAATAGATGAAAAAGGTGTTGCCATTTTACTACTAATTGATTTTGCTAAGGCTTTCGACCGTGTGTCCCATCGTAGGTTGCTTAATAAGTTATCTTCCACATATAATTTTTCCAACACTTCAGTAAATTTATTAAAATCATATCTAATAGGTCGCGTACAAACTGTTTGTCACGATGGCGTCTATTCAGCTTTTCAGGAAATAAAATCTAGTGTCCCACAAGGGTCAATTCTTGGACCTTTATTGTTTTCCATGTTCATCAACGATCTACCTGCAGTTTTAGATTATTGTTCTGTACATTTATTTGCAGATGATGTGCAAATTTACCTTTGTGGTCATAAACATCTCGATATGAACGATATGGCAAGGAAAATTAATAATGATCTACAAAACATTCTTGACTGGTCCAATAGAAATTTGTTGAGTATTAATCCTACTAAAACTAAAGCACTTTTAATTTGCAGATTAAGAGCACCTCCACAAACGCCTGATTTATTCCTTGGTGGAGAATTATTCAATTTTGTTGATCAGGCGTCGGATCTTGGTGTCATTATAGACTCTAGTCTCAGTTGGGATGCACGTATCAACTCACAATGTGGAAAGGTCTATGGTGCATTAAAACAATTGAATCGCTCAACTCGTCATTTGGACACTACTACCAAAATAAAATTATTTAGGGCGTTGGTTTTGCCTCATCTTACTTACTGTGATTTCATTTACAGCAATGCGTCAATAGCGTCTATTAACAAATTGAGGCTAGCACTTAATGCATCTATACGCTATGTTTTTAACCTCTCCAGATACTCACATGTGACTCATTTACAAAAAACACTATTGGGTTGTTCTTTTCTAAAATTCTATGAATACAGATCATGTTTACTTTTTCATAGACTCATTATCACTAAAACTCCTGGCTATCTCTATACCAAACTCACTCAATTGCGATTACCGCATAATATGAATTTCAGTATTCCTCAGCATTACTCATCCTACTATGGGCAGTCATTTTTCGTACGAAGCGTTGCAAGTTGGAATGCGTTACCCGTGAACATAAAATCCATAAATTCATCTGGGGGATTTAAGCGGGACCTTCTTCAGAGATTTGCCAACATGAATTGATTGAACCAAAAACATATTAAGGAACCTTCAGGAACAATTTAGTTAGTAGATTATAGATTTAAGTATTGAACATGTTACTTACTATGATTGAATTCACAATATGGCATCAAAAAAGACATTGTCTTACGTCATAAGATTGGATAGCAAATAAATAAAATAAACAGGCCATCTGCCATGGGATACGATGCCACTTAATGACGACATTCAAAAATTACATCCATCATTACGCTTTTTCGTACACTCAATACATTGAGTGTCACAGTTTTACAGACCTCTTCTCCTAAGCGATGTTTATTTTATTATTCTTCAATCACTTATTGCGGAGATTCCACCTATTTAGACTCCTGCGCGAAAATTAGTTGCGTGGGCCCACATATATAAAACCAGACTGCGTTCTGGTGAATATTTCACGCTGTGTTGTTAGGTACACATTTGGTGATAGTTTTGCATTGTAAACAAACCTTTATAACGCACCTACGCTGAAAATGAGCCTAATCATTTATTTACGTCGGAATCTAAAAATCTTCACAACGGGCAATAACCTAATTTACAGCTCTATTGTTCACTAGGGCACTGCGTGAACGGTTCCAATTGAAAGCTGTACTGCCCCCACTCACAAAACAGTCCCATATGAATAGGAAACCCAGCAAAGATGGGACTGTTATGCGAGTGGCGGCAGTGTACATTAGACTGGGTCAACAAAGTCGATTTTTCGGAACAAAGCTTTTTCGAATCATTGTAGCGTCCAAAGCAACTGTACAAAATTTGGGAGCGATTGGTTGCTTCCCCGTATTTCGTTTTGTGATTGAAATTTGTAAGGAATTTAGTATGGAAAAACGTGCTTTTTTGCATTTTTCTCATAAATTGACATTTTTCGTCTAAAACGATCTAACCAATGACGTTAAAGTATAGCCTAGGATATGCCGACAAACTTTGCCGAAGACCGCAAAGTGATCCGACACTTGTGAAAAAAGTTATAACGTACAGATTGCCCAGTGACGATTAACATTTAACATGTGAGGAATAACATCAATAATAAAATCGCAATTTTTGGCTCAAGTTACCAGGCGAATAACTTTTTTCACAAGCATCGGATCAGTTTGCGGTCTTCGGCAAAGTTTTTCAGCATATCCTAGACTATACTTTAACGTTATCAGTTACATGGTATTAGACAATAGAATTCAATTTATGAGTAAAATGCAAAAAAGTACGTTTTCCCATACTAACTTCCATACAAATTTCAATCGCAATGCGGATAAGGGGACGCAACCAATCGCTCCCAAATTTTGCACAGTTGTTTTGGACGCTAATATAGATTAAAAGCTTTGTTCCGGGTTGATACGATCAAATTTAGTGTTTCTCCATACAACGTTGACCCACCCTACTGTACATACACTTTGTACAGCGCCTAAACGTATTCTATTTCTAATTGTACTACATCGAACTGGAGGTCGTTGCGCTGTTTTCACTTTGTACCCTATCATGGTAGAATGATGAGCACGAGGATGTTGATGTGTGGCTGTTCCTGTTTCCAGTCGGATTGGGGGTCCATTATGAGTTGCCGTTCGCCGATGTCCAAGTGCCCGGGTTTATTTGAGCCATGGGCTCAGAAGAGAGTCAGTGTCAGCTGCCTTCAGGGGGAAAGAGCAACTGACGAAAGTGCCGGGGCTGGGTTCGAACCCATGACCATCTGCTTGTGAAGCAAACGTGTAGCCACTACGCCACGGGCCCCGGCAAACTAAGCGATGTTCGTCATATTTGAATAACCCTCAAGATGGATAGCGTAAGAATCGATAACCATGCGTCTCCATATGTTTCTTAATTTCCTTGGAATGGCTGATAATAAAATCACCAAAAACCATAACTTCAAGCTATGAAAACCGGAAGTTGCCCATTTTCATTGAGAAATCGTTTTGTGGAGCGGATCTGGTTGGATGGTGAGAACACTTGACTATCACGCCGAGGACCTGGGATCGAATCCCACTCCCGACAAACTCACAAAATGTGAGTTCTTCCTTCGGAAGGGAAGTAAAACGTGGGTCCCGAGATGAACTAGCCCAGGGCTAAAAATCTCGTTGATACAGATAAAAAAAATAAAAATAAAAAAAAGAAATTGAGAAATCGGAAGATTTTCTGCGGGTTTGCCTGCCTGGCTTCTACAAGGATGTTTTGTGCAAACCTATAGTAATGATCAAATCACGTTTAGGAATTAGTTTATGAGTTGGTCCATTTTACCCCACCTTGGCATTTTGGACTTGCTTTTACGAAATTGGAGAGTGAAATTGCCAAAAATCGATAAAAATCATTAGTTTGGCGAATGTTTCCACTATTGTAGTACCACGCAAATATTATTCAGTTTGTTACTGTTAAAACCTTGCATACTCTCCAAAAAAAAACTCATTTATCATTAAAAGCGAAGAGAGTAAAAGTAATGCATCACTTCACTGAAATGTGATATTTTTAACATATTACAACGGCAATTTTGAGAATATTACGAGACAAATTGGATTAAAATTAACGCAAAATTTTCACTTTATCATGAATGAATGAGCAATGCAAACTTGAAATTTTCCAGACTTTATGCCTTTGTGAGAGCCATGTTAGGATTCTCTGACGTTTCGCCATAAAAAGCGTTATCAAATGAATTATTCAATCCATCCCAAAGCTTCCATTGACTGTTTTCAATTTCAAGAAGGGGAAACAAGACACACACTATCCGTGATAAGTATGTACAAAAAAGTATATCAACAATAAATACACACCACATAAATTTAGTGTCACCTTGAATATTTCTAAATCCTATTGGTGTCGTCTCCCGCAAACTTATTCAGAAGACTAATCAGATATGTCTCTATAGATGGTGTTTTTGTAGCTAAAGAGATGTTTAAGATGATGCTACGCGTGGTGATTAATTATTCGGAATAAATCGAATCTTGTAAATAAATTTACACGTTCACACATCCACATACACTCTGAGAATATCAAAACAAAAAATCAAATGCCATCATTACTCATCCTTGTTCGCAATCGTGGCTTCAGCTTGACATTTGGCTTCCGCATTTTATTTATTCATGTGCATATCGTTTCCCTAGTTGTCCTCCACCAAGTGGAGTTTTGAATGCCATCTCATCGTTGTCGTCACCATCGTCACACGCCCATCACTGTCACTGTCTTTATATGCGTACTACTCCACAGCGTCAGTTTTACACAATGATGACCAAAGATAGATTCGGTGGCAGCCCGACGACGGCACCGTCTGCAACTGCAATCGTTAGCCTAGCAACAGTAACACCACCACTGCAATCACAAAGCATCACCATCAGCACCAATCATGCCTCCTCCGCAGTCTCAAACACGACCCAAGTTCCGACACTGGCCACCACAGCGGCGGCCATCACCTCTAATAGTAGTAATTGTAGTACCAGTATCAGCATCAACGCCGCCGTTGCCATCAACAGTACTAGTGGCACCACCAGCAGCACCATTCACCGACGGCAATCCACAAAACCACCTCCGGCGACACTACCGTTGTTGCCACCGACATCCGCCAACATTCCATCACCCTCCGCCAGTGTCGCCATGTCCAGTGGGCAGGCTGCTGCTCGGACACCGATCACTAATCCACCACCGGCCAAATCTCCCGCAACCGGAGCGGTGCCGGGCGATGGAAAGCGTTGAAAGCTGATAGATATCCGTTTCGGTTGTGGTCGGGTCAGACTAACACTGTGTGGTTCTCAATCCAGTTGGTGGCCACGGCTCACTTGAGGGTGAATTCCTTTGGAAATATCTCACATGCTCGATATACTATCAAATATTTCTTCCTTAGGACCTGTAGACTGGAGTCAGTGATCATTTTTAGCATATTTTATCATTTTTTTTCACATGACACGGTATTCCTTTTCTTACGTTATGATTCGACTGTATAATTTCTTGATTTTTAAGTTCCTTTCGCAGTCTAGGGGATCAAAACAGATTTTTACTGTCCGACGTTTTGGCCCTTTGTGTTTGGCCTTTTTCAAGGTTGGCACTGTTTACCATCCTTCATTCTTATCTTATAAACAGTGTAGTGCAGGTCGTTGGAAATGACCAGTGCCCCTTTTCTACTAATAATTGTATTAATGTTTAAAACTAAATACAGGAAGCTCCAAATGCACAAAACGTCAAGAGATAAGAACGAAGAAGGTAAACAGTTCCAACCTTGAAAAAGGTCGAATACAAAGTGCCGAAACGTTGGGGAGAACTAAACTATCCGTTATCATCTAGAGTACAAAAGCCAGTAAAAAACAAGAAACTTTATTCTAGTCTCATATTGTTTAAGGACATTATATGACGAAGCCACACCTCAAATTTTCAAGAGCACGAGCTGAATGAACCAAACAACGGATTGCGCTGAAAAGTTGATCGATTGGTCACACCCCGGTGGTGACCAATCGATCAACTTTTCAGCGTAATCCGTTGTTTGGTTCATTCAGCTCGTGCTCTTGAAAATTTGAGGTGTGGCTTCGTCATAAATTCACCTTAAGAAAATAATAGGATCTCATGAGTACTGATTACAATTGACGAAATTTCTTTTAAACACTGCTAAAATTATATACCTAAGTAAAGCTTATGAACCATTTGAAGTCATCGAAAGAGATTTCTGCCCCAAAATGGGCTGCAATTACTGCAGGATTGAGAACCAACACGGTACACAAAAACTTGCACATAGATCTACACAATTGAAATCCAATGCTTCCAAAGTTTTCCATCTTGGTTGGAATCGTCCATAGTTGTGTCTGCTAATTGTTTTTCACATTCCTACGACTGTCCTTATCCTGTCCCCACGGGCACTGCCTGAAGCGTGCAAAACACGGTGAGGAATGTAATGCAATACGTTCCCGCTGCCGAAAAACATCCAATTTCGCATTCTACGAAACAATTGTACAGCCACGAAAATATATACCTACCTACGGGCCGTAATGATAAACACAAACAGAGGGAAAATCATTCCGGGAAGTTTATATTTTTAATCAACGGTCACACTATAAACAAAACAGATGGTCGGTGTTCAATGTTGACCCAGAGTGGAATATTTTAATTATAGATATCAATATTTAAACTAGGTTAAAGGCTAAACCACACGCGACCCAGGGCCGGTTCCCGGGAGAGGTATAAATGATATCTCGTCTGTACCAAACAGCAGAATCCAGTTCCGTGTGAAAGCCAATCAAAGCTGCGAAGAGTGCAAATAATGCAAACGACCCGTACTACCAGAATCAGTTTATAAATCAAAAATAAAATAAAAATATTCACTAAAAACGAGCCGAAAATATCAGTATGTGTTCGTTAGGATGATTCTGACATCACGCGGGACGTGACACGGTCGTAATTATTCATCAATCAAATCTGTAGGGGTGTGAATGTGATTTGGTAAAAGAATGAAATGCAAAATAATGTTCTATTGATTGATTGATTTGTCTTTATTAGAGAGACTTTCAGCCCTTGGCTGGTTCGTCTCTAATAATGTTCTAGTTACACAAAAACAAAACTAAATATTTTAGTTCCAAAAACAGGACTTAATGGGGTTGTGAAGAAATGGACATATTTGCTGAAACTGAATAGAAACTGGAAATTGGAAAAAAAAAAAAAAAAAAAAAAAAAAAAAAAAAAAAAAAAAAAAAAAAAAAAAAAAAAACTTGACAAAACGCCAAATATGTGTTAAAAACAAGACAAAACTAAAAACATTTGATGAAGTTAATCTGCTTAAATGTGGTTGATCTATGATCCATCATAGATTACTTTATGTTCAATTGTATGAAGTAAACAACAATAAACCTTAAAATGCGATTTCCGAAACAGAATCAGCAGAGAGCGGACCTGGTGTAATGGAAAGGTCTCGAAATGAAATACCCCCGAGTTAATAAGCTCGTTAATAAAAAAAAAAAAAGCATAATCAGCAGCATGAACATGAGCAAAGACCATAGAAGGTCGTTCAATCAATAGTAGGAACTCGTGAATGTCCACAGTAAACGAAATTGCACAGAGAACAGTAAATGGGGTCAGAACTCTAAGACAAGATGACAGCAATCTCTGCCTCCCTACTTGACATCACAACAAGTTGGGAGTTATTTGTGTTTGGGCCACAAGTTTGATCAATGTTTAGGCAGCAACGATAATCAGGAATGAACTCACCAAATCATGCGAATACTAGTATGCACCCAAACAACACACATGTCACAGAAGAGTCACGACAGCGCAGATTTTGGTTGCGCAGAAATCACTGTGACTGTTTTCTAGCAAGTAAGTACTTATGTATCTGAAGGCGTATTGATTTTTCGCGGACACTTTTTTTTTTTACCTTTATTTATGTTGATTTTAAATCAATGCTAATCCTACATTATTTTCGCCGAGATCTAGCAACGATATAGCCCTAAAACATAGTAAATAGCGCTAACTGATGACTGATTATTCACCCGATAAAAAAAAAAAAACTACGTGATACACTACAACTGTCAGGGAAGAAACATACCTATTATGAAAACCGAAGATAACTTTGGAAGTCAACCACCACCAGCTTTTTCTCATTTCGAACGGTAAAATTCAAAACAATGAGGAATGTTCCACTGCACGAATTTATGCTGGCCTGCTTACTCTCACAGAAAATTTGACGTTTGAGCGGTGCCGACACCGCTCAAACGTCGAATTTCGTGTGGAAGTAAGTAGACCAGTATAAATTCGTGCAGTTATCCATAGAGAAACGCGTGAAAAATGTTTTTTTGCAATTTCTCATCGTAATAGGCTGTTTTACCTCACGCAAATCTGACAGGAAAAGGCCTACTTTCCCACACCAAATTAACAGTGCTGTAATGGTTCATTACAGCACTGATTTGCGTTGCGTAATGAACCATTACAGCACTGTTTTCAGTTTTGATCAACTTCTTGATGCTTTCTGGACGCAGTTTTGAAAAATTGTGACAACTGCACAGTATATCTGGCTATGATCAGATTTTTCGTACATCAAGGTCAAGGAATAATCGCATCCAAAAGTCATCATTATCGCCATCATCAGCAGCCCCTCCGTCAACAAAGAGGACGGCGGCGACGGGTGCGAAGGCAGGCGCGACGGACAGCTTTACCATCTGCCTGCCTGATAAATATCTACCTGCTCCGGTCAGATAAGTATCACTCTTTCGATACACTCTTTTGTCTGCCCAATTTGTTTTGATCGCTTTTGTCTATTGTATCCCCAGTCCACATTCGACCACGTGCTTTTTTTGACATCCATTGCAGTGGTTCCCAAACTACTGTATACGGGTAAGGGTGTACAAACTGTAAATAACAGAACATTTTTTTTTGTTTTTTTTTTATTAGCTATTTTTTCTTTTTTTTTTCAATACCATTTTTTTGCATCCTACAGGGTGCGCTAAAATAATCATAAGAATTGAATTCGTATATTATTAGTACAAGTTTTTTTTTTTTTTTTTGCTTTATTAACATTGTTTGGTTTACAAACCAAACAGTTGTCGTCCTAAGGAAGAAAGTGCACTGTAAATACTTTAAGGTTTTTTCTCTTCCTCTTTGCACTTTTGAGTTATTTTTCATAAATTTGTTTCCACATGGAAGATTCGATTGGAGGCGAAACGCCTCCTAATGATATCATTGCTCGTACGCGGTTTTATCAGCCATCTTCGCCTGGACCTTGGGTTGTCTATTTCCGGCGCAAATGCAAACCATTGAATATGCTTTCGATTTCTCGAGAGCTGACGCGTAAGTATCCTGGGACCGTTGTTCACCAAGTGAAAGCATCCAAGCTGCGTGTTACCGCACCTAGCTACAAAGCAGCAAATGAAATTGCTCAACACGAAGCGTTTACTGTTGAATACGCGGTCTATGTGCCAGCACGAGAAGTGGAGGTGGAGGGGAAGATCCTCGACGAAATGCTGACATGTGAGGACATCAAGACCGGCTTTGGCCGATTCAAAAATAGGTCAATTCCTGATGTGGCTATCCTAGACTGTAAACGCTTATCTAAGGTTTCCATGGAAGGAAATAAAAAGGTGTACTCGCCTTCAGCGTTTTTTCGAGTGACTTTTCCAGGTTCCGTCCTCCCGGAATTTGTTGTAATTGATGGTGGTTTTTACCCAGTGCATCTTTTTAGGCCGAAGGTTTTTAATTGTACCAAATGCAAGCAGTTTGGTCACAGTGATAGCTTTTGCGACAACAAGCCCCGTTGTGGCAAATGCAACCAAGCTCATTTGGAGGACTCTTGCACACAGGAAGCGGAAAAATGTAGCTACTGTGACGGAGATCCACACGACTTGCAAGTCTGCCCGGCTTACAAAAGACGCATTCGAAATGAGAGTCGCTCTATCATAAAGCGCTCCAAACAGACATATGCGGAGATGGTGAAATCTTTTAAAACACCAGATTCCGTGTCTGAATCAGCTGTCCCAGTTGAAAATCCCTATCAGGAGTTGTCTTCCGATGATCAGGACGATGGCGAAACTGATGAGGGTGGATCTCTTTCGGAGGTACACGCACCTGGAAAAAGGAAGTCATCATCTTCCCCGGGATTGCGCCGAAAGGTCTTTTTAAAGTCTTCCCTCAAAAGTTTGCCTAATGTTAAAGGAGACGGGATAAACTTAAAAACTCCGAAGAATCAGGTTCCTCTAGCTTCAGATCCATGTTGTAGCAAGAACCTGTCACCCCCGTCTCCGCCTGTTAAATACACTTCAAAGAGAAATAATCGACAAGGTAGCAAGAAAAAAGCTACCAAAGTTCCTCGCAGTTCAAGCAAGCCTCCTAGACCCAAGCGAGGACTGTTTACTTTTAGGGTTCTCGTGGATCGCTTATATAATGCCCTCAGCCTTCCAGAAACATTTAGAGGCATTATTGATATGTTTATACCTACAGTAGAAGAATATCTTCGGAATCTGACACAATCATGGCCCCTCCTTGCTGCGATCATATCTTTCGATGGATAATTCATCAAGTGAGGTACAAGATATGATCACTGTGCTACAGTGGAACTGTCATAGTCTAAAACCTAAATTAGACCTGTTTAAGTTTTTGATTCACAACTCTGATTGTGATATATTTGCCCTTTGTGAAACATGGCTTTCTTCTGAAGATGAACTCAACTTCCACGATTTTAACATTATACGCCAGGATAGAGATGACCATTATGGGGGAGTTCTTTTGGGGATCAAAAAGACTTACTCATTTTATAGAATTCCAATCGCGACTCATCCTGGCGTAGAAATCGTCGCTTGCCAAATAAACGTAAAGGGTAAAGAACTTTGCGTAGCTTCCGTTTACATTCCTCCAAGAATTTCAATTAACCGCCGTCATCTTTGGAATGCGGTTTCTGCACTATCACATCCAGTTTTAATTCTGGGTGATATGAACGCGCATGGTACAGGGTGGGGCGAACCATATGACGATAATAGAGCGGCCATTTTCTATGATTTGTGCGACGATTTCAATTTGAACATTTTAAATACAGGTGAAGTGACACGTATTGCATCTGACGGCAAAGAAAGTCGTCTCGACCTATCACTGGGGTCAAGTTCACTATCATTCGATTGCTCGTGGAAGGTAATCGAGGATCCTCATGGTAGTGATCACTTACCCATTATAACCACCATAAAGCATAATAGTGAAAGGTCAGACCATCCAATTCAGGTTCCTTTTGACCTCAAAAGGAATATCGATTGGCAAAAGTATGCAGAAGCGGTATCTTTTGGCATCGAATCATTCAATCCCCTCCCACCTTTGGATGAGTATCGATTCCTGTCTGAACTGATATATAAGAGTGCATTAGAATCACAAAAACGACGTGTTCCAAGTGCAACCTTCAAAAGAAGACCAGCCACACTAGGCTGGGACGATGATTGCACCCAGTTGTATCTTAAAAAATCTGATGCCTTCAAAACTTTTCGTAGGCACGGTACCTCAGATCTTTATCAAGAGTACGCAAAGCTCGAAAGACAGCTGAGAAACCTGCTGAAAGCGAAGAAGCGTAGTTATTGGCGACACTTCATTGAGGGTCTCTCAAGAGAAACTTCAATGACAACGCTTTGGAGAGTGGCTCGCAACATGCGAAACCGCTCTTCTTCTAATGAGAGTGACGAATACTCCAACCGTTGGATATTCAGCTTCGCGAAAAAGGTCTGCCCAGACTCAGTCCCAGCACAACCGATTTCTTGGGAAACATCCCCAAGAGACGGTTCTCTGGACAGACCCTTCACTATGCTGGAACTTTCTATGGCTCTTCTTTCATCAAACAATTCCGCTCCGGGAAGCGATATGATCAAGTTCAATCTTCTAAAGAATCTCCCAGATATCGCGAAAAGACGATTACTGGACCTGTTCAACTCATTCATGGAGAACAACATCGTTCCGCATGAATGGAGACAGGTCAAAGTAATAGCTATTCAAAAGCCTGGTAAACCAGCGTCTGATCATAATTCATACCGCCCAATTGCTATGTTATCATGTTTAAGGAAATTGTTGGAAAAAATGATCCTATCACGACTCGATCATTGGGTCGAATCGAATAACTTGCTTTCAAATACACAGTTCGGGTTTCGCAAGGGCAAAGGAACAAACGATTGTCTAGCGTTGCTTTCAACAGATATTCAACTGGCCTTTGCGGAAAAGGAGCAACTGGCTTCAGTTTTCTTGGATATTAAGGGCGCCTTTGATTCAGTTTCCATAGGAATATTGTCAGAAAAACTGCGCAATAGTGGACTTCCAGGAATTTTGAATAATTTCTTGTATAATTTGTTGTCAGAAAAACATATGAGTTTCAATCTCGGACAACTGACAACTTCCAGAATTAGTTACATGGGCCTACCCCAAGGCTCATGTTTAAGTCCCTTGCTTTATAATTTTTACGTGAAAGACATTGATAGTTGCTTGGAAGGACAATGCACGCTAAAACAACTTGCAGATGATGCTGTGGTTTCTCTAAAAGGCCCACATGCAGAAATGTTGCAAAGACCATTGCAAAATTCTCTAAATAATCTGTCAATCTGGGCAAGAGATTTAGGGATCGAGTTTGCTCCGCAAAAAACTCAATTGGTTGTGTTTTCTAGAAAGCGGAACCCAGCCCAACTGAAACTCAATCTTTTGGGAATAGAAATCGACCAGTCTTTGACTTCGAAATACCTTGGGGTCTGGTTTGATTCAAAAGGCACTTGGGGTACCCAAATCAAGTATTTGGTGCAAAAATGTTAACAAAGGATCAATTTTCTACGCACAATTACCGGAACATGGTGGGGTGCTCACCCGGAAGACCTCATAAAACTTTACAAAACGACTATTCTCTCTGTTATTGAGTATGGCTCTTTCTGCTTCCACTCAGCAGCAAACTGCCACCTAATAAAGTTGGAACGAATTCAATACCGTTGTTTGCGTATTGCTCTCGGCTGTATGCACTCAACGCATAATGCGAGCCTTGAGGTCCTGGCAGGGGTGAAACCTCTCCAGAACCGATTCTGGGAGCTCTCGCTAAGGTTACTTATCAAGTGTGGAGTGAGCAACACACTTGTCATTGAAAACTTCGAAGAAATGCTCAGTCTGAACACTCAATCAAAATTCATGAGAATCTATCTGTTCTACATGTCATCTGACATAAGCCTACCAAGTTATAATCCTCCCCGTGTACACTTCACTAATGACAGTACCTCTGTTAAATACGATCTGTCCATGAAACAAGCTATTCATGGAATACCAGATCAACTTCGATGTATATCTATTCCTCGCATTTTTAACGAAAAGTACCAAAATGTCAATTCCTGTAAGAGATTCTTCACTGATGGGTCTCGCATAAATGGATCCACTGGTTTCGGTGTCTTCAATGAAAATTTCACCGCCTTCCGCAAACTTCAGGAACCTTGTTCGGTTTATGTTGCTGAGCTGGCAGCAATCAATTTCGCTTTGGGGATGATTTCAAACATGCCCGTAGACCATTTCTTCATCTTCTCGGATAGCCTTAGTTCGATTGAGGCACTCCGGTCGATGAAACCTGTAAAACATCCATCTTACTTTCTTACAAAAATAAGGGAGCAGATGGGTGCACTGGTCGAAAGATCATACAAGATTACCTTTGTATGGGTCCCCTCACATTGCTCAATTTATGGCAATGAGAAGGCGGACTCTCTCGCAAAGGTGGGCGCACAGGAAGGTGAGATCTATGATAGAATAATTTCACATGATGAATTTTTCCATTTTGTTCGCCAGAGTTCTCTTCAAAGTTGGCAAAATGATTGGCGAGATGGCCAGCTGGGACGGTGGTTACATTCCATTATTCCTAATGTTTCTTTGCGAGTGTGGTGGTATGGTCTGGATGTAAGTCGCAATTTCATTCGCGTGATGTCAAGACTTATGTCCAACCATTACTCGCTAGACGCGCATTTACACAGGATTAACCTCGCGTTGAGCAATGTTTGTACTAAGTGCGGTTCTGGTTATGATGACATCGACCACGTAGTTTGGCAATGCCCGGATAATGACGCCTCCAGAGCGCTACTTTTGAATACCCTTGAGGCCCGAGGTAGACAACCCTTTGTTCTTGTGAGAGATGTGTTGGGGACCCGCGATGTCACATACATGGGATGTATTTTCGACTTTCTTCGCTCTGCTGGTATAAAAGTTTAATTTGCTTGTGTTTTCTTCTCCAGTTTTTTTTTCTCTGTTTTGTCCTCTTTGTGTTACCAAGCTGCTCCTGGCCATCCGGAAGACCAAGTCCCACAACAAGTTGGTACCAACACCACAAGGCACCGAATACGCCAGCAAGATGCGATTCACCCCCGGATGAGCAGCAGTGAAACCTTTGGCCCAATCCTTACCCTGTCCATCCCTCAAAATGTGACCTTCTAACCTCGAGCTGCCACGAGTACCCTGGCTTCCACCCATTACTAACAGATATCATTAAAAAGTTATTACTCTGTATAATGTATACTATTAAGTACAAAGAAAGATCCTCGGCTCCGTAAAGCGTTATACGCGATTGAGCCCCAAATAAACGAACTAGATAAAAAAAAAAAAAATGATCAGATTTTCTCGAACATGATTATGAGCATCAGTATACAGTTTGATGAAAAAGTTTTGTAAAAACTATCCTTAAGCGGTAATTTATGAACTTGCAAAAAATGTAGTACGCAACTCGGTGCAGAACTCGATTTTTACAGCACTCGTCGTAATTATCCAACTCGGCAAGCCTCGTTGGATAAATGTACGACTCGTGCTGTAAAAATCGTCATTCTGCACCTTGTTGCGTAAACTACTATTTTGCAACTTCTCATCGTAATAGGCCATTTTACCTCACGCAAATCTGACAGGAACAGGAAAAGGCCTACTTTCCCACACCAAATTAACAGTGCTGTAATGGTTCATTACAGCACTGATTTGCGTTGCGTAATGAACCATTACAGCACTGTTATCAGTTTTGATCAACTTATTGATGCTTTCTGGACGCAGCTTTGAAAAATTGTGACAACTGCACAGTATAACCTGCTATGTTCAGACTTCCTTAATCATGGCTATGAACATCAGTGCGCAGTCTGACGAAAAAGTTTAGTTAAGTTTAGTCAAGTGGTAATTTATGAAGGTGCAAAAAACGTTGTACGCAACTCGGTGCAGAACTCGATTTTACAGCACTCGTCGTAATTATCCAACTCGGCAAGCCTCGTTGGATAAATGTACAACTCGTGCTGTGAAAATCTTCATTCTGCACCTTGTTGCGTAAACTACTATTGTCAACGCAATCACTCGTTCGCACAGACTGCTACGATCCTCATTAGAATCCTTCAACCTAGGATCCCAAGTCGCATTATAAGTGTTGCTGTGCTCTATATTTTCATGACCAATTTTAATAAACTTCCAATAAAACTGATTCGTACCTACATCAAATGTTTGTCAGTAAGGCTTCCTTATTGAAATGGAGGTTGCGAATGTTAGCATAAACGTTTGTTTTTTTTAAGAACTTATTAAGAAATTGAAATTTAATTCAGGGATTCATCCAGGAGGATTCAAGGATGCCTCCTAGAGATCCATCAGTGATTCATCCAGAAGATTTTTTAGCGATTCCCATAAGTAATCCTTCAGAGATTAGTCTGGGAGTTCCGTTAGAGATTCCTTCTGATGTTGTTTCAGGAATTCCTGTAGGGTTTTTTAGATATAAGTCCAGGAGCTTCAGAGATTCATCCAGGAGTTCCTTCAGAAATTCCTCTAGAATTGCAATCAAAGATTTCTCCTGGCATTCCTTTAGGGATTTTCATAGGAATTCCGGTAGGGAACACTTCAAAGGTTCATACAGGATTTCCTTCTGCGATCCCTCCTGGCATTTCTTCAAGGATCCATGCTGGAATTCGTTCAGGGGATGATTTCTGCAGGCAGTTGTCCAAGAATTCCTCCAAGATTTCTTTCAGAAAGTTGTACTGGAGTTCCTTCTGTGGTCCCTCCTGACATGTCTTCAAAGATCCCTCGTGCAATTCTTTCGGGGATTTTTCTTAGAATTCCTTTGGGATGCCTCATGGAGATTTTTCAAAGATTTTTTAAGCACATATTTAATGGATTTCTCTAGGAGTATCTTCAAGTATTCCTACAGAAGATCCTCCAAAGATGAATCCAGGAGTTCCTTTGAGGATTGCAGCAGTATAGTAGTTCTTTCATGGATTGCTCCAGAAGTTCCTTCAGTGATAACTTCTGGATTCCTCCAGAGATTCCCCAGTAGTACCCTCCTAGTGTTTCATCGGGAGTTTCTTCAGAAGTTCCCTCGGCTATTCCAACAGTAGTTCCCTTAAGTATTGTTCCAGATATTCCTTCAGATATGGAATGCCTCCTGTAGACCCATCAGGAACCTCTTTCAAAAAACTCTACAGGAGTTTCTACAGGGATTAGTTCAGCAGTTCCTTAAAAAAAATCCACCAAGAATTTCAGGGATACATGCAAATGTTCTTTTAGAGATTCTTTAAGGAGTCTCCAAGAATACCTACAGGAGAATTCAGGGAGTCTCCCAAAAGTTTCTTCAGGTATTCCTTCAAAAGTACATTCAGGAATTACTCCAAGAGTTCCTCCAAGAATTTTCCAGGAGTTCCTAAAGCGAATTCTCGAGAAGGGACTCTTTCTGGAGTTCTTCCAGAGATCGCTCCTGGAGTACCATGGATTCACGGTTGCCTCCAGTTTATCAGAGAATTCTCCAGAAATTCCTTCTGGAATTCACACAGGAGTTGCTTCAGAGGATCTTCTAGTAGTTCCTTCAAGAATTTCATCAGGACTATAACAAGGCATATCTCTAAGATTTCCTTGAAGGATCTCTCATGGAGTTCCTACAGGAATTGTGTTCCTCCAGAATTTTGTTCAGGGAATCCTCCAGGAATACCTTCTGGAATTCCTCTAGGAATATTGTCGCGGATGCCACTTGAAAATCTTTCGAGGATTCCTCCTGGAATTCCTTCGGTTTTTCTTTCTAAAATTCCTTCAGGACGAAAGCAAGTTCATTTTTATGGTGACTTCAATAAACCTGCTAGCCTACTTCATTGCCATTATAAAACCTTCAAACTTTGACATCCAAAATAGATAGTCATTATTGTGACAGTTGGGGGTGGAAGCTCAGGTAAAATATTATCTCCTGGGCGCCCATTAAAAACACCACCCCCGGCGAAGACTGGCGCTCGAGCCTAGCTATTTAGCACTGTAGTTGGAGGAAATGCCAATGCAGAACCCGTAGCTTCCGGGAAGGTAAGCCCAGCTCCCTGGGTTAGTGGGTTGGTGTCAGGCCCTGCGAGCCAGCCGTAAAAAAGACTAGCACCGGAAAATCAACAAGAGAAGAATGCGAACCGATACCAATGGCGACGACCACAGCGACGAAAAGGGACTTGCGATTGGAAGCTCGGTACGTGGAACTGCAGACCTATCGTGGCGCTAATATCGACTCCGATCACTACCTGGTGATGGTTAAACTGCGCCCAAAACTCTCCGTTATTAACAACGTACATTACCGGCGGCCGCCCCGGTACGATCTAGAGCGACTGAAGCAACCGAATGTCGCCACCGCATACGCGCAGAATCTCGAGGCAGCGTTGCCGGACGAGGGTGTGCTCGATGTGGCCCCTCTAGAGGACTGCTGGAGTACAATCAAAGCAGCCATCAACAACGCAGCTGAGAGCACTATCGGGTACGTAGAACGGAGTCGACGAAACGATTGGTTCGACGAGGAGTGCAGAGCGGTTCTGGAGGAGAAGGATGCAGCGCGGGCGGTAATGCTGCAGCATGGAACCCGACAGAACGTGGAGCGATACAGACAGAAGCGGAAGCAGCAGACCCGTCTCTTCCGGGAGAAAAAGCGCCGCCTGGAAAAAGCGGAGTGCGAGGAAATGGAACTGCTGTGCCGTTCACAGGAAACACGCAAGTTCTACCAGAAGCTCAACGCATCCCGCAAAGGCTACGTGCCGCAAGCCGAAATCTGCAGGGATAAGGACGGGAGCCTCCTGACGGACAAACGTGAGGTGATCGAAAGGTGGAAGCAGCACTTCAACGAGCACCTGAATGGCGAAGAGAATGTAGGCACGGAGGACCAAGGCAGCGGAGGAAATGACTATGTTGGTGCAGCAGAGGACGGGAACGAACCAACTCCCACGCTTAGGGAAGTTAAGGATGCCATCCACCAGCTCAAAAACAACAAAGCGGCTGGTAAGGACGGTATCACAGCGGAACTCATCAAGATGGGCCCGGAAAAGTTGGCCACCTGTCTGCACCAGTTAGTAGTCAAGATCTGGGAAACCGAACAGCTACCGGAGGAGTGGAAGGAAGGGATAATCTGTCCCATCCACAAGAAAGGCGACAAGTTAATGTGTGAGAACTTTCGAGCGATCACCATTTTGAATGCCGCCTACAAAGTGCTATCCCAGATCATCTTCCGTCGTCTTTCACCTAAAGTAAATGAGTTCGTGGGAAGTTACCAAGCCGGTTTCATCGACGGCCGGTCGACAACGGACCAGATCTTCACCGTACGGCAAATCCTCCAGAAATGCCGTGAATACCAGGTCCCAACGCATCACCTGTTCATCGACTTCAAAGCGGCATACGACAGTATCGACCGCACAGAGCTATGGAAAATTATGGACGAGAACAGCTTTCCCGGGAAGCTGACTAGAATGATAAGAGCAACGATGGACGGTGTGCAGAACAGCGTAAGGATTTCGGGTGAACTATCCAGTTCATTTGAATCTCGACGGGGACTACGACAAGGTGATGGACTTTCCTGCCTACTATTCAACATCGCCCTGGAAGGTGTTATGCGACGAGCCGGGCTCAACAGCCGGGGTACGATCTTCACGAAATCCAGCCAATTTGTATGTTTTGCGGATGATATGGATATTATTGCTAGGACATTTGGAACGGTGGCAGAACAGTACACCCGCCTGAAACGTGAAGCAGCAAAGGTCAGACTGGTGGTGAATGCGGCTAAGACAAAGTACATGCTGGTAGGTGGGACTGAGCGAGACAGGACAAGCCTTGGCAGCAATGTTACGATAGACGGGGATACTTTCGAGGTGGTAGAAGAATTCGTCTACCTCGGTTCCTTGCTAACGGCTGACAATAACGTGAGCCGTGAAATACGAAGGCGCATCATCAGTGGAAGTCGTGCCTATTATGGGCTCCAGAAGAAACTGCGGTCAAAAAAGATTCACCCCCGCACCAAATGTACCATGTACAAGACGTTAATAAGACCGGTGGTTCTCTACGGGCACGAGACGTGGACGATGCTCGAGGAGGACATGCAAGCACTCGGAGTTTTCGAGCGACGGGTACTAAGGACGATCTTCGGCGGCGTGCAGGAGAACGGTGTGTGGCGGAGAAGGATGAACCACGAGCTCGCTGCACTTTATGGCGAACCCAGCATCCAGAAGGTAGCAAAAGCCGGAAGGATACGGTGGGCAGGGCATGTTGCAAGAATGCCGGACAACAACCCTGCAAAGTTGGTGTTTGCTAACCATCCGGTTGGTACAAGAAGGCGTGGAGCGCAGAGAGCACGATGGGCGGACCAGGTGGAGCGTGATCTGGCGAGTGTTGGGCGTGACCGACGTTGGAGAGCTGCAGCTGCAAATCGAGTATTATGGCGGCAAATTGTTGATTCAGTATTATCATGAATTTGATGTTGACTAAATAAATGAATATTGTGACAGTTTCTGTATTGCTACCAACAGATGTCGTTACTTTCTGTTGAGAGCACGGGCAGTTTTCTTAGCAGTTCATAATGACAATACAATAGAAGGATCACTCTTAAAACCTGGTTTTAGCTAACAGTACATATATTACAAAACCTGTCATCAATAAACAATCATCAAAACTGTGAGTTTTGCCAAATTCTGTAATAAAACCCTAATAACATCAAACAAAACCAATCAGCAATGGAATTGTTACTTGGGAAATCACGCTCCACCTGCTCTGCCCATCATGCTTTCTGCGCATTTTTGTCCCAACTGTATCAGTGGCAAACATAAACTTCGCAGGGTCGGCGTCCGACATTTTCGCTGCAACAGTAACGCATTAGCCAGTCTTTACCGTGCTAAAAAAACGTGGTGACGTTTTTCCAATTAATTATCTGTACACCATCTGTTTACCATCCTATCATGTATCGACTATCGGGAACTGTTTCAGCTCCCCGAGCAGAGGAGAATATCAAAATAATAACAACGGAATAATAAAAGCTGTTTTTATATCTTGGTTTGTTATTATTAACTTATTGAGGTTGCATGTTTTGTTGGACAATCTTATTTTGTTATGATCTTGCAATTGGTATATTTTCTTTACATTACATTTCAATAACATGTTTTGCTGTAGCATATGTTCAGTTACTATTGAGCGATTCCAAGCAACAGCATCAAAATTTAGGACTTTTTTTAATTCATGATTTTCTATTGAGCTGAAACTTTGCACAGTTTTTCAGTTCCATCTAAATCACCATTTTTCGATATCATATCTTCATGTTGAGTCACGACTAACTTTTCAAAAGGGTGTATATGAAAATGGTTGAAAAATATTCAAAAATCTGCACAGCAAAAACGGTTCGTTCGATTGTTATGATTTTTTCAGCAAAGTTAGATAACTAAATGGTGATTACTAAAAAAATATACACTGTAAAAAAAATATTTTTTTTGCATTAAAAAATATAATTTTTGTCACAAAAACTTAAATATCTCAAAACCCTATCTTTTTACCAACGTCATTTTTTTAGGGAAAATGGTCCGTTATATTAGCTATCTACCATAAAAATTTGGTGATGGTAAACTAATAAACAAAAAAGTTATGACATTTCAAACATTTCACAATTTTTTACATTTAGTAGAAAAAAATTTTTTTACCGTGTAAATTATTTCGAGAATCACAGTTTGGTGCTGTTTTTTTGTTAAGGGTCTTGCGGGAGTTAAACAAGCTGTTTTTACGATATTCAATATTTGTGTATTCATTTGTATTATGTATATTATATGTATAAATATTATATGTATTTATATTATATGTATATACATGTAATATATATACATATAATATATATACATATAATATTTATACATATAAATGAATTCTCAAATTACACAACAATAATCATAGATTTGACACAATAGGGGTAAGAGAGGGCTAAGAGTTTTGGGTTTGGATTTTATTATGGGTTATGAGATCATGAAAACAGTTTTACTTATTTTTTATTTGATTTTATTTATTTTTTTACAATATCGAACACTTTGGCATTATTGTCAGAACAGTTTGAGTATAGTTTTGCTTTAATTTTATTTTCTGACAATGAAATGAAACAATGGAATTTTTGGGTTCCTTGGATCGTTTTCGCGTTATTATATTGCTCGCTGAGCTCTGAAGCCTTTATTTCGTACTCTTCCGTAGTAGTAAAACAAAATGATAATTTGGTTAAATCTTCTTCTTTTCTACGATTCGCCCATTCAAAAAGTTCTTTCGCAGTTTTAATTGGATGCTCACGTTCTTTGGCTAAACTTGCTCTTGTGGCCATGCGCTTTATTGTTCCTCCAATAGCATCACAAGGACCTTTGCCATGTGACGTAGCAAAAAAATGCCATTCTGCATCAATTCCGTACATTGATTTAAATTGACATAGGCTCGAAAAATTCTTACGGTTTTTGTACTGCGACGCTGCTCCATCAGACATAAAATATATCTTTTTGACTTCTTTATGTTTATCAACGCGTAAAAAGTTAATCATTTTGGCAATGAACAAGTTTACGGATATTGAATCGTGCCTTAAATCTTCGGAAATTACAATGAAACTAAAGTGTTCAATTTGCGAACTTCCATTAAAATAAATAACGAATGGATGAATTGTAGCTTGTTGCACGTTCCAGTGATGGGACTGAACTTCATCTTGCAATACAAAACTGTAATTTTCAGAAAAATTACAAATGACTAAAAATTCACCATTTTGTAACGTATTTTTCGTATTTTTTAAAAAGCTGGATTGCTCTGTTTTAATGAAATCGTGAGGGATTAAACTTTCTAATTTCAAGCAAAAATATGAAACAAACTCATCTACAGGTTTTACAATTGTTTCTAGGTCAGACCTATTCGTGGTTACCCATTGCTCAAATGATAACTGATCAATATATTTTTCTTCAAACTCACCGAATAAAGTATTTTCCAATAATGAAGAATCTGGACAATCCGAACAAGATCGTAGATAGCAATTTGATGTTGTATTTTCACACAAAAGACTACCAGTTAACATTTCAATATCCTTTGTTAAATTTATTCTTTTCAAACTATGTAAAATAAGGTTAATATTCTCATGGGTTGTGCACACACAAACATTATGTGTTCCTGAATTGGAAAGAAGCTTGCATTGCCTTGGCCGAAGGCTTGCAAATGAGGAAAAACCTACTTTAATATTATTGTGAATTTCCTTGAAGCGTGTGTAAGCTTCTTTCAATGTCGTCATCATTAATCGTTTTTGGATTGCTTGACGCTTTCCATCTTGTTTTACTGATACATAATCTTTCTGGCCAGGCATAGCTCGACTTACTTCATCATCTTCAAAATATTGAACTACTATTTCTTTTGCCTCGTCTGTTAACGCATTACTAGACCTAGTATTTTTGGTTGAAAGACAGTTATTCTTAAATAGTTTTGCCTCTTTTACTGTATATCTATTGGTTTCGAACTCATCAATGGCATCTTGAATAGACCACGAACTTGGCAGCATCGACAAAATCAATAATTTTTCTTTCCTTGTCGTGGCTGGATTCGAGAACCTTTCCTTCATATTCATAATTACCTCATCATAGTCTGTATTTTCCACATCCTCAGGTCCTAATTTGAAGAGGTTTCTACGTACAGCTTCGTTTATTTCACGGTATTTTTTCTCTGGATAATAAACGTAGTCCATCTTCGTCCATTTAATCGGAGTCACTTTTATCCCAGCTATGCCCTCGTTAAAGCGTTCGATGTTTACCTTTTGAATACACTCATCTTCCGATTGATTTGTTGAAACAGATGTCGCTGATGGTACGGTGGCAAGGCTCTCTGCACTTGGAACTTCTAGTAATTCCTCAGTTGTTGTCGTTTTCGAACTTCCTGCGCCCTGCTCTTCCGATGATATACAGATTGCTCGTTTGTCAACGTTTAGACGGCAGGACGTGCAAATGCGTAAATTTGTATTCAATGTGGACATTGGAGCATAACCTGTCGCTTTCAGTTTATCTATGGTGCTTTCGGTGAGATTTCGTAACTCTTTTGAGCACTTTTTTTCTGCAAACGGCCTACAACAGTTGAGAAAGCGACTACTCATGTTGTTCGTTAGATTTTAATAAACAAAATCACTTTCAAGTTTTTACTGACTAGTTTGGTGTCGTTTACTTGACTGAAGAAAACTTTTACTTTACAATCCTTAATAACCATAGCGGTAGTAATTTTTTGCTTTTTCGTGAGCATTGTCATGGTACCTATCATGCATTTGTTGTTGTTGAAGTTACTCGCTTCCTCCCGATATTTATGATTCTATTCTCTGATAGGTAAATTTTTGCAGGTAAACTAGACGTCTAGAGCATTGTCGTGGTATGCACCTATTATGTATTTGTTGGTGTTGCAGTTACTCGCTTTCTCTCCATCATAAAATCTATTATCTAAGAGGTAAGTTTTTTGCAGGTAAACTAGACGCATTCGTCTATATAAAACTTTTGTTTTGCAGCTTTTATCTTAAAAATAATATTACTTATGTTTCTTATTATCAACAGGTTTTAACCCTATTAACAGAATTTTTCGCCAGTCACGTACAATAAAAATAATGACACTATCAATACTTTTGATCACTACACTGGATCGCGTCTAAGTTTCTAATAGATGCTATAATAGTTATGAATAATTAAATAAAAATATCATGAAAATAACTTGTTTAATTCATGCGGTAGCCTTAACAATAAAATCAGCATCATAATGCGATTCTCTGAATAATGTACACGGTAAATAAAACATATTTTTTTTACTAAATGTAAAAATTGTGAAATGTTTGAAATATCATAACTTTTTTGTTTATTAGTTTACCATCACCAAATTTTTATGGTAGATAGCTAATATAATGGACCGTTTTCCCTGAAAAAATCACGTTGGTAAAAAGATAGGGTTTTGAGATATTTGAGTTTGTGTGACAAAAATGATATTTTTTTTAATGCAAAAAAAAAAATTTTACAGTGTATATTTTCTTAGCAATCCCCATTAAGTTATCTAACTTTGCTGAAAAAATCATAACAATCGAACGAACCGTTTTTGCTGTGCAGCTTTTTGAATATTTTTCAACCATTTTCACATACACCCTTTTGAAAAGTTAGACGTGACTCTATATGAAGATTTGATATCGAAAAATGACGTTTTAGATGAAATTGAAAAACTGTGCAAAGTTTCAGATATTTTTGAAATGGTCGCTCAGGATCGACTTGCGTGCCTCCGTGGAATCCCTCTATTGTGTTATTGAGACAGTAAAAATATTTGATCTTTAATAACACAACAATAACAAGCTTTACAATCAAAACTACACCATTCGAGATTAACGTTATTCACAGTATCCCGTGAGGAACTGATGAGAAAATGTTATTTTCGCAGCCTTTTGTTGTATAAGCACTTTTATAAGTATACCTGTTTTTCAGTTTCAGTCGGGTACGAGTATGCATATAGAAATTGCAACAGAGTGTTAGCCATTTTACGTCTTGGATCAGCTGGTGGAATTCCAGGATGAACTACACATTTCGGAAAAAATGTCAAAAACAAAAATGACAAAATGAAGCCAGTCACCAAGAAGAAGAACTTGATTATTTTTAGACATTTTATTTTATTGCTTTTTCTGCATCGAGGCCACTTCGATTTTGATATTATAACCAATGATGCAAATGATCACCTCACTAGTGCTCATCACAACTCATCAACTGTATGTTTATCGCGTGCGATTGAACTGTGCACTGATCAGCGATGACCAGCAGCAAAGAGGTGGCAAAACGAGCATGATGTAAATCACAAACGATTTTGCACACATCTGACTGTGCCGTCACACGCTCGCCCGAACAGCCGAACCATACCGAATAGGTTGGTTTGCGAAGCTACGGCACGAACGCTCGACACGCACACAGAAGCAACATTCGCATGTACCGATACCATACTAATAAAGCTTCCAGCCAACGATGCTTCGCGATAAGCTGTTGAAAAGCATCGAAAGCGATGAAAAGAGATGCTTGGCTAGAACGCAACGGCTCAACGGCGAAAAGGAAGAGTCAACTATGCTGATCAGTGTTGAGTCCGGTCGTGTGCTACTCGTATGGGAGGTTGATTGAATAAAGCGAGGATGGGTGAAAACGTATTCGTTGTCGAAAGCAAATCGCATCATTTCGCGAATGTTTTCATTAAATAGCAAGCTTGATTATAACTCATTCTGTTTTCCAATTGTTTTCAATAACTTATTTATTTCAAAATTTGTTATTGAATGTTCTATAAATTCGCTATTATCAAGTTGTTATTGAAACTAACAAAACGTGTTATTTAACTGGTCTTCCAGGAAAATTTTTTTTATGATTTTTGTTATTTTGCCGCTGTTGGCAGACAAGTTTATAACATGTTTATAACATAAAAATAACTCTTTCCGTTACTCAGTTATTTCGCCAAAATAACAAATTTTATTATACTCTTGCCATTCCCTTCTGCTCGGGTCCGGACGCTTTGAAAATTGATGATTAGAACTTGTAAAATAAAATTGCTTGACAGGTATATGAAAATGTCCAAGTAGCACTTGTAAAACGGGAAATGTTTTAGAAAAATAATACAGATTGCATAACCATTTCACTTAAGACTAATGGTAACAATTATATGTTTGCAGTATACATTCTGATTGCTCAGGCATCACAATACAACCTAAATTTTGCAAAAGCTACATTAATGTCACACAGTAGCTTTCGTGAAACCTGCTCTTGAAATGTCAAATTCAAAAAGTTGCATCCATGACATCATCCTGTTACATTGTAACCAAAAACCAAAACAAATGACCAGATCAGTTACTGCGAAGTCAATGTTTGGTTGCCATGTATCATGTTACCGAAAGTCGTTTCCAAATGACGACAGTGTAACTTATTGATGTTTCATTGTAAACACACATGAGACGCACAAAAACTAATTGTACGTTTGGTCACAGATGTGCACCTTACCAGTTACTAACAGGTTGAGTTCAACACTGCATGTCAAAAGTATCAACTAAATAGATATGTCAGTATGCTTAAATTTGAACAACAAATTCGATGTTTTCACCTTATCATATTAAAGATGCATTTAAACATACTTCTTCAAATCCTGTAGTTTAGAGTCCTGTATAAAACAATGTATGTTATGCACCCAAGTAACACAACATGTCTTATAGAAATTTTTTCGACTCCAATATGACCAGTTACAAAGTTTTGGTTTGAAGCAATAAAACCGATTTGCAGACTGCTATACGACTGAAAAAGCGCAGAAGGTGGAGCCTGCGCAACATCTTTGTGATGTGATATTCATGTTCTATATGAATCTGAGCATACTTAATTATGTATCTTAGTATGTTTTCCATTATATACTTTCAACAAATTCTAGAAAACAGTGCCTTGGCAGTCAAGATGTTTTATTACTGTAAATAATTAAGTTTCAAAATGTCAATAATAAAAATCGACAACTGCGAAAACCGACATGCATCAATAATTCTACCAAGCCACATTAACGCCTAATTGCCATACCGTGATCATAAATTCTAATGCCAATCATTTTTTACGGCGAAATAGACTATTGTACCCCGATAAAATGAATGCGCCATACTGATTTATATTTTTGAAGAATTTTGCATCAAAATAAAAAAATAGTTTTCCTCCTTTTTAACATAAAAACTCAAACATGCTTCATTTTTCTCAAGAATTTGTCAAGTTTATACATACATACATATCACAAATTATTGAAACATAATAGAATATTTGATAAATATTTAATAAGTTAGAAATAAAATTAAATGGCACTATGTGACATGGCATGATACATGTTTTGAGATATGATTCAAAATTGGCTTGATATTGTTTTTGTGGATAATTTGGTTGTGGTTGTTGTTGGTTTTCATGTTTGGTTTGGTATTTGAACGGTTTGATATCTGTCACGATTTGGAAAGACAACAAATATCAAGTATCAAATAATTATCACAGTTTATACATTGAAGCGACTCAAAGAGCATTATGCTTGGTAAAATCGGCCCTTATAGATAATCATATATTTTGTGGTAACATATATTCCTGTCATTTTTTTTATATAGGTAACTAAGATTTTGTTAGGAGTATATTTTTTTACGTAGGTAATAAAAATCGATTCTACATTTCTATGATCGGTAGTGTAGCATGTCCATGTTAAAATAAATGAATTAGGATTATGTTACACATGTTTTCAATCATACTGCAGAAAACCAAAATTCGACTAATTTTAAACATACGAAACATATTATGTTTTGTCTAAACATGATTGAAACAAGTCTTAAACAAGAAACTGCAAATGTTACTCCAATATGACCTACAGAACATACTGAGCATGTATGGTAACAAACAAAGTGAACTTAAATAGGACATACCCTACATAATCGAAAACAAAATATAATCTTTAATAAGACTTCTAAATAGAAGATCACTGTGCATAAGTTTTAGGTATCATGAAAACGACATATCTATGACATAATATGTTTCGAGAAACTTCATAACAACTGCTGTAGGACAAAGTAAATATTTTGCTATTTCGGATTATGTTTTCGGTGTTACTTGGACATAATGATATTTTCAGACATTCAACAGACAATGTAGGATCTGCCCAGTAATTAAAATGGCGATTACTTGTTCCAGGTACAATAAAAAACTAACATAAAATTACTTTCAGTTATGATTTAGAAGTCTTAATCAAACAAAATAGAAAAGAAAACTTACCAAATTTGACGAAAAAAGGTCAGCAAGCCTAGTATCATTCTTCCCAAACTAATACCGTATAACAAATCAGTGAGACATGCAAATGTATATGCTGAAATGATCGAATTTCACAAGCGCGCTGGTTTTCTGTTAGTATAATTGACAATTTCACCGGAAAATGTAATTGCCAGACTCATTTAGGATGCTGGCCAAAAACATTTCCATTTTGATGATGATTAACCTGGGCTTGTTAGGGGAATATCTGTAAATAAAAAGAAAATCGCGTTAATTACTGTTCCTTTGAATTCCACTAAGAATTTGCATCCTTTGACAGATACGTATTTCGACCTCAACTGTAAGGTCGTCTTCAGTGTCTTGTACTTGACTCGACTGTCGAGTCAAGTACAAGACACTCAAAATGATTGGGATAAGCAACTTTTTTTCTCTCACAAAAAAGTTCAATATGCTGTAACTTTTCATAGAGTGCATCAAAAATTCTCAAATTTTGACTGTTTGTTATTCTTTTATATGTGCATCAATGGTACAAATTTGAGCTCGATTGGTTAATCCTTCGCGAAGCTAGAACCGTTCTCGTAGAACACTAAGCTCAAAAATTAGTTGCCTAAAAATAGTGTTTTACCAGAACGGTTCTAGATTCACGAAAGATTATCCAATCGAGCTCAAATGTGTACCAATGATGCACATATAATAGGTTGACAAACAGTCAAAATTTGAGAATTTTTGATGCACTCTATGAAAAGTTACAGCATGTTGAACTTTTTTCCCGAGCAGAGGAAAATATCAAAATAATAACAACGGAATCACAAAACCTGTTTTTATATCTCGGTTTGTTATTATTAACTTATTAAGTCATCACAGTTCCATAACATGTTCTGTTGGGCAATCTTATTTTGTTATGATCGTGCTCTTGGTATATTTTCTTTAAATTACAATTCAATAACATGTTGAAAGGGTTTCAAAACAACGGTAGTTTTTCATCGTAAGTTGTTTGGAAAATAAACGAGAACTATTGTTTCTCTCTGTCTTCGATAAGAAATCGCTTGCGACAACAATAGCGTCCCAATTATGAATGAATCGTTTAACAATAGATCCTATTGTTGCGAATCTCATTGAATGCATATGGGACTTTGGAGGAGTTCCTATCCACAACAGAAAAAAAGCAAATTTTGTTTTCAGATTGTTATCAATAACGTATTCATATCAAAATTTGTTATTGAAATATTTTCAAAATTCGCTGTTATTAAGTTGTGATTGAAACTAACAAAACATGTTATTAAACAGGTCTTCCAGGAACATTTTTTTGTTATAATATTTGTTATTTTGCCGCTTATGACAGACAAGTTTATAACAGGATATGTTATGTAAATAACATGAAAATAACTCTTTCCGCTACTCAGTTATTTTTCCAAAATAACACATTTTATTATGTTGTTGCTATTCCCTTCTGCTCGGGTTGTGAGAGAAAAAAAAGTTGCCTATCCCAAACATTTTGGTCACCCCCTGTAGAGTCTTCTCTGGCACTCGGACGTTAATCAGCCGTCCTTTACGTGGGGAACAGGTACTATCCCTTTCATCAAAGTTCGCACAGGGAGACATGAGTAGCTTTGAGGTAGCTAGTGATCTCAATGGTATCTGAATAACGTATTATTCAGCCTACCGTTTCAAAAAACTTGGCGATGTCTTCCCAATCAATTATTTGAACACCATATTATAACATATTACATATTACATGTTACATATTATAAATAGTATTTATTTTTACGATTCTATCATCTATCAAGCACTGTTTCAGTTCTGGATGCTTTTAGAGCTGATGATAAAACTTATAAAATGAAAATGCTAGACTTGGTCAGGTGTGTGAAGATGAGTAGGTCTGTCATTGTAGATAGCAGTTAAATATACAATGACAATGGATATTCGCATCTTTGCCACTCCATTCACCATTAGTACAAGTGCTCATGGTATGCTATGCTAAGCTTTATGAAGTGGTTATTAATTTTATTATTTTTTATTTTTATACTTATAACTGAACGTGTACGGGAGATGCACTTCGATAACCATCAATAACTCTAGAATCCAACATATCCAGCGTTCATTTTTCAGAAAATCCTCCCACTTTGATTCCGAACAAAAAAGGATTCCCCACGTCCGAGACCATTCCTGGAATCATCCCGGATTTGCACCACATAATGGAAGTGCAGCGCAGAAATAATATTGAGAGCACACCATTATTCTTTCTTCGTTTACACACAATGCGCACACACCCGATGAAAGATGAAAAGTCGTCATCAAGGTTGCGTCGCATCGAATAATAAAAGCTGGAAATTGAGATCCCATGTTCCCGCCATCTATCTATCCTTGTATGCACCACAGTGTGCCTCAATGTTGAGCGTACAGGAATTTATTCGTCCAAAATTATCTATCTTTGACAACTTTAGGGTCAAATTTTTCACGTTTTGTAATAAATCAATTTGTTAACTTAGTAAAACTATCTCGAATCACAAGAAAACTCAGCTGAGAGAGTTTATTTATGTGAAAATGTTATGGAAATGGCAGCAAACTATCAATTGATTGATAATTTGAGCAAAATCAACTATTTTCCATTCATGTTAGCTAATTCTTCAATATGGCGACAATCATAATTAGCGAAAATAAAACGAAAGCAAGTTTATTTTTATGATGACCTAGTAGTGTCATAGTTTCTGCTTTGCCACCAACAGATGTCGTTACTAATCGAACGAATCGCTATCTGTTGAGAGTTTGAACAGTTAGATTGTGGTAATAATGAAGGTTTATATATCAGAGAGTTTTGTTTACTCTTAAAATCTGGCTTTGGCTTTATGGATAGTTTCAAGTATACTATAAAACATTTCAACAATGGTTATTATAAAAGTAGTTATAAAACTGTGATTTTTTATTTTTTCTGTAATAAAAACCTAATAAAAATCAAACAAAACCAATCAGCAATGGAGCTGTTACTTAAATGGCATCGATTCCAAAGTAGCAATTCAATTACTGATTTTTTTAAGAAATTTACAGCAGCAGTCATAATTCACAGTATTTCATCACTATTACCATTGATGAATAATTTTAAAATGCCGAGGCTATCTACGAATCCAGAATTGAGAAGTAAACAAACTGTGCATTCTATTTTCAGACACCCTGTACAGAGAAGCACTATAGCTGTGCCATTATAGTTGTTCGGGATTGAAACGTGCTGTTTTTCACTTTCCACTCTTTGCGTGTGCGAACAGGGACTGACTGTCGGGACTTCGGAGATCATGATGGCTGGGAAAATTGTTATGAATTGATAGGATTTTCACGATTTTGTTTCCTCCTCAATGTGGACGCACAACACATTGTGGTTTTTGCTTTTCTGACTTCTACTATCACATCTGCTATCGTTAGATCCTCAATAAACGGAGCGTGATGTGCATGTGAATAGAAGATTCAAGATTTTAAGAGTAGAGTAAAGATTCGTCTTTGGTTAAGTGTTTTGATAAAGAATAAAATACCTATCGTTAAACGGGGTACATTTCAACTATGTATTGAAAAAAAATCAAATCGAAGTAATGCAACTTTATACAGTACAAATTTAAACAAGAATCAGTTATTAATAAATACATGAAGTGTGAGCAATTCCATTTTAGTTTTCCAAATTATTCAGTTCTTTAAGGGTATTCAAATAATTACATATGTATTCTTGATCTCCACTCGAAAGTATAGAGCATCTTCGTGAAATATAAAAACGCACATAAAATTGGCTAGCTCATAGCTGAGGAAGTGCTTATAGAGCACTAAGCTGAAGAGCATACTTAGTTGAGACACTATGCAACAACGAAGAAGTAGTATCAATCGCATTGATCAACTTTTCTGCATGTAGCAATTAATGCCCAGACCAGAGCTCAGTCTTCCACAATTGATTAGATATTTATGAATGGGGACACACCAAAAAAACCATCAGATATTCAACCGCCTGCCTTCCTTTGGCAAGGTGACAGGCGGTGAGCGGAGTGAAATCAACTGATTTCATAACCAGAGCTCATCACTTGGTTTTTGAATTGTAGAACCGTCAGTTTAACGGCCTACTGGTGCGTGGCGAAGTCGGCGCTAGACGAAGCGCTAAGCTGCGCGCGATCGTGTTGCTCAAGTGATTGTCAAAGGAGGCTAGCGATAAGCGAACGAAAGAACGTAGATTCATATAAACGAGCCACGTGCTTTTTCTTTGCCGCTCTGTTTGTAGATAGCAACTCTCACAGTCTCGCTGCTACAGATATCAGTTTTTTTGTAGATGTTGCTTTAGGTGTGTATGTTGCCAGGCTAAATATATTTGTTCTTATTGGATTGGAAGCTAGACAATCATTTCCTATTAAATGTATTAGGAAGGATATATTGGATCATATCGTCACGTCCAAGCAAATGTAATCGATCATATATTTGAAACTAAATTGATTTGATGTCGTGTCAGGCCTTAGAGGGTTTTTGAATCCTTTGAATAAAATATACAGCTGTTTGATTCGCATCAAATCCAAAATTCCTCATCTCAAATATAATAATTGAAAAAGTGGTTTCAATTCAGTGTAAATATTTTTCATAGTCCAACAAAATGCTCACTGGCCTTTTCCGGGTTTGACTTAAATGATAGACCAAGGGACTCCATAGTACTCTTGGCAATAGCAACCATGTCAACAACGGAAGTAGATGGAGTCGCATGGTATTTGATAGTTTGGTGCCATAATAGTCCTGTTCAATGAAGTAGGTTGAACATTGTTGAAGTAGCTGCATCCTGCTTTTACCCATTTGCTGATAAATAGGTAGGAGCAGGATGCCCCAAATCCAACAATGTTTAACCTACTTCATTGAACAGCACTAATACAGGCGAATGCTCAAACAGTTCCTTGCAGGCGAACTGTTCCATCGCCGGTTCAGTGTGTTATTACCTGAAGGGCAAAATTAATATTTGAAATATTTAGGTCATTATTCTAAAGCTACATCCATCTCGATTTGAAAGCTTTTTGCTGAATCGTACTTTGAACACACTTTTCGAATAAACAGCTATGGTCAAATTATAAATTTTGACCTTCCTATGTACACTAGTGTGTACCGTAAAACGGGGTATCATTGATCAGCGGGGTAACATTGATCGTCTTGACCGACCTCATGAAATGTTCAAACAAGCATTTTACATTGAATCAGTTTCTGCTATCGAATGGCATGTCGTAATCTGCCGTTATTTAGCTATTAAATGACATGTAATTCTTGAAAATTGAATTTAATAAACATTGAAATAAATCGATTTTTCCTTAACTGTGTTTCGTAACGCAATGAGATATATTGTCAAACATTCACGTATGGCATGAATACTAGATACAATATGGGGTTAGAAATTATTGTAATACTTCAATATGATATCGTAGAGTTGGTTTTAATGAACGAAACTTTTATGAAAATGCTCTTTTACAAGAAAATATACAATTTATTGAAACTATGCTTTCAATTCCTTAGGTCATTGCCTACCTTTAGGCGTTATTCGCGGTTTGGAGGATTTTAATCTTAAAATAACTCAAAAACTACATAACTTGTAAGAATTTGGACAACATATTCGAAATCAGCGACCTCGAATTTAGTAAGTGGGGATATTTTCAATACAAACGAACATTGATCAATGTTATCCCAAATCAACAAAATCAAAAATTAGATTAAAAAGCCTATTTAAACATGTTTAAAAGTTTTACAATACTTTTTCGAGTAGCTTAACACATAATAAGAGGGCCAGTACTTGTTTTAAAAATATAAAACGTGTAACATTTGCTCTAACAAGAGAATTATTCAAGAAATATCGAAAATTCTGATCAATGTTACCCCGGATTACGGTACCGGGAATTGAATTCAGGTTGCACTCGAAATAGACGTGGACTAGACGGTCTGTCTACGTCTAGTCAACGTCTATGGGTAATTCTCGCTGAGACCGGCCCACTATTTACACCTTGTCTTCAAAATTGTTTAAAGTGTCGATTTTCTGAAAGCTCTCGCTAAAAAAGTAAGAAAAATGCATTTGGTTACTCAAATTGATGGACCCCCCGTTAGTTAGAGCAACAACAATTTTTGCAGACCCCTCGATTTCGGTCAAATGATGGCTCACTTAAACCGTTATAACTCGAAAGTTTCTCAGAAAACCACCTCAAAACAAATTGTTGTTGAAAAGAGGAAAGATAAAGCTACTATTTAAAATAATAAAAAGTTGGGTCGGCCATATTGTTTTTGGCCGCCATCTTGGATTTTTATACCAAAACATTTTTTTCACCATGAGGGCAACCACCGATTTTCAAAATTTTTGCATCTATTGAAAGCTGAGGCATTTATACATAACATTTAAAAAAATTAGAGATGTCTTTTTTTCCTATCAAAAGTTATCTGCAGTTTTGTAAATTAAGCAACGTTTTCTCCATACATTTCCATGCGCACCGGCAACGACATGCAACAGCATCCGAGTTTACGCCTGCATGTATACACGAAGGCGCGTGCCGCAAAATTTGGCCAAATCGGAGGTTCGTTTCCGTTTTTGACTGTTTCTCAATGATGCGGGCATTGTTTTCATAACTTTTATAGTGTTTTGTAAAGCCTAAACCTTCAGCTTTCCATTAGTGGGCTCAGAATTTAAATTCGTGTTCGTGAAAATTGCGAAATAACGCTGCATTTATGAAAATGGCTGGCACCGGGCCCAGTGGCAGGATTAACAAAACGGCAGATAACTTTTGAAAGAAGAAAAAGACATCTCTAATTCTTTTACATGTCATGTATAAATGTCTCAGCTTTCAATTGATGCAAAAATTTTGAAAATCGGTGGTTGCCCTCATGGTGAAAAAAATGTTTTGGTATAAAAATCCAAGATGGCGGCCAAAATCAATATGGCCGACCCAACTTTTTATTATTTTGAGTAGTAGCTCTATCTTTCCTCTTTTCAACAACAATTCGTTTTGAGGTGGTTTTCTGAGAAACTTTTGAGTTATAACGGTTTTAATGAGCCACCATTTGACCAAAATCGAGGGGTCTGCAAAAATTGTTGTGGCTCTAACTAACGGGGGGTCCATCAATTTGAGTAACCAAATGCCTTTTTCTTACTTTTTTAGCGAGGGCTTTCAGAAAATCGGCACCTTAAACATTTTTGAAGACAAGGTGTAAATAGTGGGCCGGTCTCAGCGAGAATTACCCCTATATAGGGCGCAAGCTGAAAGGAGATTATTCAATCTTACTATTTGAAGGAAATTGTAGTTCTTCCACGATATTTTTTACATGATATGGAAGCTAATTTATAAATTAGTGATTAATACCAAATTGGCCATGAGACATTAGGCGAGGTGCAAAAATAATCTCGATAAGTATTGGTTAGTATAATTAGACGGGAATTAGATAAAAACCCTATACCCGGCATACCGTTTTTGCAGTCAATTGTAAAATTGCTCAATACCGACATACATCTCAAGCTTTAGGGGAGACTGAGGAGACTTGATCCCTTTTTCTTAATTTACCTGAAACTTTAACAAAAAACACAAAACTATATCCGATTTCCATTCAAAATGGCAGGTAAACATCTATTGCAAGTTAATACACAACAGAAGGCCTTTAAATTATTGTTAAAGTTTTCAAAACTGTGTTTTTATGGAGGCATGTCTTATGATGTATTTTTCAAAAATGGGTGACACTTGATCCCCCTTTGAGCACATGGTTTATTTAAAGGGAAAATAATTCCAGAGTCTTCCTTATCATTTTCTTTTCAAGTTTCTTGTATTTTCGATGAACATGGAGTGTTTGAAATTGTAAGATTTCCTTAAATTTTTAAGGATATGCCGTATTTTCAAAATGGGGAGACTTGATCCCCCTTTTCTTGGTTTGTACTAAAGCTATAATTATCTGACACATTTTATCGTTGAATAGACTAGAATTCCAAGTAAATAGAGGCTTCCGAATAGAATTTAACTTTTCACATGCATAATGTGTGTGTAATCCTCGAGGGATCAAGTCTCCCCATGTCACTGTTGTGTATACTAAGCCGAATTAATTAAAATATGTAAACAACAGCCTTATTTGGATAAATAAGTTTGAAAGTATTTTATTTAAACTATGTGCTGTGAAATTTTGACACGATTTGGTTCAATTTTCACAAAGTTATTGAGATTTTTCGGAATCGCCTAAAAGATTTCTGAAGCACTAAAAACAAACCATCAGCCGTTAAAAAATAATGCAATGTACAATCGAAATCACTTGTAGCCAAAACATAGTCGTTTGTCCAGGAGTAGTTTTGGAAAAAAATATGCTAGAAGAAAAATGTGTTTGATTCCGAGAAAATATGGGGGGAATAAGTCTCCCCAGGGATCAAGTCTCCTCAGTCTCCCCTATGGCTGTCGAAGTTGCGCTATTGTACGATGTTGTTGTGTCGTGCCGCTCAGAACACTGTTTACCAGTGTGTAACCGTTATCCAGATTTTCCGGGAATCGATTCCAAGATTTAGGTTCCAAATGTGGACAAACCAAATGTGTTAGAATCCCAAAATGGCCGCCACAATGGCCGACTTTGGCACCTACTCACGATTTCAGAAGCACAAATCTTTTCGTAAACTAAAACAGCGCACCTGAGCTTCTTATTTTAAGCTTATTACAAGTGAGCAAGAACAGAATAATAAAATGCACTATTGTTTGAAGCTTGCTTCTTGAAATTTGTACGTCTGAAGTACTGATGCACTGTTGAAGCGGGATGTCAAGACGATTGTCCTTAATACGACATTAAAACTTCATGGTTTTGAAAAATATGTCAGAATTCAGGAGAATCCTACTAATTCTGGATTATCCTTTTAATAACTCTAAGAGTGCCCCCCTCAGGACTCCGGTGAAATTCCTTATAGGATTCTGGAGGAACCCTTCTCAGAATTCTGAGAGAATTCTTCTCAGAATTCTTGGGAAATCCCCTGGGATAATCTTCATGAAGATTCTGCAGCAATTTTCGGAATCCACTGAGTCATAATTCTGAGACAATTTCCCCAAGATCCATATCTGAATTCTCACTGAAATCCTGATAAGTTTCAGGGGCAAAAATTTGAATTCTGAAAGAATCCCTTCTAGTAATTGAGAAAAATCTGGTGGAATATCTTTCAAAATTTTATTCATCTCAGTATTCTGTTAAAATTGCCATTAGGTCTCTGGGGTATCTTAGAATTCTGAATAAATCCATCCCAAAATTCAGAATTCTGGGACAATCTCTCACAGGATTCTGAGAGAAACTCCCCTGGAGTCTATAACACCTATGTATATGCGTGACCCTAATTTCGCATCCCATTATAAAATTTCAAAATTATGGATCTCATACATTTCTCAGCCAAAATTTTTGAGCTCACGATATATCATGAAGTTTGATATGATGTTAGCTAGGTTTCAGGAGCAATCAAGACGTGCCCACTTCTCTGGGGGCACCAGATTTCCGAAACATGTGGAGAAGTAAATGATATATCCAACATCCCAAGTAGCCAGCAAGCATTTAAAATGGCATTCCTTCAGCATTACAGTAGTCCTTACGACAACGTTTTTAATGCTAGTTGGCCGTATATATGCCTTAAGTGCTGCCTCAAAGCAGGTTTTGGCAAAATAATGGGGGTGTCTTAGTGCTGCACCTTCAGAAACGTCGTATCAGAATGTCAAACAAGTTTAACGCCTAGTCGTCGTGCGAAACAAAACAAAACTAGATTTACGCCGATTTCCTCTTACTCTTTCAGGGTTCCCGCTTCATCGTTGTTTTACATACGCTCCAGTTGATGTTGGGTGATACATTTTTTGCTTGTTTTAGTAGTGATTGATTTAATAGGGATTGGGAATTGAACTTAAATATGACCCGGAAATAACTAACTAGCTCCATGCTCAGGATATGCCACAGTTGCTGCAGTGGTGTGCGCTGATTTTACCTCCAAAATAAAGCAACTCAGAAATTAGAATTCAATTCCTAACCCCAAAACATCAAACAGATATTCCCCTGTATATAAAGCATTTTCCTTCCCTCTTCGATCTTGGTTGACAAAGGGTATTATCGGCAGGTTTGTTCTCTTCGTCATGAAGGGGTTTTGCGGGCCTAATTGCCTGAAATTTTGGCCTATAACTCAAATTGGTTGGGAAGGAGTTGAGGCCAACTTTGAGATCAACAGGTTTAAAAAAACCATGACGAAGAGAACAAAACTGCCGAAAATACGTAAGTTCCCCTATATAATATGATTTCCTCTTCTCTTTTTTTATCTATAACTTATGGTCCGAATTTGTCAATAAAGATATGCACCATGTAAAAGAGACGGCATTAGCTGTCAAATACATAACAAAATATTATCTCCCATACCCTTTGCTCGTAGCATTTGTAGAGATTTAAAAAGCATTTGCATTGCAAGCAGTCGAAATGCTAACTGAAGGTCGAAAGATTTTGAGCAGCACAGCTAATGCTAATTCAAGGCAGCTATGCATCCGAACTGCTGACGGCAGCAAACAGTTCAAATGCTAAAAACGGTCTGGTTTACGGCGTTTCATATATTTAGTGATTATCTGGGATCTCTACTTACGGGTTCGCCTTTCATACAGCTATATGTTGAATTCAGAGTTGTAGTGAAATCTTTGCTGTTTCAGTGGAACTGCATTCAGAGCAAGACTCAAGCTAGGATGGTGGCTACCTACATATGTACATACATACATACACTACCCGTCATAAGTACGAACTCACTTGAAAACGTATTGCAACACTCAGTTGAATATTGCATCACCTTGAAAAGTTTAGCATCACCTCAAAACAACTAGGTGCATATGTGCTGCTCTATCTCAAATTTCTGAAAATATGCAAAGATACAGTCCTCAGCAAATTTGCTCGGATGGTCGTTGGCATCACAATGCAATGGCAAGCAGATTCTGCTGCTAGGTGACGCTAGAGAAGATAGGAAAATGAGCATTTTTAACTAGTTCTATCTCGTGATCCTGATGAAATAGAAATTTCAAGGTGTTCGGCAGGTCATGGGTATCATAATGACAAGTAGTTTGGTTCGCAATTCTGCCGCTAGGTGACGCTAGTGAGCATGGAAAAATTAGCATTTTTAACTAGTTCTATCTCGTGATCCTAGTGAGATAGAAAGTTCAAGTCTTCGGCAAAGTTATTCGGAAGGTCATAAAATCATAATGAGAAGCAGTTTGGTTCTGCCGCTAGGTGACGCTAGTGAGCATGGAAAAATGAGAATTTTAACTATATAGCTCTGACTCGTGATCCTGATGAGATAGAAAGTTCAAGTCTTCGGCTAAGTTGCTCGGAAAATCATGAACATCATAATGGCTAGCAGTTCATCCACTTCATATTCAATAGGTTTAGATCTGATTCGCTTGATGTTCATGTGATTCAGGTTAATCCGAGTAATTCGGGTCTGATTCACTTCATATTCAAGAGATTCAGGTCTGTTTCACTTGATATTCAAGTAATTCAGCTCTAGTTCACTTCATGTTCAAGTGATTCAGGGCTGATTCCTTGATATCCAAATGATTCAGGCCTGATTCACTTGATATTCAAGTGATTCAGGTCTGATTCACTTCATATTCAAGAGATTCAGGTCTGTTTCACTTGATATTTGAGCTCTGGTTCACTTCATGTTCAAGCGATTCAGGATTGATTCACTTGATATTCAAATGATTCAGATCAGATTTGTTTTGTTTTTTTTTTATTTTAACTAGGCCGTTACAAATATTTATCTCACTTTTTGTCCTACCACTCTTTGGTTGGTCGAGGGGGGGGGTAATAAAAATAATAAAGTATTTAATTTTAAAAATATTAAAAACTCCTCGGATTTGTTAAAGATTTTTTGCGAAGACCCGATGTTTTTCAGCGAAAACTGACATTTGGTTTTTCAGATTTGGGCTCCTGAAAGTTCGAAGAGTGGCTTCATCATATCTTTACCTAAAGGAGGTTACCCTAGTAGTTCTGGCCATAAATCCGGAACAACAGTTAAACCCGGAACTACGACCTCGGTTCCATAAACTAGAAGAATTTTGAGATAAACTGTCAAAAATTCACAAATTTTGGTTGATAAATGATTGAGAAACATAATTTCGATGTTTTGTGGTCAGGCATAATGATGTTTAAGATTTTGGAGTAATTTATTTCGGGATTCAGCAGGATGCTCTCCCAGTATTCTATAAGAATCACTCTTAGAATTTTAGGATTCTGGGGTAATCTATCTCAGTATTCTAGTGGAAACCATCACATAACTCAAGATCCTTTTCAAGGCTCTATGGTAATTCCGTTCAGGATTTAGGGAGAACCTTTTCTGAGAATCCTTCACAAGATTTTGGAAGAATGTCTCACAGGATTCTATTCTAGAGAATTACTCTCAAGACTTTGGGAGAAACACTCTCCAGAATCTGATGGATCCATTTCGGAAGTCTGTGATACTTCCCATCAGGATTCTGGGGCAAACCCTCATGATTTACAGAATACTAGAAGAATGTCTCCCAAATTTAAATATATTTACCCACTTAATCTAATTTTACAGCTCTTTTGTCCACTAAGGTAATGCGTGAGCGATTCCAATTGACTTTCGTACAGCGCCTAAATGTATTCTATTCTTATTCTACTATATCGACCTGGTTGCCTTTGCGCTGCTGTCACTTTTCTACCTTGTCCATGATAGAATGATGAGCACGAGGATGTTGACGTGTGGCTCTTGTTCCTTTTCCAGTCCGATTGGAGGTCCATTATGAGTTGCCGTTAGCCGATATCCAAGTTTCCGGGTCGGTTAGATAATATGCTCAGAAGAGTGTCAGGTGTTAGCCACTCTCGGGGGGAAGAGCAACTGACAGAAAATTTCAAGTGCCGTAGTGGGATCGAACCCATGACCATCCACTTATGAAGTGAACGTGTAACCACTACGCTACGGGCCCCGGCTAAAACTTTAAATATGCCACCTATAAATACGACGCTGGGATTCAGAAAGCCCTGTTGGAAACCTTTTACGTTTTCAATATCTATATGCCAAACATGCCCCGTCAAGTTACGTAAAGAAAGACATAAAAGTTCGTTTGACATGACTGTAGTGATTGTTCTTGGATCATTTTCGTTAAAAATTTCGTTTTTAATTCAAAACACTTCACATTTTTCTTTGGAACACGTTTATTATCGCGAAAGCTAACCAACAAACTGACAATCACATTCAAATCCTGATTATATGCCTACTACGATACAACTTTTCTCTATGACGATGGTCTCCACAATTGACATCATCTCTACTGCTTGATGCTTTGCTTATGCGTAGTTTCTTAAAGAGGATTATATTATTATCCTATATTTATTATCCCTCATGATCCCTACAATGACCAATATCGAACAACCTGTCATCACATGAAACGTACCTCCAAAAAGCATTTCAAGTGGGAATAATAACGTAACACTATTTTCTATTTAAGAAAATGGTAATACTTTTAAATACAAAAACATTTTTATCGCCTTCCTGTGATTTCATAAGTTCGTACGAAAAACAGGTGAGGTTTAAAATGTAATTCGTCATGGATACCATAAGCGTCAACAACCAAGCAACTCCATCGGTTTTCCAAACTTCTTTAAAACGCAACTGTTCATAACAAAATCGCTCAAAAAATTTGCTTTAATTCTTTTGTATTTGTGAATTTTAACTTATTTTCTAGTATTTCACAACCCTTATGTTTTACTTCAATTATTCAAATGAGGGGGTAATAATCAAAGGGGTGTAAGTGGCAAAATCCCACTTTTGAGTAAATGAGGCTCAAAGTATTGCACCAATTTTTTCTCTAAATTTTCTCTAAAAAAAGTTGAATCGGAACTCTTTAAACTAATTCACTTAGAATTTTTGCTAGTAGTTCAAAAGTTGTTTCAATAGTTGTGGAGTTTGATTTCAAAAGTGCGTAAGTATGCTAAGCATAGCTGTCAGCATGAGATGTAGTTGAGGGACGGATGAAGCTTTTCAAAATTGGAAAAAAATACACTTTTTAGCTAACTGCAATAGTTTTCACGTGAAATGTCTGGTTCGGATGATCTGTGTCGGTATTCAAATTGATTAATTTCAAAAGCGTTGCTTCCCTAACTATGTCACAAGTTAACTAACAAAACTAAACAAAATTAAATTCTGGAATTCAGCCGTTTTTTTTTACGCGGGGATACGTACCGCGTAAAAAAAACTCGGTTCAAAATTCAAAAAACCGCACAAAAAAGTCTCACCATTTTTCGACGAATCATGCAAAAATAATACGATGATTTTTTTTTATATGGAGTTTTCATTTACGCGGCCGCGTAAATCAAAATCGCGTAAAAAAGACCTGACTGTACTAAAAAGTTGCCCGAAATCCATTAGACATTTCTACTCTGTGGAAAGTTCTTAAAACTATCTAGGAAAAAAATCAAGTAGAAATAAACAGTAAAATTGCTTTAATTCTTTATTGAGTTCCGAGGAAAACTTTCGGGGGCTGGGGTTGGTCCTGGCGGCAACATTGGTCATTAGTAGAAGTTTAAAGGTTTCGTTTTATTTTAAAAATAATGTTTCAAATTTCCGAATGAAATTATTGTTCGTAAGCTTATGCGTAAAATCTCACAGTTGATCAAGTCTCCTAGTATCACTGCTTTACATAATAATAAAAAAAATATTTGGAGATGAACCAGCCTTGGGCTAAAAATCTCCCTAATAAAGCTAATAATAATAATAAAAAAAAAGGTTCTTATAAAGCAGCATTTGACATTTTCATAAGCCACATAGATTTTCCAACCAAGATTTTCAAAACAAAAAAAATTAAGCAGGTAAAAATAATGCAATGTCGATTGTATAACACTTATAGCAAAAAATACGGTTTTTTTTAGATGAAACTTGGAAAAATATACATAAAAGAAGAATGTTCTGGATTTCGAGAAAACATGGGGTGATACAGTCACTTCAACGTTCAAGTCTACTCAACTCAGTTAACTGATCTGTTTGAAGCAAATATGTCTATTTCTTCATCTCATTATTTCTGAAGCTTTCCATTTGCAAAACTAAAATGCTTTTTAGGAATCATAAAACGATAACACCCAACCCATAAACAAAGAACATTATATCGACTATGCATCAGAAGGTGAACATAAATGTAAGAGGTATGGATACGTTTTTCATTTTGAAGCAATAATTGACCAAACCCCATCATTGTTCGTTAAAGAATAAAACAATAAAACTAAATGTAAACGAACTCAAATAGATAAAAGCTATTCAGCGTAAGAATACTTACAGTATTTGCTACATGTTCTACACCACACACACGTAATAAAGATAATAATATAAACATGTAAAGTGTGCCAGCTGGAAACAAACTGAACCTAGGATAACGAGTCAATTCAATCACCAAAGAAAGAAAATTCAGTTAATTACTGAATATTTTGTATCGATCATGTAAAAAAAAAACATAGGCGAACTATTCAACCCTCTGCGACAATCACGCGGCCAAATGCGAACAGTTTCACTAACCAACCTTTGCGTTAAGGTACCCAACCGTGTATTCAATTCCGTTGATGCTATAGAACCATATTGGACCAAGATTCAAACACTGTAAATCACAATCACTCATGCGAAACCATATCGCGGATCGTTTTTTAGTTCAGGGTGGTGATTGCCGTTTAGAAAAGCCGTTGGAGCAAGGTACGTAAACAGTGAAAACTGTATATCATTTGGCATCAAACTAGAAAATTTGATGCAAGCAATGCGTGTGAGCCTCTGAAAATGCGATACAATACGCACTACTAAAGCGGATACTTTCGAATGTACATATCAATTGATGTTTGTGTAAGTTGCAGCACTTATTGGCTCTATTTAGTGACAAAATAAATGGAAATCAGAAGGGGCGTTACTCGTTAAAAACTCACATTTCAGTAAAAAACGAAGAGATGAGCAAACCCAATTAACAGCGTAGTTTATTCTAATGTTCATGATAAGTACCGAGCTGGCATTGATGGAGGAAAAAAAGGGAAAGAATAACTGAAAACGAGGGTGTAAGATTGTGGAGCTGAACTTAGAGTTAGAACTTATTATCGGAACAAAACCGCACAGATGAATCAAAGAGTTTCAATCACTCATAAGTCAAATCAACACTGATGACGTGCACCTTATGGAATATGGTATTCTATCATGTCTAAAAAAACTGCAAACTTTCCAGTCTGAGAGCGTAGCACAGCTTAAAGCCGCCGACTTGAGTGCACCCATTTGACAATCACCACTTTGGGCTCTCGAAACTTTTCGTCAAGTACCGGAAAACCCCATCAAATGGTTCAATCAAACCATGAACTTTTGCTATGTAGCCTTCGTTGAAGTTTGCTCAAGTCCATGAAAACGAGTATTATTAGTTGTGGAACGGATCAGACATCAAGAAAAAAAAATATCCACCGCGTGTCAACCCATACTAAGAATAACTGATACATCAAGTCGTGTCGTTTTCAACTTAGGTCCAACGTGTAACATTACCCAAAGATTAAAAATGATAGTATGTAGAATTTTTATAATTCCGGTTTTATATATTTTAAGAATAACTAACTCTCTTGTAAGAAAGTAGTTCGTGGAATAGAGCGTTATTTTATAAAGGACGTTAAGACATCAATGTTGAACATCATTCAAGGAGGATCATACAAAGGATTTTAGGATATTAGGCAATCACAAAAGCTATCGATTCATACAAAAACACTCGATGTTCCATTCAAATCCAATCGAGCTAACTAAGCACTATCGCATAGAAAATCACACTAAAGTAACAATGTTGCACATCACAATCGGAGTACTTTATTCGCCGTTAATTCCGTATAAGATTCATCTACACTAAATCAAAACTCGATGATAATGATATCAAAACAACTCGCAACCTCCCTCCACTTTGCAAACAGAGCAACTGAACCCCACTACTACTCGATGACTGCATATGTAGAGAAACACCTGAACCGTTTGACCCCATATCGTATGTTAACATTAGATAGGAATCGAAACCAGCTGACAATCCAACCACGTTTTTCGTACATCAAAAGCCGAACGACACACAGCACAGTGATCGACAAGAGAAAAAAAAAGAAAAACAAATCGTAATAACTATCTATTATCCGTGGATGCATGTGACAATGAGTGTATGGATGTCCTCAGTTTCAGTGGCTCGTTCCCCCACTTTCACCCAAATAACTATGTATATGGTATAGGGGTATACCGTGTGTGTATCTATATAATTGAGGTCCACTCGACTGATAAAAGTGATAGAAAGGAAAACATGATTATCGAGGGGATACTAATTTCTAACCATGCACACTAAGCTAGCTACTAACAATCGAATACGATAGAGATGTGGTAGAAGAGTATTTATTTCGGAACTGTGATAACGATTTCGGTTTGTTGTTTTGTACTGGGTTTATTTTTTGCTTAGATATCGGTAACGTATTATGCTATATGTTTGTTTAAAAAAGGAATGAATATTTTCGTTAGAAACCACTGCTTGGGCAGCACCTTATTGCATCATTTAGGACGCTTGCAAATATTGATAGTTGCTGGAAGAGCTCATAATTAATTATGTATTCCTGATCAATGTTTTTACAAGACTGCAATCTAATTTTTCAAATAAAAGCTTATAATGAAGGTTTATTTGAGTAATTGTGGTGGACTGATTGTGTTGCTCCAAAATAAAAAAGTAGTAAAATTAATCAACATACAGTGATATTCCAAAAACTTCTCCTTTTTTGGTCAACAATGAGCATTAGTTTTAATGTATGATGTTTTGTGTATTCGTCAACTGCCTATATAATGTGTTCTTGATCTTGATAAAGCAGACAAATAGATAATTTGAACAATACTGACTGTAACTAAGAAAACAGGCCGTGATGGAATAAACAATCGGAACAATTGACCTACGACTGATTCTTCAATCTTAATAAATCATCCGACGCAACCATCAATTTCAACACTCGAATAGAATGGTATTATACGTTTACGATTCTGCAATCAATAACCAAAAATTCTGAAAGTCGTGCGACGCTTCCTTTGATTCTCAAAAACGCTAAGCAGTACATTCTGATGATTGTCCGAACCGTCCTTCGTATTAACAAATTTAGAACGATACAATCCTGCTGGACATCCGGCTCGCCCTTCGACCATAAAATGCATAAATCAATTCGTTCTAACGGTCGTCCAAATCAATCGTTCAATTCCATGAATCAACAACTAAAAATAGTCCAGATGGGCGTCCGACTCCTCACTTAATATGAACATCAGCTCATTCTGACCCATTCATCGCATTCACAAATTGAGAGCGAAGCCATCCCAATCGTCCGACCGGGTTTCAGTATTCACAATCCGAGAACCAAGCAATTTTGATGATCGGGCGAATTGTCCTTCAACTGTTTTTCACTCTGACGGTCTTACGTCCTACGATTTCACGACTCAATAATCAAAAAACCTGAAGGTCATTCTCAAAACGCAAATGAGTACATTCTGACGGTTGTTTGGTCCTACCATAACATATGCAAACCATACATATTCCAAATCATTCTACATTGTTTCCTGAGCTTCGCCAGATCAGAGTTCCACCAAAGGGTTCCTCTTCACAGAGCGCAGCGGACAAACTTCTTAAAAAGCTTCCATTATCTAAATCACTTGGAGTGTCAATGGATAGTGAGTATCTATGAAATTTGACCACAACCAAATCAGTAAAGAGATCCCAGCTGGATGACCGGGGATTCCAGAAACGCAAAGTTTGAGAAGTAACATTCGATTGAACACTTGAAGATGAGTGTAGCAACCATACGCGCCAACTTGTGACGTAGTTGGGGGGGCGAGGCCTCTCAAAATCAACCAAATTCGTAAAATTTCGACGCAGTTCATCTAGTTTAGGCATATTTACGTGAAAACTAGTGCATTGAGCTAAAAAAAGTTGAATTTTGTCCAATTTTGAAGAGCTTCGCCCCCCCAACTACGTCACAAGTTGGCGCCTATGGTAGCAACCATTGCGTTGTTTACAAGTACACATGCTCGAGGCATGACACGCGAGTTTACCATTTCGTTTTTGCTGAAATTAGCAAACATCGGATTCACAAGGTTTCCTAGATAGAAATGCTGATTGTCTCAGAGAAACACAAGGTGCACTGCGCTATTGCTATAGCGCAGTAAGGGAAAAATACAGTGGATGGTACCCTGGTACTTCACAGGCTCCATTTGCGGTTAGGTTTTTATTAGATCCCCATACCCATTCATTTTTATGCATAAAGCCGTAGCACTATTCTTAGCCAGTTGAACCAGTCGATACCGACAATACACAGCTATTTGGAAGCTGATCGGAAAAAGAAGTTAATATTGATGATCAACTGGCCTGAAAAGTCCTTGAAATACGAACCGTTTCAGGGATTTTATGAGGACTTTTTCTGAGAGCTCCATCACATTTTTTCTACCCAAAAACTTCATTGATTTTTACTAAATAGCAAACACCGCATTCACAAGCATTAATCGAGTGATTGATCCAGGAATTGTGCAGGAAACTCTGCAGAAATTGGGAATCACTATGAGTATTCTCAATTTATTTCCGGTAAAAGAACGATGTCATGTTTATTCAGGGCAAATTTAAAGTACACTGGAACTTCTTTTTATGCACATGGCTGGATCTGCATAAATTACAATGTGCAAAAATTAGAAAAGGCATAAAACGATGGGCATTTGAGGTGGGTGGGGCAAAGGAATTTTCCATAAATTTTCAATGGAGGGTTCCAAGGAGCTTCAGGGGCGTTTCAGGGGGTTGTTTTAACCCTTATGTGGCCGACAGGGTACACGGGTACCCAGCGCCCATTTAAAAAGCACGGTGTAGAAAAAAGCAAAAAGTTTGTCGGACACATAACGGTTAAGTGTTTTCGGGAGCATTTTAAGAGGAGTTTCAAAGTCATTTCAGAATGTTTTAGGGTGTTTCATGAACATTTTAAGGGCGTTCCAAGAGGTGTTTGATTAGCATTTTAGGGACGTTTCAATGGGTTTTCAGGTGCGTTTCAGGGGTTTCTGGAGCCAATGAAAGGCGTTCAAAAGGGCTTTTGAGGCATTTCAAATGAATTATGATGGTTTCAAGGGCAATTCAATGGGATTGCGGAGATTTCGGGAGCCTTTCAAGAGGCGTTTCAAAGTCATTTCAGAGAGTTTTAGGGTGTTTCATGAACATTTCAAAGGCATTTCTAGAGGTGTTTGATAGCATTTCAGGGTCGTATCAGGAGTTTCAAGAACACCTTTAACCCTTATGTGGCCGACAAGGTACCCGGGTACCCAGCGCCTATTTAAAAAGCACGGTGTAGTAAAAAGCAAAAAGTTTATCGGACACTTAACGGTTAAATCAAATGGCATTTCAGGGGCGTTTCGCAAGACATTGTAAAGGGGTCTCTGAAATTCCTCTGAAACTTTCTGAAATGCCTCTGAAATCTCCTTAAGACTCCCTCGGACCGCATGTAACGTACCTGGTATCCTCCGAAACCCCACAAAAACACCTCCGTAACGCCTCTGCATCCTGCCGAAAATGATATGAAACTTCCTGAAATGTCTGAAAAATCAAAGCCCACACCTCCCTCACTTCATTATTAAAATTTGGAGGTCATTATTATTATTATTAGCTTTATTAAGGAGATTTTCAGCCCGCGGCTAGTTCATCTCCAATTGGAGGTCATTATAAAATTTTGATATGCACAATATTGGTTCTCTTTTTACGCAGGGCAAGGTGCATAAATTAAAAGTACATAAAAAACCCTCCTTAAAAAGAGGTTTTAGTGTATACTATAATTTGTCATGTTAAAAAATGTACCTCTATTTTTTTACAAATTACTTAGGAAAAGCTATTTGAGAAACAACAGCCACCGAATCTAAGATTGATTTAGAAAATATATGAATACTTCCATTGCCGGTCACGTTCATCTAGGAAGAGGATGTTCAAACAGAACGTATGGGGAAAATCCTAAGCAACTGCAAGAGACGAATAGGATTAAAAAGAATTTCCAGAAAAATTTCCTTCCTAATAATTCCCAGAGGAACTTCTAGAGGATTTCACACAGGATTTTGTGGAAGAGATCATGGAGAAACTTATGGGGGGAAATTCCCGGAAGAACATTCGGAGCAATTCACGGAAGATTATGTGAGTAAATTGTGGAGGAACTGCCAAAAAACTTTTAAACAAATTACCACTGAAGCTTGGAAGGATCTATCCGAAGGATTCTTGGATAAACTTTCTAAAGAATTCCTGAAGAAACTTCCGGAAAAAATATCTGAGAGGAATGTGTAGAACCGTTCCCGATGGAACTTCCAGACGAGTTATCGGAGGAACTCCTGGAACAAATCTGGTAGTAACTTTTTAGATTACTCGTAGGAATAACTTCTGGAAGGATTCCATGAGTAACTCTTGGAAGAATTCTTACAGGAACTTTTCCGATGGATGTTTTGTAATAGTGCACGGTACTCAGAACATCTGGAACGTTCTTGGAACAACGTCTGAAGAAATTCTAAAAATAAATATTGGAAGAAATTGATGAGTTTATCCAAAAGGAAAAAAATCTGAGAAGAATTTGTGGAACCATACTCGGTCAAACTGCCACCGGAGAAATTTCCCGAACAAATCTCGTTGGATTTTTTTGGTCACTTTCAGGCGGAACTTCTAAAAGAATTCTAGGAATAACTCTTAGAAGAATTTTTGGAGGACCTTGTAGATGAATTCCCGGAGACACATTTGGAAAAATTTCCAATGGATGCTCTGTAATAGATCACGGAAGATTTTTTTTTTGTCTTTATTAACGAGATTTTTAGCCCTAGGCTGGTTCATCTCGGGACCCACGCTTTACTTCCCTTCCGAAGGAAGAACCCACATTTTGTGAGCCTGTTGAGAGTGGGATTCGATCCCCGGTCCTCGGCGTGATAGTCAAGTGTTCTAACCATCACACCAGGTCCGCTCCACCACGGAAGAATATCCAGTAGAACTATTGGAGAAACTTCTGGAAAATACTCGAACAAAGAAAATTTTGGAAGAAATTCCTAAAGTTTTATTTTTCGGAAGAAATCCCGCAGGAAACTTTCGAAAAATTTTCAAGAGGAACTGCCAGAATAATTTCTAGAAAAACATCCAGGAGAATTCCCGGAGTAACTTTTGGAACAACTCTCGTAGGAACTTCTGCTTTGCTTTTCGTAGGAGCTTGTGCAAGAAATCCCATAAGAACTTTCAAAAAAAAATATGAGGGGTCTTTTGTAATAGATCAATGAGATACACAATGGAAGAAAATTTCTTCTATTTAAAGAAATTGTGCGCCGGAACTCGCCAACTGATCAAATTTTGCGGGAAAGTCCCGAAAAATTATCAAAGAAAATCAGAAGGAACTTCGGGAAGAATACGTGGAGGACCTTGTTGATAATTCTTAAGGGTTTTGGTCACCGTTGAGTTGTATATTTAGGGATTGTTGATTTTGTTCGGTGATTGCAACACACTAAAACACGATTTATAACGTTTCGGCCTACTGACTTTCAGCCATCATCAGATCTAAAATATATTTTCAAATAGTTACAATCTTAAAATTCATCTTACAATTTTCTTCACCCACTTGTATAAATCGATGTTCTTGCCACCAGTGTGGCTTTACTACTAAACCCCCCTTTTCACACATCTATCCATCTTCGTGTTGGTTCGGTTGCGTCACTCGGTTCGGTCTGCTCGTATGTGTTGAGAGTGTTCGTATTTTACCCACTAGACCGTTGTACGCTGAGTCGATCCCTCCACATTCGCGCTGCATGTTAACAATTTTGTCGTCACCGAGCAGCTTAATGTGGAAGGCCTCCGCAATGGTTCTGCTTGCCTGGTTGTCGATCCTTTCCAGAATTTCCGTGTTTGCGAAATCGAAGTTGTGTCCTTCATCTAGGTGGTGTTGGGTAAGACCTGTTTTTGACTCCTTTTTTCTTATGTTGTTCTGGTGTTCGTTGATCCTTGTTTTCAGCATTCGTCCGGTTTGTCCTACATACACCTTCCCGTCTTCGGTGCCGCATGGTACGGCATACACAACGTTCTTAGTTTTCAATTTTGGAATTGGGTCTTTCAACCGACTGAATACAGTGTTTTTGATTTTGTCACGTGGTTTATGTGCTAGTGTAATGTTGTGTTTGTTGAGAATTTTTGAAAGTTTCTCACTGAGGCATGGTATGTAGGGTGTAGACACGAACTTCATTTCCTTTCTTCCGGTTTCCTCCCACTGTATGGTGTTGTAGTGTTGATAAATTTTCGAAGAAACTTTTGAAAGAATTTCCGAAGCAATAAGGCATTATGGAAGATCAGCTATGCAAATTCTTGAGTACTCTCCTACAAGAAATCACGGTAGACTTTCTAGAATTTTTAAGAAAATTCCCCGTTGGAACTCTTAGAGGTCAAAGTGGAACTCCTAGAGGAAAAATTTAGTAAAAATATATACGGGAATTCGTAGAAAAAAAATCAATAGGGGAATTCCCGGTGCTGTTCAGCTCTTAAAAGAATTCCAGGAGGAAATCTCCAAATAATGTCTGGTGAACTCCGAGAAAAATCCATTGTGAAACCCCAAAAGAAACTCCCGGCGGATATCCTGCCCAAGCAACATATTCTTGTCATAAAACCTTATACCTTTTATTTTGGTTTTATGATGGTTCTAAGAACATCTTCAAGTCTACTTAACTAAAAAATGTTACTTGGGTTGAGTTTCCAGTGAAACTCCTGGAGAAATCCCGTGGAAACTCCTGGAATAATTCGCCGCTAAACTTCAAGGGGGATTCTTGCTGGAACTTTTGAAGAAATTCCTGGCGGATCTTCTAGAAAAATTTATTCTCGGTGGATGTTTTGAAGGAATTTCCCATGGAACTCTTGGAGAAAATCCTCATGAAACTTCTACAAAAATTTCCGGCGATAATACTATCTGATATTTCCGGTGTGACTTCTAGATGTATTCTAGATGTATACTATCCAGATGTAGATGTACTGAGAGAAATCCCAGAAAAGCAAGTGGAGTCTTATGTGGTGTTTTGGACTGCACTCGTTGGGGTAATTTGCTCAATGTTTTTGAAAATTATTTGTCTAATTCAATGTGAACTTGCAGTACTTCATTCTAAAATCTCAATCGCTTCAATATTAGGCTGGTATTAAAGCTGCTAGATTACTAGTTTTTTTTTTTTGTTTTTCATGAGGTGCTCATATTTATTTATTTATTTGGCCCATTGTCCAAACTACCCCTAACTATGCTTGGTTACGCAGTCATTGAATAAACAAATGACGTCCTTTATTTGTCCAACGTTTCGACACGGAGTTTTTGTCTTCTTCAGGAGTTAAATATTTGTATCGTTATTTGTACTTGTACCTCTGTTATTGTCAACTTCCGGTCGAAATTAATTTTTAGGCGGAATTGCTTTACATCTTCCAACGTTTCGGCCTTTAGTTTGGGCATTTCTCAAGGAGGTTAAAGGCGTGCTGCTATCGCTTCATCGCCCTTTGCTAGGCTGTGGACTGTTAGAACAAGTTTTGCTATTTGTCTGATTTTGGATGGCGATGAGTAGATTATATGGGTAAATTTATTAATGTTTGTTTTTGCCACTTCACCAACCACTAAGGGCTTGTCCATAAACTATGTAGACTCTGGTCAAAGTCTCTGGGGGTCTAGCTAAAGTCTACGCTTCATACAAATTTTGAAAATTGTGTATGGACAAAAGTCTACGAGGGGGGAGGGGATCTGAGATGCCCGAAATAAGTCTAATTAATTTATGGACGGCGCTTAACATGGCGTCTAGACACTGTGTACTGAGTATAGTACATAATATTTGTACTATATTTCGTCTAACCACAGATAAGCCTAACTGTAGAAAGATTGCGGCATTAGCAGTACAGTTGTATTGTAACAAAAACAAATTTCAAAGTCATGTACCTATAACAGCTAAACCCGTCAGTTACAGTTTCAAATTTCGCTTCGATTAAAATGAAGGATTTTACGTATTGCACAATGTACCTACATTATTTATTGAAGAAAAAAGTTTCGAGAACAACTTAAGCCTTCCAGCAGCATCTGTTTATATTTGCAACGCCAAATCTACTCAATTCAGAACAAGTACCACAAACACTATTCTCGTAATTTACAAACAAATCACATGTTTTGAAATAGACTACAATGGTTTGTAGTAAACCAAATGGCAAAACAAAATTCTGCAATTTTGTTCAAATGGAACACAATTTTATAAGTTTTGACAGGCATACAGATGATTTTTTTTTTTGAATACGCTGTGAAGAAAAGTGTTGGTATTGTTATAAAAAGCTTGCAACTCGATTATGTTATTTCTATAGAAGAGATCTATGTTATTGTTAACAGATAAACACATATTCAACAGACGTTTTCGTTATTTTCTATCAAAGCTTTTATCCAAGAAAGTTACAAATATTCAAACACATAGATGAAAAGAACATATTTACAATAGAAGGATCATTTTATGTCACAGCAACTCAACAGAACGGATATTTTTGTCAATTTTTAGAATATATATTCTTACTACCTTTTTTCGGAAGAGTTTATATGAAAATGTTTTTCTTCTAATATTCTACTTCATAAAGAGTTTCTACTAAAATGTACATTCAACGTAACAATCACCAAAGAAATCTAGATGTATCAAGATAAAATTAAAAATCATAAAACAATCAAAGAAGTTGTTTGCGATCATCATCGGTCAATACGCACCGAAAAAGGAACCAGCAGCAGATAAATTTTAGTATATTTAATCAAAGTCGGATCCAACCAACACACTTCGATGTACACGAACAATACGCTAAGTAAAGCACTCCTTATCGACTCAAAAACAATTAATGTAAGACGATCGAAAATGTAAGAAAAAAAAACAACTGTGAACATGGTTAACTATTTTGAGCAAAAGTCGAAAATAAATAATTATAAAACCAACAATGCAGACACCAGAAAGTAAATGAGAATTCAGTGGTTCATTTATTCAAGTCAGTCTTTTTTGTTCGGTAACAATGAAAGAAATCATCACCCTTCCCCCTAAATCTACTTCATATCGGTGTGCTGAGTCTGGAAAAGTTTGTCGAACGGGATTTGCAGCGGATTCAAGTTGCGATCGGTAAAGAAGGCGCCAGGGCCGTCGTGGCTGAGGCTCTCGGTAGTGGATGGTCTCGGCCCCAGGAAGGTAGGTGGACGAAGCAGGGCCACTTTGTCGCTGTTGTCGGTTCGTTTGAGGTCGGCCAGTGTTTCCTAGGAATTAGATGGAAAAGGAATCAGAAAACTAAAAATTTCTGGTAGTTTTGGTATTATTGTGTTTTAACTAACTTTATCGATCACTGTTAGTCGAATTTTCATGTTAATTATGTTCTGTAATAGATAAGGGTATGCGGTATACCGAAAAGTTTCGCAAAATACACCTCAAAACGAAATTCCGCGGAATTCCACGGAATTCAACCAGGCGAAATTTATGATTTTGAATTTCGTTTCGTTTCGTCAAATTCTAAAAAATTCGCCTTCAAAAAATAGATTTTGAAGAAATTAAACGGAATTCCGCGGAATGTCTAATAAATTTCGTAAACAAGTTCATTGTGTAAATGCCCTTTTTGAAATAGTTTATAGTTATTTATGTAACGAGTTGCAAAAAGTTGATTTTTTCAGCACGAGTCGTACATTTATCCAACGAGGCTTGCCGAGTTGGATAAATACGAAGAGTGCTGAAAAATCGAGTTTTGCAACGAGTTCCATACAAAATTTTATGCAAAGATTTTTTTCATAATGCAACCCATTTGAGTTGCATAATGTTCATAATGCAACTCAAATGAGTTGCATTATGAACATTATACAACTATTTTTCATTATGCAACTCATTTCAGTTGCATAATGAGCCAGTTCGGAAAAATTGGCCATTATGATACCAAAATGAGTTATATAAAATGTAAATTATGTTACTGAATTGCATAAAATTTTTAGTGGAACTCTTGAAAGGGATTTACCATTACATCTGCATGACCAGGGCTGGATGTACGGGGGGAAGGGGGTGGCCGGGGGTGGTTATTCGGGCTCCGGGCCCCCACATTTTAGGCACCCCTACAAAGACCTTTTTTGGTTATTATACACCCACTTTATGTTTCATATTGCATTGCTCAAATACTGTTTGAAAACAGAGAAATTGTGGTATGCTCATCACCAAGGGACCTTCGCATCCACTCGGGCCTCGGGCAATCCTTGATCCGGGCCTGTGTATGACGAAACGCTATTCACGGTTAAGCACTTATTTCTTTCGTTAATAAGAAATCCCGTAGAAGTTTCTGTAGGGATAGGGTATCAGAAAATAAATTCAATCATCTAGCATTTATTTTAAAGTTGTAGATTTCAAGCTTTCTCTAGCTTGATTGGTAAACATCTAGTAGTTGATGTTTCCACATCATATGCTTCATGCTTCTGATAAATAATCGATATTAGATCATCTCACAGAGCTACTAATTCTGGCACTGCAGTCTTGGGGAGTTAAATGAAAGTTTTAGATAGGGTATCGCGCCACTTGGACGGTGGCTTCTATATTCGTCTGTTTCCACTATAACTCAGTCAATTTTGAACCGATTGACTTGAAATGTTGTGCACGGGTAGACACTATACCTATCTCACCACATTCCAAAAGTTGTGTCAATTGGTTCAAATTTGACTGAGTTATAGTGGAAAACAGACGAATATAGAAGCCACCGCCCAAGTGGCGCGATTCCCTATTTTCCAACGTTTCGACTCGTATTACAGTCTTTTTCAGGGGATAATTCTGGAAAATTTTTTTTCGTTTGAACCAGGCAAATCTAGTGGAGGTAACGATTGGTTTGAAGATTGTGGCTTATTTGTAGTTTGAGAATCTTATAGCATCATCACAATGATGTAACGCATTGGTGTGATCTTAAGCCATTGGAGTAATCTTATTCGGTTATTGGTGTAAATTTTGAAATTTTCAATATGTGTTGCTAAAAATTTAAAAAAATATCTGAGATCATTTGGGCACTTTGCGTTCTAACTCAGTCAATTTTGAATCAAATGACTTGATTTTTTACGCAGTGAGATGTGCTAAACTCCAAGTAAATTGCTACAATATTGGCTGACTTACAGCTCAAAGTGATCAGAATCGGTCCAGAGCCCAAATGGTCCTTCACCCTGTAGAGTCTTATTGGGTTCGAGGTATATAACATACTGACATTTATTCAGAGTCATGGATTACTTAGATACTACATTTCTCCTTTGTTTCATAGTATTGACATTTATGCTTGATTAATTCAATGCTTTGTTATTTCTTCATCATTATCATATCGTCAATTGATTCCAAACTAGAGGATCGAACATTTGATGATCGTAACACATTATCGTTTAGTCTGGAAAAGAATAAGGTAACTTGTAGGGCTATGCATAATTTATGAGATGATATTAGTATTATCCATTTAAACTTTTATCTTGCTTCTATTCTTCTCTTTAGTTTTCATTTTTCTCCGATCTGTATTTTAACACTGTTATTTTTTTCTCCCTCGAGGTGTGCAGCTATTCTTTTGGGTGTATTTTGTTTTTACAAATATGTGTACTCTTCGTATCTTGAAACTGGAAGTAACTAAGTTAATTAGTTGTATTCAAAATTCTTATATAGTTATTCAGAGGTTCTAGATCTGATAATTGTGTACTCTCATCCCATAAAATGGGTTCCACCTTGACTCATGAGTATCATTTGAGTATCGCCAAAAGGTCACAAAGAAATCAATATGAATCACCCGCGAGGATTGCCACCAGCATTCTGCGTATTGTCTGGGTTCCACTTTTCTCATAGATTAATGAGTTTCATGTCGAAGGATCTCCGCAAGGTTTGTCTGTGTACTTCTGGGTTTCATTATTTATATGTATATTTTTAGTCTTTAGTGAACCTTATTCAGGCTCTGATCAATCTCAAAGGTTCGCCTTTGGATTTTCCTTTCGTCTGGTTGCTGCAAAGTTTTCCTTATCCATTTCTTAAATCATTTCCATGTGTGTCATGTTAGCTGAAGTTTTTCCATTGCTTCAACTTACATATTTTTACTCTATTTTTTTTTTTATGATGTTGTTTTGAACTCCAAAGTATAGAACAGTTATTTAGAATAACTACATTACAAAAATCTCGTTCTAATACTGGCTTTTCTATACAATTTGAGGATCGCCTCCAAGTTATACCTGAGGATCGCCTCCAGGATTTGTTAATAACCAGAGGATCGCCTCGAGGTTATACTTGAGGATCGCCTCCAGGATTTTGTTATACATAACCAGAGGATCGCCTCTAGGTTATACCTGTGGATCGCCTCCAGGATTTGTTTATAACCAGAGGATCGCCTCTAGGTTACACCTGAGGATCGCCTCCAGGATTTGTTTATAACCAGAGGATCGCCTCTTGGTTATACCTGAGGATCGCCTCCAGGATTTTGTTATACATAACCAGAGGATCGCCTCTAGGTTACACCTGAGGATCACCTCCAGGATTTGTTAATAACCCGAGGATCGCCTCTAGGTTATACCTGAGGATCGCCTCCAGGTTTTATCTGCACCTGAGGATCGCCTCCAGGTGGTTTGACATCCTATCATTCCTATTCCGAGCCCTACCTTTATCTCAGGAATTGCTCTAGATTATTAGACTTTTCTTTGCAAACCGGGGGTCGCCAATGGGTGCCAACTATGTAATAAAGATCATATTAATCATTCTCACTACTTTTCTATTTTTCCCTCAGTTTAACTGAGGGCCACTCCGATTCTACCAGATCATAAATAAAACCATCCTGGTTCTACATTATATATTCGTAAATATATGGATAAAGTATACTGTTGGATCTCGCTCCTCTGCGGTAAAAGAGCCTACGGTGACGCCGAAGCAGAGGACCCGGAGCCAAATTAAAATTACACAACGTGGAGCTATACATCCTGGCCGAAACACATACTGTATATCATTTCCCTTTCTGGCACATAGCGTTTAATTTTTTTCAGTATTTTGTGAATACTGCCACAGATACTTGGAATTTTGTCTCCCAAAATTTACATTCTATTCATTTATCGTATGACAAATAGAAGAACACTGGCTGCCCTAGATACCATATATAGGGATTGAAGGTTTTAAAAACCGCGATCGTAATCTTATATTGAAGATCTTGAACTTATTCAATTAATGGCCTATTTCAGTCAACTAATGAATTTACCATTTGGATTCTAATTGTTACATTACGATTATGCACGAGTTAACCTCATTATTTCGTGAATCAAACGTATTATTTGCTACAAATATGGTGATTTGCAGATAAATTCAATTAGTATATGCCAAAATTGTTCATAGTGTAATTTCTGGTGAATATTATATCATGTTAGAAATATATCTTTCTGGCTAACGTCGCCTTTTCAATATATTTATTAATGTAAACATTATTAAGTTTTTTAATCTGTATTGAATCTGTACTAATCATCAGCCTAAGAATAGTTCATATTGTAACTCACGGTTTCACTTCTCTACCGAAGATTTTTTTTTTAAGTGTCATATTTACTGACTATGACCATGTTTTCTTCACTGTATAGATCTGTATTCTGATCAGGGGATGCACACTTGCTACCATTGTACAAGAGAGCCTTGTTTTTAAGCTTAGTGCTCTATTAGCAATTCCACAGATATTAGGTATCTAAGATTTTTCGTTGCATTAATGTCTATTTTTCAGATGTATAACGTATGGCATGCACAACGTTATGCTTTTACCAAGGTAGTCAAGACTATTTCCATAACTAATAGAATTGAACCATTTAGTACCAAGGGTTGACTAAAGACAAATCAATCAATCAACCATTTAGTATCAGTATGGATTTGCTGATTGCCAGCACTTTTACCGCTTCAGTTCTATAGGTCCAAATCATAAAATGCTTTTTTTTTTATCTTCCCTAATACAACATTTTAAAATAAGCCAGTTTACTGTGAATTGAATGCTTCACACGTAATTAATATTCAAAGCAGAATAAGCACAAACTGTACAATATCGATCATCACAATTTAAAGTAATACGGTAAAATTCATAAAATTCTAAATGTCACGAAATGTCACGTGAGAATATTCTCTACTATTCCATAGACTTTAAGCCTCTAGTTAGCATACCACAAGTTACTGTCAACGTTGTTGACATTGCGCCGCACACAGCCAGCCTTATTTTCTCACTGTTTCCTCCTTTCTAAATTCAACGCGGCGCAACAGCCGAAACACTAATATGTAAAGCAAAACAAAAAAATCTACTTATCTCAGCAGCAAGTAGTTGACGGATTCCTCCCTTGTTCCGAGGATTTCACAACGGCAACTGATTTCAACGCTTGTTAACGGTTATACTGATCAACGTCGATTGAGTGTCCCTTCTGTTCCTTGAATGCTTCCGCTCATCTTCAGCTACCTCGATCGATCCTATGAAAGTTGCTTTTTCACCACTCGCCAACAGCCATAGTTGTCATCCTCTCCTCCTCTATTCAATCCGGTCCTACAGTTGCTGTCCTTTCCCCAATCCAATTTTCATCCCTTGGTTGCGTAAAAGAGGATTTTGGTTCCATCAGTTTGAAATCAGTGGCGAAGCTGACATGGAGCAGAACTACGAAATTCTTGAGGTGGATCCTGTTTTCCAATATTGTATTTTTTTTCCTTTTTTTTTCATCCTCGTCGCCACTTGTAGAGTCTTATTGGGTTCGAGGTATAGGGCACTGCATACGGCGGTTGCTATGATAAATTTTTCTAAGTCTTTGACGTTTCGTGGCCTTGTTGTTTACGATTTGGACTTAGGAAAATTTCGTCGGCTTTCCTTAGGCAGTGTGATTAAATTCAAAAGGTGAGTTTGCGCGCACTGGGAAGTGTGCTAATTTATTACTTACTGCTAAGATTTCACCAAGAGCTTCTCCTCGAATTCTTTCAGGAATTATCGGCGGTTCCCGTCTACAATCGTCCATTACAGTATCGCTGCCTGTTAGGACTTCGTATCGACGATTCACGCCGACAAGGTCAAGTTCCAAATCAACTTAGATGTGCAGCAACTTAGATATTTTGGTGAAGGCCTTCGACCATCGAGAAGCAGGACGATTATGGCTACCTACATCTCCCAGTACTTCATTCAGCGCTACTCCCTTACACCGGAACCCGGAGGGCAGTTGCGGATGCGGAAGGCCACAAGTCGATTCCGATCGTTCAGACAGGCCAACCGCTGAAGAGAATCAGTGTCGATCACGTAAAGAAGGAGAGCATTACCCACAAATCTTAGTGGGGTGGTGGTCGAGGTTTTACTGTTGCAACAATTTACATGATCAGGACACATTGTTCGCATAGTACTTGTTAATAATTAGCTGAATAAATGATATCAGTTAGTGATTGAATTCCTTTCGGAGTTTCATCAGGATTTTCGTTCGCGATTTCTCCAGTTCTTTCATGATTTCTCCCAGAGTTCCTCCTGGGGTTCCTAAGGGAGCACCTCCGGAGATTCTTCTAGGGGCTTGTTCAGAATTTCTTCTTAAGTTCCCTCTGGGATTCTTCCAGGAGGTCCTACTGACAGCCCTTAAAAGGATCCAACAGGAATTACCCTAGAAGTTCTTTCCGGGAATCCCTTTTGGGATCACTCAGGAGTTCCTTCCGAGATTCCTTTTGATATTTCCCTGGAAATACTTCCAGGGATTGCTACATAAATTCCTTCCGTAGTTTCTCCAAAAATGTATTTCAGGTTTCCTCCAGACGTTCATTCTGGAATTCCTCAAGGAGCACCTTCAGAGATTTTATATGGGGTTAATTCAGGATGTCTTCATAAGCTCCCTCTGGGGATACCTAAAGAGGTTCCACCTAGGATTCATCTAGTAGTTTATTTCGTGATTCTACCGGGAACTCCTTCATGGATTCCTTCAGAGATTCTTTCCGGGATTTCTCCAAATAATCTTTCTAATACAAATTCAAAAAACCCTCGCGGGCTTCTTCCAGGAGTTCCTTTAGTTGTTTTCCGAGGAGTTCTTTCTTATGAGCAGTTTCTAAATTCCTCTAGGAGTTCCATCTGGAATTCCTCAAGGAGATTCTTCTAGGAGTTTATTCAGGATTCCACAAAGGGATCCTTCCTTTGGGATCCTTTCCAGTTTTTATTTAAGAGATGCCTAAAGAAGTTCCATCTGGCATTTTTTCATTAGTGCTTTCCGGGATATCTCCAGCAACTCCTCGTAGGATTCCTACCGGAATTCATCTATTTTTTCTTTCCGGGATTCCTCCAGGATTTCCCGGATTCCTCCAGGTATTTATTCCGATATTCCTCCAGGAATTCGTTCTGAGATTACTCCGGGAGTTCCTTCTGAGATTCATCTAGAGCAGGGCAGCCCAACGTACGGCCCGCGGGCCGGATCCGGCAAATGTTACCCCTGAAAAAATTATTGGAGGAAACTCAGAAGGATCTTTTGGAAGAATTCCGTCAGAAGAACTCCTGCTGGAATTTTATAGGGAACTCATGGATGAGTTTCATATGGATCTTCTTGAGTAATTTCGTATGAAATCCAAAAACAAAATCTTCTTGATGGGTTTCATAATAATTTCCGGGAGGATTCCCATTGGGAACATCTGCGAGATGTTTAAAATGAACTCCTGGGGGAATTGCATAAGGATCTGGAAAAATTCCATAAGGGGCTGTCCATAAACCACGTGGTCATTAGGGGGGGTTCGGCCAATGACCATTTTGTATGGACGAATAAAAAATTTTGTATGGACTAATGACCACGCTGGGGGGGGGGGGGGTTGTTTGAGAAGTCCCAAAAATATGACCACGTGGTTTATGGACAGCCCCTAAGGAACTTCTGAAGCAAAGCCGGAAGCAGTTATTAAAGAGATTCCGGTAGGAGTTCGTGAAGGAAGCCCAGATGGAGTTGCGGGAGGAATCCGTGGAGGTATTGTTGGGACTGAGAGAACCCTGCACGGTGTTCTTAGAGGAATCTTAAGTGGAACTCCTGGACTAATCCTGAATAAATGCTTGAATCAATCTCGAAAAAAAAGCTCCTGCAGATATTGCGAAAGGAATTTCTGGAGGAATTCTGAATAAAACTACTGGATGGTTCCCAGGAGAAACATCTACTAAAGTCTCGGAAGGAAATAATAAAGGAATTCTAGAAATAACTATGGAACGAACCGGTGAAGAAACTCCTGGAGGAATCCTAGAAAAAGTTCATGGAGCGGACCTGGTGTGATGGTTCGAATACTTGACTATCACGCCGAGGACCCGGGATCGAATCCCACTCCCGACAAACTCGCAAAATGTTAGTTCTTCCTTCGAAAGGGAAGTAAAGCGTGGGTCCCGAGATGAACTAGCCTAGGACTAAAAATCTCGATAATAGATAAAAAAAAAAGTCATGGAAAAATAGCGGAAGATGTTCCTAAAGGAATTCTGGAAAAAATCCTGATAACAAGATTTCCTCAATGCAGGATTTTCTGGATGCAGACAGGATTCTTGGACAAATTCCACTAGAGACAACTTCATAAATCCCAGAAGGAACTCCTTGAGGAATTCCAAATGGAACACCTAGAGGAATTTAGAAACAGCTCATAAGAAAGAACTCCTCGGAAAACAACTAAAGGAACTCCTGGAAGAAGCCCGCGAGGGTTTTTTGAATTTGTATTAGAAAGATTATTTGGAGAAATCCCGGAAAGAATCTCTGAAGGAATCCATGAAGGAGTTCCCGGTAGAATCACGAAATAAACTACTAGATGAATCCTAGGTGGAACCTCTTTAGGTATCCCCAGAGGGAGCTTATGAAGATATCCTGAATTAACCCCATATAAAATCTCTGAAGGTGCTCCTTGAGGAATTCCAGAATGAACTTCTGGAGGAAACCTGAAATACATTTTTGGAGAAACTACGGAAGGAATTTATGTAGCAATCCCTGGAAGTATTTCCAGGGAAATATCAAAAGGAATCTCGGAAGGAACTCCTGAGTGATCCCAAAAGGGATTCCCGGAAAGAACTTCTAGGGTAATTCCTGTTGGATCCTTTTAAGGGCTGTCAGTAGGACCTCCTGGAAGAATCCCGGAGGGAACTTAAGAAGAAATTCTGAACAAGCCCCTAGAAGAATCTCCGGAGGTGCTCCCTTAGGAACCCCAGGAGGAACTCTGGGAGAAATCATGAAAGAACTGGAGAAATCGCGAACGAAAATCCTGATGAAACTCCGAAAGGAATTCAATCACTAACTGATATCATTTATTCAGCTAATTATTAACAAGTACTATGCGAACAATGTGTCCTGATCATGTAAATTGTTGCAACAGTAAAACCTCGACCACCACCCCACTAAGATTTGTGGGTAATGCTCTCCTTCTTTACGTGATCGACACTGATTCTCTTCAGCGGTTGGCCTGTCTGAACAATCAGAATCGGCTTGTGGCCTTCCGCATCCGCAACTGCCCTCTTCGGAGCCGAAATCGTCAAGATGCCGTGCGACGAAATCGACGAGTTGATCTGGTTGAAATCGAGTTCCGGTGTAAGGGAGTAGCGCTGAATGAAGTACTGGGAGATGTAGGTAGCCATAATCGTCCTGCTTCTCGATGTGTCCCCTTCGATGATGATGCTGTTGTCGGAGGCTTGGTCGAAGGCTTTCACCAAAATATCTAAGTTGCTGCACATCCAAGTTGATTTGGAACTTGACCTTGTCGGCGTGGATCGTCGATCCGAAGTCCTGACAGGCAGCGATACTGTAATGGACGATTGTAGACGGGAACCGCCGATAATTCCTGAAAGAATTCGAGGAGAAGCTCTTGGTGAAATCTTAGCAGTAAGTAATAAATTAGCACACTTCCCAGTGCGCGCAAACTCACCTTTTGAATTTAATCACACTGCCTAAGGAAAGCCGACGAAATTTTCCTAAGTCCAAATCGTAAACAACAAGGCCACGAAATGTCAAAGACTTAGAAAAATTTATCATAGCAACCGCCGTATGCAGTGCCCTATATAACATACTGACATTTATTCAGAGTCATGGATTACTTAGATACTACACACCCTTGTCACGCAAAGTTGGGTACTTATCTGAAATGTTTAGACATTTCAAATTATATTTGAACACCTCTAGTCATTCATTCTGCATAAGATGCATACTAATAGGAATTCAATTGTTAGTTTTGTGAGGAGATGTTTCCTAATTAGATCACCGAATTTGTGAGTAGTTCTATTTTTCATGTGTATGTTATTATTTTAGCATTTTAGCTTACCGAACAAATCCAATGTCGGGTTTGATGTGAGAAACGGTAGAAAAAACGGCAGCCCCAGCAACAAACCTAATTGAACTGTAGCAAATGAAGTCTTGAAGATGAGACTAAACGGAAACATCGCCAAGCCACCGCTAGAAAAAAATGCAAACACGCAGCATCCATTTCCTGATCAATTTGATATATAAATGCAAAATTCCACGGAACTTTTTCGAAAATTTCGTTTCGTTTCGAAAAATACCGAGTGAATTCGGATTTCGTATCGATCTCACGAAACATTTTTGAATTTCGTTTCGTTTCGTACCGCATTGCATCAGAAATTTCACATATCGTTTCGTTTCGTTTCGCTTTGAAAAAATCCCATACCGCATACCCTTAGTAATAGATCACTGAGGAATATCTGCTAGAATTCTTGTTGGATCTTCTGGAGAAATACTCGGAGAACTTCTGCAGCAATTCCCAAAAGATCTTTTGGAAGAACCTTTTGAGATTTTTTTCGGAAGAATACCCGAAGGGAGTTTTGGAAGAATTTCTAGAGAAACTGCCGGGAGAATTCCCAGAAAACATCCAG